>NC_058403.1:79044966-79419115 GCF_002201575.2 Neomonachus schauinslandi
AAGAGGGAGAGGGAGAATCTTAAGCAGGCTCCATGCTCAGTGCAGAGCGCCACATGGGGCTCGATCCCACGACCCTGAGATCATGACCTGAGCCGAAGTCAGATGCTTAACCGACTGAGCCACCCAGGCGCCCCTCAGTAATTATTTCTGAATGAATAAATGCCTCAATTAATCAATCACCGTGAGTCTGTAGGGCCTAAATGAGGTGAGGGGAGAACCAATGGTGTAGGCCCTGAGCCGGCCTGGCCCTGGGGGCGGGGGAAGGGGGGGCGGGGGAGGTGCTCTCTTTCGTGGCTAGTCCTGCCTGATCCTGCTCCCGCTGCCTCGGTTTCATTCCAAGGGAAATATTTGTTCTGTGAGCAAATAAAATGTGAATATGTTCTAATCTGTTACAAAGATACACAGAGCTGCCTCTGGGCCTGATGCTTAGCTCTCAGGGCACTTCAAAGAACTGCAAAAATAAAATGTCCCGGTGGGGGGGGCAGGAGATGTAACTCTTTCCTTCCCAGAGACAAGGGCAAAAGAGGACTGGGTATTAAGATTCCCCTTGAACATTTCTAAAGGAAACCTCCTCCTCCAGGGGCCCCTGGCTGGCTGAGTTGGTGCACCATGTGGCTCTCGATCTTGGGGTTGTGAGTTCAAGTCCCATGTTGGGTGTAGAGATTACTGAAGAATAAAATCTTCAAAAAAAAAACAAAACCAAAATCAAAACCAACCCTCCTGTGGGCCTGACCTAAGAGAACCGTAAGGTTCTCTTTCTCATTGATCCTCAGACTCAAAAAGGCCAAAAACCCACAAAAACACATCGCCACACACTCACACCAGAAAACTTTACTCGATGCCCACGGTTAACTAATGAAGAGCATACCTCCCAGAAATGCATGTGACACCGAACTTCTCCATCTCCCTGGCCCTCTGAAGCTAGCCTTCTGCCCACCCGAGCATCACACACACACCGTGGATCTCTGTTTTAATCAACAAGCAGAATGCTTGGAGAAGTCAGGAAGAAAAAAAATTCCTAGCAGCAGAACATTAGGAAGAGAGCTTTGTATTTTGTTTGTTTCCTACTAAGGAATTCTTAGAAGTTCAGAACCTTCCATAATAAGCTGTCATCGGATACAGTTGTTTCCGAATATGGCCTCAGGTTTGATTGCAGGGTTTTTAAACATCTGACCCCGGAATGCAATGTTTCAGTGTTCGCTTAGCCCAGCCCTGTCCCTGTTTACAGGCTGGGACAAAAAACCACAGGGTCGAACTATCAGTTAAGGAAATCCAGGGTGCACAAGTGCAACCATTTAGTAAATGCCTGAAGAGGGATGACTTCAGTCCCTGCAGTAGATTCTGAAAATATAACCTAGGACTCCCCCTGCATCTCCACGCTCTGGAGGTTGGAGTCTTCCAGGCCGAGCTGTCCTGAGGTCAGGCACACCGATCTACGATTCCAGTTCCAGAACAAGCCTCAGCCCCCTTCTTAGGGCACCGTCTTAGCTGCCATTTGCAGATCCTTACTTGGTGTTTGAAGCCTCTCCACAAACTGCAGGTGAAAAATAGTAGTGTCATCCTCTGCTTTATTTCACAGTGGGGGAATCTGAGGCTCAGAGAGGCCAAGCAACTTGCCCAGCGTAGCCCAGCTAGAGTCGGAATTCTGATTTGCTGACCCCAAAACTCCTTCCCAGGGGACTGCTCACCAAGAAAGCCAGCCTGCACAGAACTTCAGGAAGCCAAAGTCTTCTTATCCCTACTAGTTTGTTATTCAAAGCAACTGCTATTCTCTCCCTCATTAGATCCTCTATTTTTTAACACATGCAATTTTAAAAATTTTAACACATGTAAAAGCAACACAATACTAACCCAATCAATTCAAAAGACTTTTTGAAAGCCTCTATGTTTCCTTTGAAAATGAATTCCCTTTTAGAGTCCCCCATTACAAAGTAGAATCGCAAGACCTCTCTGATTCCTTTACAACAGGCCTGTTCTCTGGGCATTACTGCCTCTTCCAAGGGCCAAGTGGACACCTCCAGAGCAGCCCCTCCTTCAGCTGATCACTGTCATTCACAGTGGGAAGGGGGCAGCAGAACCTCCTCTGACGTAGGCACCAGGGTCTGGCCCCTCTGCAGCAGTCATACCTATACTAAAACTAAAACACACACACACACACACACACAGATTGTCATGGTAGTGTTGTTTTTAACCTCAAAAAATTGGAAACAGCCTAATCTCCAACAGCAGGGAAACAAGTAAATGATGTTATAGCCATAAGAAGGCATACTAGGCAAACCTTAAAAATGGAGTTTATGAAGAGTGTTTAATGCCCTGGGGACATGCCTATAATCTCAGGCAAAATGCAAAGTTATATATTAAAAAATATATCTCCATTATGTAAAACAGTGAAGAAAAAAGCCAGGGAAGAAATATGTTTAAATGTTAACAGTATTCATTTCTAGAATTATGGGTGCCTGTTAATTTTGAATCATTTTTGTATTTTCCTAATTGTACACAATGAGTGTATAATGATTTTATAATTTGAAATGTTTTGGGAAGTTTTCAAGGACCAAATCCCCAATGTTGGTGAATTAAGAAGACTGATAAAAAAAAAATTTTACAGTACCAAACAATTTTGGGGAAACTGTAAAAAAGTGAGACTACTAAATATCTGATTGGAATTGGGCCATAAATTTAAAAATTTTTAAAGTATCATGATACATATGCACGCCTGCCAGTTGAAAGAACAATTTCTACTTCCGATCCTACTCCCTGACAAGTAATAATGTACCAAATCTTTTAAAATAACAAATGTAACAGCCTTCAGCATTCTGTTCCTTGTCAGTCCTGGACTTGAGCTCAAAATGGCTTGCATTGACCTCTACCATTCAGGGTCAGTCTTCATGAGGGGCTCTTGGATGAAATCCCTGTTGGGGGTTGGAGGCAAGGGAGGCAGGGGCATAAGCAAGTGTGAGCCTCCTCTCCAGCCTGGTGCGAGCTTAGTCACTTACTGGAGGAATTCAGAACTCTGTTCGCCTTCCACTGTGCAAGCTAGCAGGGGCAGAAAGCATCAGCAGAAGGACATGCTGGGTTGATTGCAATTGTTCTGAGGCACCAGAGGGCCAGTAGCCCATGGCCAGCCTTCCCCATTCTTCTTGCAGACCCCGTCCTGTTCATTTGCACTTTGGAGCATTCTGGGCCAGGACAAAGAGACATCTAGAATGAATGCTTTTTTTGATTCCCCACTCCCTGCCCCCCATCTCTTCATCTGGCATCCAAGCTCTTTTTTCTCTCTCTCTCTTTTTTTTAAAGATTTTATTTATTTATTTGACAGAGAGAAACACAGCGAGAGAAGGAACACAAGCAGGGGGAGTGGGAGAGGGAGAAGCAGGCTCCCCACTGAGCAGGGAGCCCGAGGCGGGGCTCGATCCCAGGACCCTGGGATCATGACCTGAGCCGAAGGCAGACGCTTAACGACTGAGCCACCCAGGCGCCCCAAGCTCTTTTTTCTCTTACCTCTCTGTTCTGATGTAGTTCAAGCCACCCTTCATACCCATTAGATGTGTCTTTCCCAAATTTCCCCTTTTCACATGTCACTCCCTTACTCCAGAACTTACCTTAGTTCCCTCTCGCTCAAGGAATCAGATCCAGACTCCTCAGATCTTCACTACCCAACTCCCGGTCCTACCCAGCCCCTCCAAACTCACCATCCTCTGCTCTGCTTCCTCTCCACACTGCCCCTCCGCATCCTCCCTACTCCCCACCCTAGCATCCAGGCCAGCCCACCCCATCCTGCAGGCTGCACTTCAGTGGAACCTCAGAAGTCTCATCAATTGGAAAGAAATGTTCCTTCACTAAAATAGAATAATGGAGTCTTGTCCAAATTATGCTCAAAGATACAATTTTCTCAATGTTAGGTTTTCTCCCATCAACTTTTGTTAAACCTTTGGCACCAGCAGCTCTGCCTATCTCTAGTGAGAGCCTGCAGATGGCAGAGCGAAAAAACAGTCCCTGGTGAAAAATTGTGGAAAAGCCTCAGGAACAGCCCATTGTGTGTCTTCAGTAGCTTGTTTATTTCACAGACATGTGCTCACATTGTGGTTTTATATGTACACAAAAAATAAATTCCCATTTTCTACTAATTAAATTGCTTGGGTGCATGTGAGAGAATTCTATACCACGTGCTTTTGTGATCACCTTTTTAAAAAAAATCGTAGTGTTCTTTGCATAAGAAAATTCTGAATGCTGTGAGCCAGGACACCTGGGTGACTTTGTAAACCACTGCTTCAGACCCATGACACCCCTCCTTCCCCAATACCACACACTCATGCATATTTGTGCTTTTATCATCCTGTTCTGCCCGTGCTCGCCACACCCCCTTCTCCGCCAAAGAATACCTCCTCAGCAGCCACTCTGGAAAACAGTATGGAGGTTCCTCAAAAGGTTGAAAATAGAGCTACCCTATGACCCAGCAATTGCTCTACTGGGTATTCACACCAAAGATGCAAACGTAGGGATCCGAAGGGGTACGTGCACCCCGATGTTTATAGCAGCAATGTCCACAATAGCCAAACTGTGGAAAGAGCCAAGATGTCCATCGACAGATGAATGGATAAAGAAGATGTGGTGTGTATATATATACAATGGAATATTATGCAGCCATCAAAAGGAATGAGATCTTGCCATTTGCAGCGACGTGGATAGAACTGGAGGGTGTTATGCTGAGCGAAATAGGTCAATCAGAGAAAGACAAGTATCATATGATCTCACTGATATGAGGAATTCTTAATCTCAGGAAACAAACTGAGGGTTGCTGGAGTGGTGGGGGGTGGGAGGGATGGTGTGGCTGGGTGATAGACACTGGGGAGGGTATGTGCTATGGTGAGCGCTGTGAATTGTGTAAGACCGATGAATCACAGACCTGCACCTCTGAAACAAATAATACATTATATGTTAAAAAAAAGAAGAAGAAGAAGAAGAAGAAGATAGCAGGGAGAGAAAAATGAAGGGGGGGAATCGGAAGGGGAGATGAACCACGAGAGACTATGGACTCTGAGAAACAAACTGAGGGTTCTAGAGGGGAGGGGGGGGATGGGTAAGCCTGGTGATGGGTATTAAAGAGGGTACATACTGCATGGAGCACTGGGTGTTAGACGCAAACAATGAATCATGGAACACTACATCAAAAACTAATGATGTATTGTACGGTGACCAACATAACATAATAAAATTAAATTTAAAAAAATTAAAAAAAAATACCTCCTCAGCATTCTGCAAGATCCCATTCATATAATACATCCTTCATGAAGGCATTCTGCCCTCTGTCCTGAGATCCAACAGAACTCCTTTAGTTCCTTCAGAAATCAATGGAGAGAGAAACACTAGACATCAGAGAAAAATAGTTAGGAAGAAAACACTAATGAGATCTACAAGAAAGGAAAATATCACATTGAGAAGTGAGACATTAGAAACTCTTTCATTTAACCCAGGAAGTATTGCAAAGGTCAGGAGTGGTCATGAAAGGTTCATCCAGCACCTGAATTTATACAGAGAAGAAGGGAGGGAGACGGATGTGTTATGTTTCTAATCTATCCCACTGCACTAGATGCTTTTCAAATATCCTATTTATTCCTTCTTGAAAACCCTAAGGTTTGCATTAGGATCCCTATCTTACAGTGATAAAACTGAGGCTCGGAGAGATTAAATGTGCTCAAATTCACCCACTTAGCAAGCGGCAGAGCCATGATGAAAACCCAGTTCCACTGCTCCTGCCTACTCGGCGCTGGACACCTTCACACCCAATCTCACTGAACAGTCAAACTACTCTGTTATTATTCCCATTTTTTCGACAGGAGACTCACATGCGGAGAAGTGAAGTGGCCTGAACCAAGAGTCACATAATTAATAGCGATGGAGCTGAAGTATGAACTGGGGCTTTGGCTCCGGATTCCCCCTCTGTTCCCTCTGTTCACCACACAAGGGAGGGCAGGTATAACTTAGTAACTGCAAGAGAAGACAGTGAGTCTGGGAAGCTGGAGAGGTAATCTAGCCCACTGAAGATTTTTTAATAAACAAAGAGCTTCTTCCAGACGTGAGTCTATACAGAGCAATTACCATTATTACCTGATGGATTACCTCACAACCATTTACATCTGCACGGTGTACACAGAGTTGTAAATGAATGCTGCCCGCATGCTTTTGGCAATGTGTGGGTTGGAAAGGGTAAAACATGGATCCTGGAATGAAAAATTACATCTCCACATGGAAGGCAGTCTAACACATAGGGAGGAAGAGGAAGACCATATTTAGCATTTATGTTCTACTGTGGTTGAGACGACCCTGTCGGAACAGGCCCTGGGGTCAGTTTCCAGGTACAAAATGAACATTCCTAAGTGGGAAGGTCCAGATGAAACCCAGATAAATAGACAAAGCAATTAGGTATGCAGAAAAGAGCAGCAGGAATGAGGAAAGATTGCAAGGGCAGTTAAGTCAAAAGGCATGGAAAATTCCCCCACCCAGGGTGCTACCTGGTAAAAAAAAAAATTCCTCGAAGGTCAGGTGGAAATGCCGATTTTTCTGGCCTGCCTAAAGGGGGCCCTCAGGGGTGGGGGTGGGGGTCTCTTCCAGAGAGCCGGCCCGCACTTAGGAAGGCCAGGCAGACTGAGGAGAAAGGGAAAGTGGTTCTTCCAACCTGTTTCATGTCACCAGCCCAGTGGCTAAGGGGCTGTCTGCAGGGGAGGATCTAGGTCGAAGGAGTCAATGAGGAGGCTGATCCCCTTTTTCTGAGCAAGGCCCAGATTTCCAAAATGGAAATGGAAGATGTGGGCATTTTAGTGCAGTATGAACTCCCCCTGGGTTGCCAAAGGTAGAGGTGAGGCTGGAGGGTTTCACCAAGCTCCATGCCACCCCCAGTCTGGCTGAACTGAAGCCCCATGTTGGGCGTGGGTAGTGTTGCTAAGGAAATGAAGCACTTCCCTCAGCAGACAGCCTGAGCTGGTCCAGAGGCCAAGGTCACCAGCTCCTCATTCCTCTCCCACCATGTGGGCAGGCAGAAGCTGGGCGTGCCTAAAAACAAATCCACCAAGAGACGCTCACCCAGCCACCCCCTTTCTTAAGCACAGTTTTGCCGGGCAGTCAAAATCACTTGCTGTTCATTCACGTACTCATTCATCCTTTGGTGACCTCCTGCTAAGTGCAGGTGCTGTGTTCTGGGCTGGGCAATTCAGACAAGCATACAAGGGGGTCCCTATGAGAGGAGTTTGTCCCGTGGACAACACAAACACAGGAACAATGTGATCAATACTTTAATCAAGGGTATTTCGGAGGAGGTGATGTTGGAAGCAATCACTCCGTGTCTTTCGGCTGTTTGTTTTTAAGCACCTAAGAGGTGTAGCCCACAATTCCAAAATGTGGATGATCACTCCCATAATGACTGTATAAGACCCCTGATATCTTATCTCCCCAATCCCTATTTCACCCTGTCTCAGTCATCTCCTGGCCCTACCATCCTTCCATCCAGTGGTCTAGCCACACAGAAGCAATGGCCAGTCCCTGAACATGCCAGTTACTGCCCAGCCTCGCTATGTCTGTGAGGGTCCTTCCTTCTGCCTGGAAGGCCTTTCCCTTCTTGCTCTGCCCAGCCAAGTCCTAGTAATTAAACATTCCAGCTGGCCCAAATGTCAACTCTCTCTGATGCCTCCCTTGACCCTAACAGGAAGTACTCACTGCTCCTTCCTTTGTACTCTCAGAACCCATTTACGGGCCCCTGTTACCACGCCTGTAAACATCATATTGTAGCTATTTGTTCCTGTGCCTTGCACCCACCTCCCACCAGACTGGGAGCTCTTCTCAGACAAGCTCCACGCGGGGGACACCAGCCCCTCAAGAAATGTGTATGGAAGTAGAAATGGAAGTTCCTGCTGCATAAACTCCCATGTCTTACCTTAATAAGAGCGCATTCAAAGTGATAGCCCAGGTTCGCGTCTGACAGGAGGGATAGGCCATTCACCTTCCCCCGCATCCACTGATTGCCTGGACTCTGTAACGCTCAGCGGGGAGAGGCAGGGGCAGAAATGGAGTGTAATAAAATCCAGTTTATGGAGTTTTTTAAGGGTATGAAGCATATCCTTAGATATGATTGTCTGAGCAGTAGAAAATATCTAGACTGATATACAAGACACTGTTAATAGAGCATGAGTCTGGATTATGGGTAAAGGAAGTGATGAAGGGGCTTTTGTTTTCCACACCTTTCTGGGATGTTGAGAATTTTTGTCATGAGTCTCTGTCACTTTTCAAAGAACTAAGACATGAAAATGAATCTTATGACTACATTTAAAAAAATTTTTTTTAAGTTTTTAATTTATTTTTAAGTAATCTCTGTACCCACCTCACAACCCTGACATCTAGAGTTGCATGCCCTTCTGACTGAGCCAGCCAGGTGCCCCTTATGACCACATTTTAAATGAACCGATTCAGACTAGGTTAATACCTACAGTCTCACTAGAATATTCATAGCCGTGTCAATAGTAATAGCAAAAACTAGAAACTGCACGAATGTCCACGAGCAGTAAAATGGATCAATCAGCTGTAATATATTCATACGATGGGAAACTATGCAGCAAAGACTGAATGAAACACAGTTACACACTACAAAATGAATGACTCTTCCAAATATAGTAAAGAAAAGAAACCGGACGCAGAAGAGTTTGTACTGTACAACCCCATCTATAAAAAAGAGAAATAGGCAATATTGATCTATGAGAGTAGAAGCCAGGATGGTGGCTACCTTTGTGGGGAGTGGGGAGAGGGAGTCAATGAGTAGAAGGGGGCATGAGGAGGTCTTTTGGGAGCAGGGAGCTGATAACGTTCTGTCTTGTGATCTGGGTCTAGATGCACAGAAGTGTTTGCTTTGTGAAAATTCATCGAGTTCTACACTTAACGATTTGTATACTTGCCTGTATATATGCTTCAGTAAAAAGTAAACAAACACACAAAATAGGTCACAGTTGAGATGTCCGAGCACTCCCTTACCTCAAGCTGATAATCTCTCTTAAGAGCAAGATGTCGACCTTCCAGCCTCCTAGACATTCAGCGATGGGACCACAGAGATGGGAGCCAAACTGTATGAGCACCTGTGTCCTGCCCCGAGGAAGACCCCACGTGCAAGGAGGAACAGACAGAGGACTGGAGCCCCTTCCATGGGGCAGAGAAGTCCGAGCTTTCCTGGGATGGGAAGCTGTTCTCATATTTTGCAGTTTTGCTTATGTAATTTGGCTACTTAATGGGAGAGAATATGGAGAAGGGAGAGGGGCAGGGATGAGGAGAGGTTTTTAGGCAGGCTCTGGTTTAAATAGAAGCTGCCTTATGTCCCAGAGGTAAGGGGCAGGGGACAGACTACTAGCAAGAATCATGGTGGAGGAGAGACAGAAGGGGACGTTACCTGTTTTTAAACACTGATTGTTTGGCTCCGTGTGGTAATAAAGGGGAAGGACTGCCTCAGGTTGAAGGGGCAGGCCGGATGCCCAGTTGAAGTCATATGATCAAATCCACGGATGGGACATTTCACCTGGGGGCTCCCTTACCAATGGCCGTGCCTGATCTTTCCTTTGTCCAACTCAAACTAAATGCAGCCCCCTCCACAGACCTGACAGAGCTGAAGCAGAGGTGGGTGCTTAACAAGCCAAGCCAAGAGCTGAAAGGACCACCCTCCTTACCACCCGCTCTCCAGCTGCCACGCTGAAGCAGGCCCCTGAGAGAATCCACATTCCAGCCCCACCAGCCTGCTCTTCCAGCGGGCCCAAGGGGTGATGCCAAAGCGAGGCCTTGCAGAGCCCGAGGCAGGCAAGTTCTGAGCCTGCTACTCATACGTGGGGGGCTGAACTGGGAATGTCACAGTAAGTGTCAACCTCCGGCCATAAGGAACTCTCCACTATTGGCAGAAGGGAAGCAAAAAGAGGACTCTGAGTGGTCAAAATAGATTTTTTTAAAAAAGATTTATTTATTTATTTGAGAGAGCGAGAATGAGAGAGAGAGAGTACATGAGAGGGGGGAGGGTTAGAGGGAGAAGCAGGCTCCTCGCCGAGCAGGGAGCCCGATGCGGGACTCGATCTCGGGACTCCAGGATCATGACCTGAGCCGAAGGCAGTCGCTTAACCAACTGAGCCACCCAGGCGCCCCCAAAATAGATTTTGACAAGTCGACACATTCAAGTTCATCCACTTCCTCATTGGAGGGGGCCCTGTGGCTCTCACCCAGAATCCACGGACCCTTTCTCTATGCCCAATTCAAACTCGCTTGGTTGGTGGCTTTCCCTTGGCGGATCAGAAGCAAAAAATTACAGTAGCTGTGAAGAGCTGCTGGAGAGGCATGTTCTTAACATACGGACAAGTTCTGACTGACACACTGATGTGGCACAGGAGCCAGAAAACTTGAAAGATAAGACTCGGGATGCCCCCCTCCCCCAGATTCCAGCAGGCTGGGGGGCTCCTTCTTGGGCCTGGGAGGTAGAGCAGGATGTGGGGCTGTGACTGGTCCGACCCGAGGGCCCAGGAGGCTCGGGAGAGACAGCAGGGGCACGCGTACACAGTGGAGAGCCCACTGCAGAGCTGACTCCTTCCTGGAGGCCATGGGAGGCCTAGGAAGTTTCCGAAGACTTTCACTCTACTGTTTTTTTCTTCTTAAGGTTTTGGGCTCAAGGAAGAAATCCCTCAGCCATCAGGTATCTAAACATGACATGTGCCCCCAGGTTTCCCGGACAGTAGATGTTTTCTACAATCTAAGAATTGAAAGTTAAGAGAAGGAGGCAGGACAGAGGATGTCCTCAAGCTTAGGAAATGGACCAGGAGAGGAGTAAGTTCCCACTAGGCCCGTGGGTCAGAGGCCTGGCTTGTTCCTTCCTCACTATGACACCTCAGACGTGTTTGTTAACCTCTCGCTTTGACCCTCAGTTTTCACAGCTGCAAATTGGGTATTGTTGCTCCCTCTGAAGAGGATTGGGACTATCAACCAAGACAATGTACATGAAACGTCTATCATGGAACTTGGTGTCTAGGTGATGCTCAGTGAACGAAATTTCCCTTCTCTTTCTCAAAGTGGCTTCACTGAAGACCAAGTCTTTTTGGCCCAGGAGAGTCATTCATAAGTCAGGTGGGAGTTGCTGGAGCGAGTTCCCAAGGAAGCACCAGGACTTCCGTGGGAGTGGCCAATAAGAGCCCCGAAGGCAAATGAGGGAAAGGCACAGAGGGAAAACAGCCAGAATGGAGACTTCAGGGTGAAGTGTTTCAGAGCAAGGACTCCATTCAAGAGCTGCTTTCAGCTCCTGACTCCCCACTCCTACTCTTAGATCTTAGACAAATTCCCTAACCTCTCTGTGCCTCAGCTTCCTCGTCTGTAAAACCGGCATAGGAATGGTGTGGACATCACAGGGCTGTTAGGAAGGTCAAGTGGCTTAGTACAAGCAAATCCCCTAACCGGCCTGCGGCAGTGAGGTACTCTTTCATCGCTGGCTGTGGTCCTGCAGCTTCCTTCCCTGGGGCTGAGGCGGCCCAGCAGAGTGGGGACTGGCGGGCTCCGGAGGGGCCCCCTTAGGTACACTCTCCCTCTCACTGGGTGCTGGCTCTGTGACCTGGAGTGATTTATGGAACCTTCCCGGACTGAAAATTCCTCATCTGTGAAAAGTGGAGGTGGTAATAATTGTACCTCCCTCAGAGGACGGTTGTTGGGACTAAATGTGCTTAACACATGCGAAGGGTTTGGGAAAGTGTCTGGCTCATATTAAGCACTCAGTAAATGTCAGCTGTTATTATTCCCTGGCTATAAGGAACCCTAAAGGCAATATGGCCCCTGTTTGTTTAAAGAGACATTGAATCTAAAAAATTTTCTTTTCTCTCTTCCATTTTTAGGGTATTTACTCCTGAATTTGAGAAAGGAAGAGGTGCTAGCCAAATAGAGTTCTTTATCTCTCCCTTGAAGACAAAACAAGCGAACGAACAAACATTTCCTTACCTTTTTGCCATTGCCCTCAAGTCCCTTCCTCCATATTATACCGGAAGGGACCATGTAGCCCACACTCCAGCCTCCACCCAGGGCTACACTCACCACAACAGTTCTAATAGCGGAATGGGAGGGACCGAGAGCAGGACACGGCCACATTTCCCACTGCCATCTTGGTGATCGGCTGGAGGCAGAGTTGCCTGCTTTACACTTTAAACTGCTTTGGGATTTTAGGGAAAATTTTAAAAGCTGTCCTCTAAGGGAACAGACGTTTTCAGGCTTGGGGCAAGGGACTTGTTTTTCCATTTTTCCATGTTGTTTCCCTGAAGACACACTGCACATTGAAGAACAAGGTGCAAGTTATCCTGTTGTAATTAAGTGAGTTTGGCTACCACTGGAGGACAAAAGCTAGGTTGACCCTAGATGAATGTTCCAGGGGGCTGGTCACTCTTTTTGTTATCTTTTCCAGTCCTGTTACTCTCCTGGAAGAGAAGAAATTGTACATTAGAACATATGCTGTAAGTAATGTTCTAAGGAGGAAAGACTCAATGTACTAGACAAAGAACTTTTAAATACTGACACTTAACTCTTTTTAAAAGATTTTATTTATTTATTTGAGAGAGAGAGAGTGAGTGGGGGGTGGTGAGGAGCAGAGGGAGAAGGACAAGCAGACTCTGCACTGAGCACGGAGCCTGATGCAGGGCTTGATCCCACCACCCTGAGATCATGACCCGAGCCGAAATCAAGAGCCCTAACCGACTGAGCCACCCGGGCACACCCCTAAGAGTTAAGGAACTCTTATAAAGCAAAGATAACAAGAGAAGATGGGGAGTGGAATAGGGATGGGAGCAGAGGACATAAGTCACCAAGAAGGAGAAGCAGAAAAAAAGAAGGAAGAGGTGTGGAGAAAAGACATCAGAAACACTAAACAAAAAGGAACCGACTCTGTGCCCAGGAGTCAGCCTGCCAAGGTTGGTCATCATGAGTTATACCATCACATTTCACACTGCAGATACGGTGCCTGGGCCCAAGGACCTCCCTCTCCAACACAAGCTCCAAATTCCAGAATCATAGACTCTTAGAGCTAGAACAATTCTCTGCATGCATCTATCCCACCCACTGCAGTGGTCCCTCTGCTCTATCCTTAAATCTTTCTGCATAAATGCGTCCTGTGGCAGGACACTCATTACCAGTGGGAGTGTTCCTTCACTGGCCACTCCAAACATCCCAAAATCCTTCCTCATGCTACACTAAGCTAAAATCTGTTTCCCTATGGTGTCAACCTGTTCTGTCCTCCATCATTTGGGGTTCAAATGCTATTTCCTGGTGGTTTGCTGAGCAACAGAGGCACATGCTATTTCTCTCACATAGGGACTCTGGGGCCTGCCTGCCTTAGGGGAGGAAGTGGATGGGGAGCTAACCTGGGCTGGGAATCTAGCTGGAGAGAAAAAGCCCTCAGGGCTGGTAGCAACCCAGTGGCAGCACAGCAGGACTGGGGTAAAATCTCCAGCCACCAAACAGAAACGGTACTATCTGGGGAATGAAGAGAGGCACTAAGGGAAAAACTGTCCTTGAGCTGGCGTCAGAAGCAAAATGCTCTATTAGGAAATTAAGTATCGTGGAACTGCTTGTTGAAAGTTCAGAGCACCTTCCCACCCATCAACTCATGTTCCCCGAGTCTGTTGCAAAAGCCAACGGCTCATGAAGGACCAGTGCTGGGTCCAGGACTCAAGCAGGGTACTCCAGGTTCCTTTGGTGAACCCCAACATTTCTTGGGCTATAAATGACAAACCAAGTGGCTTCTCTCTTTAAGATACACAAATGGAAGCCGAAAAGAAGGTGGGCAAATTTTGACTTAAAGAAATTTTTTTCCCCTCAACATCCACATTGCATTCCCCAGGCAGGGGTGGTGGTAGCCCCACAGTTGGCTACCCCCTTCACTAAGGGCTCTCTCCTAACATTTGGCGTCTTTCCTCCCTACCACGGGCACGCGGGGTGAGTGGCAGGGCACCCCAACATCCTGGGGGAGCGCAGAGAGCTGCCCCGCCTTCACAGGAGCGGGTAGAGGGGGCAGAGTGGGGAGAGGTATGCTTATTTATTTGTTTCCTGGAACACCCTGTTAAGAATCTCAGCAATTGCAGCTAGTGCCCGATCGTTTGGCAGGCAGAGTAGCTTCTCGCGGTTCCCAGCTGCACGGAATCTAATTCGCAAATGCACCATCTTGCATTCAACACTTAAATGGAAAACAAGCAGTCCCGGAAGGGAGGCAGGCGGTCTAACTCTGCAGGCCCGTTTCGGAGGGATTTACGTTTCTAGGTCGGTTGACTGGTTGGTGCCATCCCCGGAGAGGATTTCTTTGAGCTCCGACCCTCTCTCATCTCATCTCGGGTCCAGAACCTATTCTGGCGGAGGTTGTAAACTGCAATTAAACAGGGGGAGCAAACGGAATTTGTTTGGGCCTTAGGCCCGCCAGGATAAAATAGTAACCAAAATCTGTTTGAGAGCTCAGATTTTAAAGGGAGATACTGCTTATTCTTCCCCACTGGAAACCTGGTTAAAGGAAATTAAGGCCTCTCTTAAAGGTAACTAAGATTAGAGGGCTCGGTTTCCGTTTTCTGTGTTTCTGTGGGCCGAACGCCCAGGTCGGTCAGCGAGTTTCTCTCTGGGTGGAATGACGAATTCCTCTCGCCTGAATTCTAAAATGATAACTTTGCTTGGTGCTGCAGCTGCGAACGTCTGGCGCCCAGTGGCCCATCCTGGCGGTGGCGTTGCGGGGCGGGGCGTGGGGGTGGGGTAATAGGGGTGAATGGAGACGGGGAAGAGCCATGCCTCGGTGAAAAGTTGGGAGAGCTGCGGGGAGGGAAGTAAACGCGACTCTCCACGGCTTCGGCCCCTTTAAGTGCTTCACTGACTCAGCTAAGCTTCCCCCTCAGGTCGCGTTTTTTATGAATGAAAAACGTCCTTACATTCATTATATAAACAAGCCTGTGCTGATTGGCCAATGGCCCCCGGTGCATAAATTATGTAAAACAGACCCCTGAGGGGGTGGAGAGGGTAGCGATATTGACCAATGGGGGCTGGAGTGGATGGGGCGGCTTGGCTGGATTTGCCCGCAGACAGGGTAAACAAGACGTGATGGACAGGCGCAGGAGCGGCCTCGGGCCAATGAGAACCAGGCTGAGCTAGGACCGCGGGCCAATGGTGGCAGGCGGAGCAGCAGGCCCCGGGGGGGCCGGGCCAGCGCTCCAGCCTGGTTGGCAGCTGCGGCGCAGAGTCCAGCCGCTGGTGCGCGGAGCGGTTCAGCGTCCCCTGAGCGGTTCGGCCCAGCCATTCGCCCAGGCGCCCAGGCGCGGTGCGCGCGTGCGTGAGCGCGCCTGCGCCCCGGGGCCGCTGCAACCGGAGGAGAGCGGCTGCCTCAGGTGAGGGGGCGTCGAGGAGGCAGGAGGGCATCGGAAGGGGTGTTCAGGAGCCGGTCCGAAGGGCTTAGCCCGCAAGAGTTCACTGGCTGATTCAGAATCCTCAAAGTCCGGGTGCACTTTCTATCTGGACTGAGGTACCCCCCCCCCGGGCTGGCCGCCCCCTGCTCTCGTGGCCCGGTCCGGTTCGGTTCTTGGGAGGCGTAGGGTGGGGGTAGCTAACGGTTCCGGAGCGCTCAGAGAGCGGGTTTCCGCACGTCGCGGGGAGGCGCGCCCGGGCGTGAGGTGCGGGGGCTCTCGGGTGGGGATGGGGGGGGGAGGGACGCGGAGTTGCGGGGCTTTACAGTCTCTGGAGGTCTGAGAGTCCGGAGGAGCCTTGGAGGCTCGCGAGAAGAGACGCCCGGCGGAGCTTTGCAGTGGGGAGGAGGGGGCGGGAAGCAGCTTGAAGGGGAATATTTGAGAGGTGATGCCCCCCCAAAGCACCAGGAGGGGTTAAGTGACACAGGCATGTGCAGCCTGAGGGATTGGGGGTTGGCCAGGAACTTATGCAGGCCTTGCAAGTTTCAGATTGTGGGAAGTGGACACTCAATCCCTCAACTCCCACCCCAGCAGCCTGAGGGCGTCAGGCTGCATCGCGGTTCTCGAGAAGTCGGGGAGCATCAGAGCAGCGGCCTGGGGCTAGTAGGGGAGAAAACGGGTGCGGAGGGTGGGGGGATGGAGAGATGCTGGAGCCTCTCACTGGATTAGCGATCTGTCCGCATTTTCAGAGGAGAGGAGAGCTCTGGAGGGAACCGAACTCCTGGTTGAGGAGTGCCAAGGAGAGATGTTTGGAGGTTGGGGGTGGTTGGTAGCGCCCGGCGCCGCAGCTCGGTTTTATGAATGTGGATGACTTTATGAATGAAGCGGGTTTCTTTTCGTTGGCTCGCTGCTCCCTGCGGCTTTTTTTTTTTTTCTCCCTTTTTGTGAATGAAGCATTGAGCTTTCTTCCGAAATCTCTGGGGGTGAGGGGCCTGAGTCGGAGGCTGGGCGTGCGTTGGAAGTGGGGGCGGGGGCGCATCTGAAGGAGTTTTCATGAATGGGGAAGGCTGGGAATTGGGTGGAAGTGTGTCTTGTTTTGTGAATGGGGCCCAGCGCTAGGGATCCAGTTACAGCCCTTTACCTGATGTGGCGGCCGCGGCTCGCTCTCCCATTCATAAAACCAGGCCCGCTGCGCGCCGCGGGGGAGGGGCCTCGATCGCGCCGCTGCACCGCGTTAAACTTTTCCTGGGGGCACCGGGAAGGGGGGACCACAAAGGAAGTGGTTTAAACTCCCTTAAGGCTTTAAAAAAAATTATACTTTAAACAAGATTTTCCTAGCCCTTGAACTCTGAGAGCTGCTTTAAAAATCCTCTATGCCTCTTTCTGGTTCGCGTATGGCAGCTTCTTTCTTTTATTTCATTTTTAAAAGGTATTTTTGCTCTTCGTGGTGAAGTGTTTTGCAACGTATTTCATCATGAGGCTCGGAAATATGTCCCCCCTCCGATCTCTTCCCCGTTGTCCCTTTCCCCCATAGACACTGACAGAATTTCTAAGGTCACGATTTAATCGGACAGATTTTGAAGTCTACAGAGGACTCATTTTCATGGCCCTCAACTCACTGCCGACGTTTCTCAGATTTTGTATACGGGTTGATGACATTTGAGAAAGAGGCTTTATTCTGAACGTTTAGCGCTGTTTGGAAGGCATGCAGGCAAGCTAGCGGGCATGTTTTTCTAGGAAATTATGGACTGTGTGCAGTTTTGCTCCTCTCTCTCTTTCTCTTTGACTTTGAAAATTTCTGACTAGTTGGGCCAGAGTGCTGAAAGGAGGTTGACCACGAAGGGTTTTCTTGTATCCTGCTCACTTAAGAAAAACAAGTTGCGTGGAATTGCCCACTGAGAAAAAGTTCCCTATTTAAAATTTGTATGCAGGGTAAACAAAAGAATTATCCTTAAGCAGTTTGCTTTGTTTAGAGCTGGGGATAAATGAAATTACTGTTTTCTCCATTTTGTTGATTTAACTGCATTTCTATTTGGAGAATGAAACAAAGGGTTCAGGAAAATGGTACCTTCCTAAAGTTGTTACTTTATTCCTCCCAAATTAGAAAGCATTCCCTCCTTTCCATTTGACCCTCAACCTCTCTTCCCAGCCCCAAGACTTGACAGTGCCAGAACAAGTTTAATTGGGGGGGGGGGGCAAGTTTGGGGAAAATTACTTCACTGTAAGAAACAAACTGAATTTTCTTTACATGGATCTTTTGCTTTTAATGTTTTTTTAAGATCTGTGGTAGAGATGCATTTAAAGTCTGTGTGATGGAATTTAGTTTCCTTGATCCATTACTTTTCATGGCTGTTTTATTTATTTTAGAAGTTGTTGATAGCACAGATATCTCTGTAAGTTGCCATAGGAATATTTGTGACAACACAGACCCTATGTCTGTTTGAACAGAAGAATTAGGTTTTAAAAGAGTGTTGTGTGAAGATAAGTATATCTCTGATCGATATATTCCTGGAACTATATATGGTGTCTTACCACTGACCTACAGACTACTTTTAGAAACACTATGTATGTCAAATTCTTAATTGCCAATAATTTGGAATGCTTAAACCCATTTTCTCTACTTCCTGTCACTGTACTGTCAAAAATTAAATTATCTCTTAAAAAAAAAAAAAAAAGACCTAACATTACAAATGCTCTGGAGAATCTTCTATTGGAGAGAATCTTGAAATCACCCTTTTATAATGAAAATAAGGGGTTTTGGTTTTCGTTTTTATAGGGAACAGATAGTAGCAAACTTATGATTAGAGAGAGAGGGCAGGAGGGCTAGGTAAATGGAATTGACACTAAGTACACTATGAACTTCTGATGCCCTTAATCAAGCACACCTTTAGTCTGTAAAGCTAACACTCTGAGTGGGCTTTAAGTACCTCAGAGAAAGGTAGCGATTTTGCACAGGTCCTAAAGAAAGAGCAGTAAAAATTACTTCATTTCTCTTCTTTGCTCCCTCTCAGTTAAAAATCTCCCAAATTCCTATTACAGGAGGACCCCTTTCCCCCCAGAAATTACTCAATGCTGAAACCTTTCAAAGTGATATTCAAGGCATTGGAAGCACCATGGATGGGTTTTATGATCAGCAAGTCCCTTTTATGGTCCCAGGGGTAAGTTTATGTGGCTTTGGTTTGTTTTGTTCTCCCTCTTCGAATATGAGTCTTCTCCTCATTGGTTTAGTGGCACAACCCCCTTTGACCCCTTTATTACCCTTGAGCCTTCACTGTGTTTTGGCCTCTTTCAGAAATCTCGCTCAGAGGAATGTAGAGGGCGGCCTGTGATTGACAGAAAGAGGAAGTTTTTGGACACAGATCTGGCCCATGATTCTGAAGGTAGTAAAGCTTTCCCTTTGGTTTGTGGCTTCTTCAAATGGCCCCCTGTGAGAGCCGCATGTAGACTCATCCTCCGTGTTCTCCCCAGCACAGGAGTTCTCATTCTGGTGTCTTCTGTTTTCAATTCCAGAGTTGTTTCAGGATCTCAGTCAACTTCAAGAGGCTTGGTTAGCTGAAGGCAAGTTTCTTGGCTGTCCGATTTTCCATATAAAACATTTTACTGCGTTTTGTAATAAAACTTAAATGTCTAAAATAAAAATCTCTTTTCCAGCACAAGTTCCTGATGATGAACAGTTTGTCCCAGATTTCCAGTCTGATAACTGTAAGTACCTTTCTGGTGGTGGCACATTTGTTCTGAAAACGTTTGGTCTTGGAACATCCATGTCTGGAAGACTTTTTTCAGCCATTGCCAGCATATTTGGACAGTGGAATGCATTTAGTTTCTTTAAATAATTCAAAGTTAACCCTCAAAACTTTTGTTTCATTCTTTATTGGAGTTATTTCTAAAATGCTTTTACTCTATTGCAGATAAGATTTACTGAACATAATTTCATCCTAAATTTCTTTTTGCCCAAGAATATTGCAAGGCTTCAAGCTCAAAATTATAGATCAACTGACATTATATATGTAAGATGTTGGACTTAACATCCATTAACCAGACGTTATTTTATGATGGTTTTTTTTGTTTGTTTGTTTTATAAATTAAGTCCTTGATGCAGATGATGAGTCTGACATTTTTTTCTCTTTTAAAGGTGCAGAAAATAGTTAATGGAAGATTCCAGTTAATTGTGGCTTCACCCAACATGTTGTCAATTTTGTTTCTACTTCTAAGTTGACACAGGGTGGTCACAGTGTGACCTGATTTACTCTTATTTTTTATGTAATTGTCAGGACTTTATCTTTCAGAGAGGAGTAAAAACTTATTCTTCAAATGGTCATTAAGTGCACCTATCACTGAGTTAATAAATGCAGTGGGAAGCTCAAAAGATGGCTCTCGGTGCTGGCAAGGGCATGGTTAGCTTTTCACTGATCTTTCCGGGCTGTCCTCAACAGGTTTGGGAGCTTTTATGGTCCAGGCAGAGCTCTCAAGGACAAAGCTGGCTGATGAAATGTGAGCAGCACGGGGCAGCTCTAGAGAGCATTAGTCACTGACGAGTGAGCTGGTTTAAGAGAGGCCTGGAGAAAATGCTGCCTCTCTTGAGAGTTGCATCATAGAGAAATTCATGTCTCTTAGTCATAGTTTATAATAGCAAGCACCTGAGCCAGGCAAGGACTCGATTTCTCATTTTGCACCAACAAATTCTTCCCACTTTGTTTTATCTTGTGTGTGTGTATGTGTGTGTGTGTTTATGTGTGTAAATGCCACAGGAGAGAGAGGGTATCTTTGTATTTAAGTAAAAGCTGACTGTTCTAAGTCATTAGATGAAAGCCTAGAGGTACCAGATAAACATTCTTTAATGATATACCTCCTATTCAAGGCACAATGCCATGAAACTTTAAAAGGGAATAAACTGTAACCCACAAATGCATAGTTACCTTAGCGATGTCACAGCTTGCTATCGTTTTTCTATAGGAAAGTAAATGTATGTTAATTATTGCCCTTTGATTGCTTTCAAGTGATTGGGAAGCTTGCCACTAAAAGGCTAAATAAAGATAACCCAAATATTGTGTGTGTGCCTGTGTGTGTGTGTGTGTGTGTGTGTGTGTGTGTGTGTTGCAAGATAAAAGACGGGATTTGTAATCCCACTTTGTTCTGTGTTGACAATTTGGCCCAGCCTTTCCATTTCCTACTCAGAGCAGCAAAAACTGCAGTCTGTTTGGGAGGTGGCTTTCTTGGCAGAAGTTCTTTGAAATGCTTTTATGACACTTTTGTTTGTTTCTCTGTAACCCAAAGAGTTAAAAGGGAGTTGAGATGACTGCATTCAGATTGATTTCATGTGCTGAAGCAAAGGTATGCTCTTTAGAGAAAGATGTCAGTAAACAAGATTTATATTTGGAGAGATGTTTCTCTGCAGGAATAGGCTAAAGTGAAGGAATCAATAAATGTGTTTTGGCTCCTTAGAAATAATTCCCACTCAGCCAATAGAATGTGCTAAATTCTTTAATTAAATTGCCATACCTACCTAAAATGGAGATGCTTTCAGAGATATTTCTGCTTACCAAGTGTGATGTGTTTTTTACTTTGTTTGCTTTTTGCTTTAACTTCTTAAGGTTGAGCTTTTCTGTCCTTTAAGGATAAAACAGATGGTTGAGTAGCCTCAAAAGTGTTTTAATAATTCTTTCCCCTTCTCTGACTCTTATTTCGGGAGATAGAGGTTTAAGAAGGAGGGCTTCAAATAGATCAGCTTGCCTTAGAGGTTAAGTAAGAGTACAAGGATGCATGGAAGCTGGCAGAGCCCGGGGCTGGGCAGACTTCTCTGTGAGCATGTCCCCCAGCCTTGGATTGAGGATCAGCTTTCACCGCAGTCACCTTCTGGAAGAGCCCATGATTATCCCAGGGGAGGGGGAGAAACTCATTCAAATTTAATAAAACCTTATGAGTTGATTTGAGTCAGCCAATCAATGAACTGTAAACCAAACTTGCACTTGCCCAGTAAAGCAAACCTTTTCCCTGTAGTAGCAAAAGCATTTGTAACAAATATTCTTCTGTGGCCTGACACACTGATTATAATCTGTCCTTTTAATGATGATTTGATTAATTTTCTATATGTGTGGGGGGGGAGGTGTGGGTGTGTGTGTGTGTGTGTGTGAGAGAGAGAGAGAGAGAGAGAAAGAAATACTAAGTAATGTGGTAATTTTTATTTTAGAATGTCAGTTTTGAAGATTATGGCTTACTTTTTTCAGTAAGTGCTATGAGCTCAGCTTCTAAAGAGATTATATTTTGTAAATTTTCCAGATTTGGGTTCCTAACCATAGGCATCTATCCATAAGTGTGATTTGAATAAATTAAACCATTGTTCTTCTAAGTGTTATAGAAATGTTCAACTTACTTCTAGCTATATAGACTTCACCTTACCTCACAAATACAGACATTAGTAAAGTATCCCCCCATCTGGAAATTCTTAAAGGTCAAATTCAAGGCAACAGAAAGTGCAACCTATAGACAAGAGGGGTTCTGCCAGTGCCCCCCATTGTCCCCTGGTCCTGAGAAGTAACCTTGAAGATCCCAGACTGGGCTGCAGGTACCTTGTAGAGATAGTCTTCCCAACCCATTCGTTTTACAGAGGGGATAATATAAGGTCCAGATAACTGGAGAGACTGACTGGTGGTTTGGGGCAAATGGGAGGGGTTAGGTGAAATGAGAAAAAGAAATTATAAAATATTATCCTTAAAGAAGCTCTCACAGAGCTGCAGAGCCAGGGGTACTGGCACATGGAGGTGTGGTTCAGGCTCTCTCTCATGATTTCAAAAACCTAGAGCCAACCCTCAGGGAAGACTTAGGGAGACTGTTGGCCACCCAGTTTGTCACCTCAGTTCTTTTCATTCCATGATCCTGAAAAACTTATTAAGTATCTTGGTGCTTTGAGTTTTTCCATCTAGGATTTGGAAGAAGCCTATAAAACAGAAAAACTATAAAACTGACATCTTTATTATAGGACATACTGGTGTACACACAGATAAACCTGTGTGTATGTATATATCTTATATAATATAAATAAGTGTGTGTATGTGTATTAACACAGAGCTACAAACCTGGAAATCTGAGTCAGTGGTTAGATGTGTATACATTTTTACTCTACATTTTCACTGTACATTTTCATAGAATTAACTATAAATCAAAACCATGGATAAGATTGGAACTCAAAGTGCTTAGGTTTGGGGAGGGGGAGCTTACATTAATTTTTCTGGACTAACTTGGCACTTAAGGGTATTACTAGATTTTAGCATATAAAAATAGTACTTTTTAAATGGAGATTTCAGTTCTAATTTTCTTTTAATCACACTCATTTGTTTCAGTTGTGATATTGTGAATGTTTACCTGTCAGCATCTTGAATAACAAAAATATTTTATACTGGGGAAAAGTCATTATAAAAATCTTATTTTAAAACTGTGGCCTCCGTAGCAAATATAATTTAGAGAACTATTTGAAAATCCAAATGACCTTATGTTCCCCTTGAAGTGTTCTTTTTTAAATCTGTGTTTCAAAAAGAATGGACCGATTGAAGGAAGTACTAGTAATTTCCTAAGGACTGGCTAATTAACTGATAAAATCGACTTTTCATAAATACATTGTAATAGGTGACTCGGGAAATAGAATTAACTGTTATGGCAGCCCTTGAGCCTAAAACACATTGATCTTAATCCTGTTTTAGTAGGAGATTATTCAGCTGGACTTTTTTTTTTTTTTAACTACATATGAAGTTGATAGAGTAGAGGCAGGGCCTTCCTTTTGGAGAGGGCACATCATTTGGGGCCCAGTTTGGAGCAAAACTCTTGAGTTTACTTGCTTTGTGGTCGTGGGCCATTTCTATTTGAAAAGGTTGTCCCAAAGTCTTTTGTTTGGTAAGAAAGTAACAGTAGGCACTTGGAAAAGGAGAGATGTGAGGGAGTCAAGGTTATCAGTTTGTCCTTTTTGAGAGCCAGAGGTTCTGAAGGTAGGAGAAGACAGAGGAGTGCTGCTGGGGTGTGGGGGGGGGGGGTGCAGGGGTATGTGGAGGGGAGAGGTCATTTGACTCCAGGCTACAGTGTATCTTTCAAAAAGTCTTTGTTAGCTAGCCCACTACCTTACCACTGAGAGGTGCTAAGTGACTTGAAATCCTTCCTGTTTTGATAGCCTCCAAGATCCTTAGACCAGGACTCTTAAGGCTCTAAGACCTGGAGTCCCCGTTTATCTAAGAGAGACAAGTGTTCCCCAAAATCTATTTTCTCTAACATTAATTCAGTTAGGCTTATTACAAACAATGACTTTTTCTCTTCCTCTTTGATGTCTTTCTGCTCTTAGCCCTCTAATAAAACCCAGTAACCTTTCCAGTCCTTTGTGTTTGGCAAGAACTTGGGACAGGGAATTACATGTGTGTCTGCCCGGCAGACCACTGATGTAGATTCCAGAGCTAACAAAATCCTGGTATCATTCAAGAACTCACCATCTACCCCGTTTCAGCATTCTTTACTTTTATAAGATTAAGACATGGGTAGCATGATGAAGCTGGGGATTTGTATTATCTGCCATTTCTACCATCTAGGAATATCATTGTTTTAATTTCAGTCTCAGAAAAAAATATTTGTTTGGGGGGGGGGGCTTGGGTGGGGTGTGTGCTTCTCTACCAAGAGACTGTCCCCTCCACATGTTACTCGAGTTTTAATGGTGGTAGAGTAGATCCAGCCTCAGAGGCTGACAGCCCCCTCTCAGGCTCACGGTTGCCCTTGAGGCAGCTTGGGCCCCATCTGTGCCCTGGCACACAGTGCTTCTCCACTCGGAATCCAAGGAGCTCGGAGTCTTGTCATGTTGCAGCTCCCAGCTCTTGGACAAGCGCCAGGCATGCTGATGCCAGTACGGGATTAGGTTGCTTTTTTAAAAATTCATTCTGTGAACTCATCAAGCTCATTTAACAGAGGCTTTGGTCGTCAGTTTCTATCATTGTCCCAGCCTTCTAAGAGGCTCAGCTTGGAGGAGAGGCCAAATACTAGGTCCCTAGTGTATATGCGGGTGGGCGCACCTAAGAGAGAGAGAGAGAGAGAGAGAGAGTGTGTGTGTGTGTGTGTGTGTGTGTGTGTGTGTGTCTGTAACCACAATGTAAGTACTCCTTTAGGCTTGGCAAGGGAGTAGCAGCTCTTCTCAGGGAGAAGAGCCCCCACAAAGCAAATAAAGGGTGTTCCCCTGCCCAGAATGAGGAAGCATTGGTAGAAAGTTGCAGCACAGGGCACAAAGACTCCAGGGAGCAGGATAAGATCTAGTTATCAAGAGGCCAGGAGTTTGCCACTGGTCTGCAGAGCAGCCAAGACATTGAATGGAGATTCTGTGGTCAGAAAAACTATAGAGAAATTCTTCCCATGTCGCCCTCTGAGCTCACTAGCTTGGTGGGTGGCGGGGGGGGGGGGGGGGGGACGGGCAGGCAATGAGAAGAGGTAAACAGAAGATATTTGAAAATAGCCAAATATGTTATGAAAAAAAAGAACCAACCCAAGAGCTAATTTATCTCCTGGATTTGATTTTCACAAAGTAGTATGCTTTTCTTGAAATAAACTCTGGCTGTCAGACTGGCTTCATCAGATCTTCTTCAGGGTAATTATTGAAGATTTGAAAAAAATCTCTAAGAAACCAAACCAGTTTTTAGCCTTGTACTTTGCGTTGTCCTTGGAGTAGATTTCACCCGCCAACCCCAAGATATCCAGGCTCTTCCCTTTTGATGTCTCATGGGCATGGGTGGGGGCGGGGGGGGGGGGTAGGGAGGATTATAAAGCTTTCAAGCCGGATGTGAAGCGGTAAAGGAACTGTGAAGCTGTTCATAATAGGTAGCTCGCACCCTCCCCCCTCTGCAGCCAGAGAATCTAGTAGTGTCTCCAGAGACCCTCTCCCTTGGGGAGGATGCCAGGTGGCTCCCCATGTAGCTATTGGCAGTGAATGGAAAAGCAAGGAGTCTGGAAAGGCTGACTTCCATAGAGAGCTGTCCTCTAAGGCAAACCAGCTTGCCTGGGGGCAGGAGAAATAACAGTGAAGTCTTTTTCTCTCAGCTGGTAGCTACAGTCGGATTCTGAACAGGGCAGCACTAGATAGTTTTCTTTTGCCTTTCCCCCTTTTGCCAGAGGGCACTTGCCGACCTTACTTGGAGCTGACTTGCACATCCTTGCAGATTTCAGCCAGGGTCTTGGCCATCTGAATCTTAGGGAGGGTGCAGAGCAGGCAGGCGCCTGCAGTGTCTGAATTTCTTACATAAACACAGCGCACTGGGCGAGCTAGCGTCCCTGTGGCGACAGCTGGGCTCTGCTCCGTCTGCCCCAGCGAGCTGAGCTGCTGAGTCCCCCTCCTGCCTGAATGGAGCATTCCAAATTGGTTGTGAATGGAGGGCGGGGCTCCCTTGCAGACTTTTTCAATGAATAACCAGACCCTATTGTGCAGCCTGTGGAAAAACAACCAACTCAAACAACACTGGGACTGTTAGAAATATGCTTGTGATTGGCAGCTTGGAGAACCTCCAAAATTAGTTTCCTTTGGCTTCCCTGCTGCTCCCTGTTCTCTGAGCCTGGGCTTAATGAGCCTGGGCTTAATGGGGTTCCAGTTTTCTTTTAAGTCCTGGCTTTAACCCTGCAACTGCCAGGCAGATGGTCTGGGCTTCTGGGGTAGGGCTGCTACTGACCAATGAGGCCGCACCCCCCCCTTTTTTCCTCCCTTTTTACACTGGAGCTGTCCAAAAGGGCTGCTAATAGAAGAGGGTGGTTTAGCTTCCCTGGAGAGAGAGGTGTTGAGACTTGATCTGAGGATATTACCCTTTTATCTGCCACTTGCCGTGGGGCGGTGGCTTTAGCTCCCACTGAAGATTCCTGCCTGATCATCTGCTGTCAGCTCCAGCCCGGACTCCAGGCCCGAGGATCGATGTCTGCGGCAGCGCAGAGATTTCTTGGTTAGGCATGCATTTTGACTCGGGAATGACAAAGCTGTAATTTCCCTACTCCTTGGCCTTCTCTGTCCTGTTTAATTTCCCACTGTGGTCAGATCCATGTCATTTGAAAATGATACTTCTCAGACTGTTACTCAGCTCCAGGGGAGCCTTGCTCTGGCTGTGACCCTTCCGCCCGGGCACTCATCAAATGCCTTGCCTCCCCACGAGCATCCCAGGAAGTATCAGAAAGAACCCAGCCTCTGAGCAACCCCAAAACCAGAGCGGCCTCCTCAACCCAGATGAGGCCAGGTTCTAGGGGTACGCTTGCCTCAGTATCCACTCGAAACATCCTCCACCATCTTGGCCAACAGCTCACAGACACACCCCGAAAGGGCTATGTGCACTAGACCAGGGCCGTGGGATAAGCATGAAAAGGACAATCAGTTAAAAAGCAAAACAAAACTTAATAATACCGATTCAGTGCAGCTTCCTCGGAGTTTTAAAGACCTCTTGTGAGTTCCTACTCCTAATCCTCACACCTGAAATGAGGCTGTTGGCATTTGTGTTTCACTACAAGGTTTGTTGTTGCTGTTGTTTTTCTGAAATATTTCCTTTGTTATAAATTGAGCCTGCAAGAATGTCTTCCTTTCCCTATTAAAAAAAGAACAGGCCTGGGCAGATCGTCCTTTTGTGAGAGAGTTTGAAACCTCTCAGGACGTAACCCTAGATATCAGCTGTGTAAGAGGATGCTGATATTTGTGCTTTTCTAGAGGGGCTGAGGAGGACTTCAGCTTCCAGAAACACTTTTCAGCTGAGTGCCTGGAAAGGCTTTGTGACTGCCTGAAAGGGCAATTAATGAGGGTCCTTGGTACTTTTCCCATAGAAAAGGTCGAGTGGAAGAAGGGGATGTGTCCTCTCTGCGCCTGCCCCGCCCACAGTAAAGACCAGATCCTGGAATGCCTACCCCAATTGTCCTAATCAGAATCTTAATGGGGAATAACTTAGTAGGGATAGCTTCCCTGTGCTGAAGGGGCTGTCTCAGGTCAGAAGATTTCTGCCCCTCAACTCCCTTTTCTTTCCTTTCCCTCTCCATGGACTCTTTCTTGAGGAGTAAGGAGACAGCCGCAGAGGGCCTTAATGTCATCTCTGTTTTTTTTTTAATGTTTTTTATTTATTCATGAGAGTCAGAGAGAGAGAGAGGCAGAGGCAGAGGGAGAAGCAGGCTCCCCGCCTAGCAGGGAGCCCGATGCGGGACTCGATCCCAGGACCCCGGGATCATGACCTGAGCCGAAGGCAGACGCTTAACCATCTGAGCCACCCAGGCGCCCAATGTCATCTCTATTTTGACAAATATTAAACTTCATCCCTGCTTCCCAATTTACATTCTTGTTAAAACAGGAAACAATCTCTCCCAAAGCAGAGAAGCCCTGTGTTCTGTTTCTCTCTGCTGCAGCCCTAGCACTGAGCTCTGCACACGGCCAGTCCTTGGTGAATGTATTCTGCACACCACATTCTCTATCAGGTTCCCTTCCCGCCCCATCTTTCAACAGCCCCCAACACCAGCTTCTAACTGCTCAGAGAAGCTGAGGATCTCAAAACCAGAGTTCTGAGAGTCCTTGGGATGACCTTAGAGATATATAGGAAAAAAAACTAGTTAGGACTAGTTCTCATTTTCTGATTCTTCCTTTAAGCCCATACACAAGCCAAGTCTTCCTAGGCTGCGTTTAGACTTCGTGCAGCTAATGCTCTGTTTCCCAGTAAGACTGCACGTGCTAGAGTCGAGTCACGGTGTAAACACCCTTGACACGTTTGCCGAGTTTCTGCTTTTAGGAGAAGGAGGGCCATAAATAGAGGAATGGTTCTCAGAGAAGCTGATTTCCCTAATTTCTCTAGAGTTTGGGTTTTCTCCTGTCAGATTTTTAAGTTTGAAGTCAAAGATAAAATTTTCCACTGTGCTTAAGTCCTGTTTCAAGTATCATTAACACTTTTCTTAAATGCTAGTTCAGATGAGAATCATGTAAATTGGGAATAAATTATAGGAAGGATGTTAAAGAAAGTGTAATTTTGCGGGGTTTTTTTCCCATTCAGGAAAAATGCCCTGTTTCCCCTTTTCTTGATGGTGTGGGCCCCCCTGTGAGTAGCCCTTCATGGTAAAATCTGTGGTTGACGTAAGGCCCACAGGAGAGGAAACCATCCCATCATCTCTACCGCAGGGGCTCTCTTCAGACCTGTTTCTCACAAGTGAAAATCAAACAAATAGTTGTCTATCACATTGGTGAAAGCTGAGTATTGAAATTCTTTGGGCAGCTCCCCCAGGAAAGGAATTAGGATGAATAATGCTCAAATTTTCCTTTTGGGGTAAGCAGGCCAGTAAGTCACCGTTTCATCCTACTAGTCTCTTTAAGCTTGAAAGTAACCAATCGCCCCAGGTGGAAACCAGCTCTCCAGGCTGTGGGTCTAAAAAGCCCCACCCGGTGGTAGTCGAAATGGGATGTTCATTCAAAGCCAGGGGAACCACTTATTTTTATCTTGACTCTCCTCTGAGTCAGCTCTGTACATTCGCACAAGCCTTTTCCTTGACTGTCACACGCTCTGGTTTCTCCAATCGCCCAAAATTTGGGGATGTGACACATTGATGCAATTAGATATATGCATTCTGTACAAAATATTTTGGTGGAAGAGCCCCATCTTAGTTAATACACAAGCCTTACCTCAGTCAGAGTGGGGCCAGTTCTTTTCGAAGCTTGCCCTCTCTTTTTTTTTTTTTTAAGATTTTATTTATTTATTTGACAGAGAGCGAGAGAGGGAACACAAGCAGAGGGAGAGGGAGAAGCAGGCTCTCCACTGAGCAGGGAGCCCAATGCGGGGCTCGATCCCAGGATCCTGGGATCATAACCTGAGCCGAAGGCAGACGCAGGCTGAGCCAGCCAGGCGCCCTGCTTGTCCTCTCTTTAATTTCTAGCTCTTCTATTCAAGGCTTCTGGGTTTCCATTTTCAAATCCTAAAGTAATAATTCTAAGTTGTTAGGATAAATGAGTCCTTTGAAGAAAAGAAACTGCACAGATCCAAGCCGTTTCAAAAATAATACTGAGGTGTGGAGAGTGTGAACTTGAGGTAAATCTGAAACTAGTTCATCTGGGTCAGAAGGAAAAAAAAAAAACAACACCTCTCTGCTACCGTTGGCATTAAATTACCTTCCTGATTTGATAACAGCGGTTTTCTATTTGGAAATGACTACTTGAAAGATTGGCGATTTTGTACCGAGAACAAGAAGGAGCTGTTCTGGGATAGACACTTTTTCTTACCCACACTTCCACATCTGTGAGTCAGGACATCCCTGATTCAGTACCTATGTCCAAAGTGGGTCCCTCTTACTAACACGACCACTTCTTTCAAGGAGGATCCATACAAAGACTCTCTTTCCTTCTATTTTAGCCAGACTTGGAATAGAAACCTTCAAAAATCACCTGTGTCATTCTTGTTTAGTACTGATAAAGTTTAAAGAAAGGGCAAGGTCAGTATCCCTAATTCTGTTTAGCAATTGGTCCTCTTAACTTGATGACCGAGGAAAGACATGACCAGCCAACTGTTTTACCCTGGCAAACTTGCCACTGGACCATAGGTCAGCCCGTGAGGACTCTTGCTCCTAAGGCCTACAACAGGCCGGTTATTACCCTGAGCTCTTCCCAGAGCCCACTCTGCCTTCAAGGTGGGGGGCAGTTTCCAGCCCCTTGCAACGGAAGAGGCAAATAGCCATGAGGACCACTTTGGCTCTTCCTAGTGAAAGCTCTCCCCACCCCCCCAACTGTCTCTCCTTTAGAACCTGGATGTCATCCTTGGCTTGGATCACATTTTCTCCTCTCTGGAGGGGAAATAAAGAGGTAGGGAAAGGCTTGAGCTCCCCCGGAGGTGGGGGTGCCCCCCCATATTCTGAGTGGTCAGCTTGCATGGTAATATCCCACCTTTTGGGTTGCAGTTGTGCATTACACAGTGACCTCCCAAACTGATTTTCATGGGCAAAATTGAGTTTTTCATCTTTTGACCAAGAGTATTCCAGCTGGTGATTTGATTCTGGGATACCGTGTGCGAGTTCTGCCGGCCAGCTGCTGCCATTGCTGGAAGAGACTGGGGGTGGGCGGGGGGGAGGAAATTTTTTGTGGGATGTTGTAATCATGGCTCTGAGCCTAGCAGAGGCAAACCTCCAAATCATCCCTTTCCCCTCCCCATTATGTGAAGTCACTAGATGATACAAACATTATAGTTCAAATAATATGATCCCAGCAGTGTAAGAATACCCCCGATAAAGCCCTTTCCTGTAAAGTATGACCCCTTGTCAGGTCAATCACAGAGAAATGTAAATCCTTTTGTAAGTGTAAAACCACCGGTTTTTATCTTTTCCTGCTTTTACCCTTGCCAGAAGGGCTTTGTTGGGAGTTCTAACAGAAGCTTCCACCCGGGGGCCCCTTGAGCTGGAACTGCAGATGTGCTTTGGCATCTTTGAAGCTGGATTTCTCTGTTGTTGAATCTATGTCCTGTCATATATTCCACATTCCAGGGAGCAGTAAGGACATAAAATGCCATAACACCGGCCCTATACAAGACAAAATTTAGAAACACTTTGCTTTCAGAGCCAGGGTGAGCGCTGCAGCCTCTTGTCGTTGATCCAACAGCAACCCTATAAACAGCCAGCATTTCCCCAGAGAAAGCAATGTTCTGCGAGCTCAGTATGTATCTATGGCCCAGCCTAGACCCATGTTGCTGTCAGCTCCAGTCCATAGCAGAGATGTAGGGCTATCCCAGGTAAACAGAAGATGGAGAGGCTTACAGAGCATGGTTTCATGGTTTTAACTGCTTCATGGTATCAACTCCGTGGTCTAATTTAAAACCTAGGTGGGAGAAGTTCTATCAATAACTCTCATTCCTGTATCCTGGGAGGAATTCTCCCGCCTTTGCAGGTAACCACTTAGAGATATTTCAGATACCACTTTCCACTAATGCTATATTTATACATTTTCAAAGTTGGGCCAGTGCTTTTCTAAGCTCCTTTTCTTCCCTTTAATTTCTAACTCTTGTATTCAAGGCCTCTGGGTTGCCATTTTCAGAAGTCTGAAGTAACCTTCTGATGTCCCCACTAACCCTGTTTTTCCGCCGCCCCCTTTGTGAATTGAGAGTGGTCTCTCTGGAGATGTAGTCTCCACACCATCTTTCCAAGTAAGTGCCTCTCATGTTTAATAGGAGCTCACCAATGTGAATCCCTGGGCTTGCATCCCCCAAAAGTTGCCAGCTCTTAATTTCCAAATACTTGGTATAACCTCATCTATCTTACGGGCCAAAAAAGGTATCTTCTTCCCTCACTTCTTTTCCTTGAGCAAGACCTGCTGTGGTTTCACTGGTTATTCTTTTGCTCTGGTATTCCCCGGCCATGTTCATGCAGGGTCAGATGACTTGAATCTCACTTTTGGATGATCCTTTCTGAATACCAGTGTAACCCCAACCCTATTTGTTGGATCTGCCTTTTCCCATAGTCCATATCATGATGGCAAGGTCAAAGTCCTTTTTTTTGGAGCTTATTATATTACCCCAAGTTTCTAGCTCTAAATCATGAAAAATAGAGTGGGGGTTTTGGGGGGGTTTTTTTGTTTTTGTTTTTGTTTTGTTTTTGTCCACACACTAATTCCTGAAGCCTCTCTTTTGCTGACTGTAGGTTTTTCCCACTGCATAGAAGAAATCTGATTCCTGAAGCCAGATGTTCCGGGAACTAGCTTTATCAGTTCCTAATTTGGCTCTTGTGATATTTATCGTACAGAGGATAATATTGGCCATATAGGAAGGGCTTCTAGAATTGTTAATTGATGAATTATGCTACCTCATGGTTGATTCTATACCCTGGGGCCCAGAAATATACCACCAGGGTGATGATACTCAGTCCTCTCGTCCCTGACTAGCAACAGGACAAGTAGGAAAAAATAACCTGGAGTAATCAACACCATACCCCCCCCCCACCACCATGATTAATCACCAATCTAAAATCCTAAATATTGCCACCGTGCCAATCCTAAAGAGAACTTTCCTTGTACCTACTGATACCAGATTCTATCCCAGGGAGGAAGCCTTGCTTTCTTCATGTAGGACTTTGCCCAGGACAAATGAAACTATTCTTGCTGAGATTGCAGAAAGAGTCTGCCCTGAAATAGTGTATGTTCACCTAGGTGTTGTCTGCATCAGATTGTTTGTCATATCTCCCATGAGTTGTGTAGAGAGCTTTGATTCCACACCAGAGTCCTACTGCTTGCTATGTTTTGGGAATCTTTGATTCCCAAAACATAAATGCACAGGGGATTCTCCAAGCCAGCATACTTTTAAAACACAATTTAGGGCTTTAGTCCGCATCCCGTTCTGATCTAGCCAGGTAAGCTAGGTTGGTCCGATGAGGCCTTCAGAAACTCTTATGCCTTTTTTCCCTAAGGCTCAGAGCACCAAAAGCCAAGGCCACCCATTTCAAGCTGCTTCTTCTGGCTCTGCTCAGCCTTTATGGACAGAAGGAGCCAAACCAGCTGCTTAGAGAGGAAGAAAACAAAGGAGAACCTCAAGGAAGAGGACTGTAATTCTTTTTTATTTTGCCAACCTTCACAGATTGGTGATGACTACATTGTGTCCTCTTGAGGACTCTGGGGATAAAATCTAAGGAGTTGTCCAGCTGTTCTGGTAATGTTCTAAACCTGTTGTGCACATATATTTACAAGGGGTAGACATTCCCCATCTTTTTCCAAGAATGCTTTGTGGTCTTGAGTTGGGCATATGTTTTAGTTTCTGTTACGTGTGTATTGATATGTATGTGGAATTACTGATAGATTTTACTTTTATTAATATTTTGTACTTGTGTAATTACTGTCTTTTTACCCAGGCAATGGTAAAGGTGGCCATGGGCCATACTCCTGTTGATAGCAGTGGCGATTTTCATTTTGCCCTCTCTTGGGTGTTCCTTTCTCCTTTCTAAGTGGACCAGGGCCAAAAAAGTATTTGAGAACCACAGGCTTAGATGTTAGAATGTGACCAACATTTGCCTTTGTGTAATTTTAGTTCCTGGGGCTGTATTATCCAAACATGGTAAAGGATAAACAGGATAGTATCCTTCCAATTTGGTAATGGGCCAGGTTTTAAAGTTCTTAGCACATCTACTTTTGACCTGTTAGTCAACCATAAGACAAAGGCTTTTTTTTTTCTCCAAGTATCTCAGAGGAGATGGACTATAATATCTGTCTTACTGATTTATTTTTATTTTATTATTTTTTATTTATTTATTTTTAATTTTATTGTTATGTTAGTCACCATACAATACATCATTGGTTTTTGATGTGGTGATCCACGATCCATTGTTTTCATATAACCCCCAGTGCTCCATGCAGAACGTGCCCTCCTTAATACCCATCACCGGGCTAACCAATCCCCCCTCCCCCCTCCCCTCTAAAACCCTGTTTGTTTCTCAGAGTCCATAGTCTCTCATGGTTCATCTCTCCCTCCAATTCCCCCTCCCCATTTTTCCTTTCCTTCTCCTAATGTCCTCCATGTTATTCCTTATGTTCCACAAATAAGTGAAACCATATGATAATTGGCTTTCTCTGCTTGACTTATTTCACTTAGCATAATCTCCTACAGTCCCATCCTTGTTGGTATAAAAGTTGGGTATTCATCTTTTCTGATGGCTGAGTAATATTCCATTGTATATATGGACCACATCTTCTTTATCCATTCATCTGTTGAAGGGCATCTCAGCTCTTTCCACAGTTTGGCTATTGCGGACATTGCTGCTATGAACATTGGGGTGCATATGGCCCTTCTTTTCTTTTTTTTTTTTTTAAAGATTTTATTTATTTATTTGAGAGAGAGAGAATGAGAGAGAGCACATGAGAGCGGGGAGGGTCAGAGGGAGAAGCAGACTCCCTGCCGAGCAGGGAGCCCGATGCGGGACTCGATCCAGGGACTCCAGGACCATGACCTGAGCCGAAGGCAGTCGCTTAACCAACTGAGCCACCCAGGCGCCCCCTTCTTTTCACTACATCTGTGTCTTTGGGGTAAATACCCAGTAGTGCAATTGCTGGGTCATAGGGTAGCTTTATTTTTAAATTTTTGAGGAACCTCCTCACTGTTTTCCAGAGTGGCTGTACCAATTTGCATTCCCACCAACAGTGTAAGAGGGTTCCCCTTTCTCCACAACCTCTCCAACATTTATTTCTTTCCCTGTCCATTTTTGCCATTCTAACTGGTGTAAGGTGGTATCTCAATGTGGTTTTAATTTGGATTTCCCTGATGGCTAATGATGATGAACATTTTTTCATGTGTCTGTTAGCCATTTGTATGTCTTCTTCAGAGAAGTGTCTTTTCATATCTTTTGCCCACTTTTTGACTTGATTATTTGTTTTTTTTTGGGTGTTGAGTTTGAGAAGTTCTTTATAGATCTTGGATGCTAGCCCTTTATCTGTAGTGTCATTTTTTATTTTTTTAAAGATTTCTTTATTAGAGAGCGCACGGTGGGGAGGGGCAGAGGCCAAGGGAAAGAGAGAATCCCAAACAGACTCCCCACTGAGCACGGAGCGCAACATGGGGCTTGATCTCCTGACCCTGAGATCATGACCTGAGCCAAAATCAAGAGTCGGACACTCAATCGACTAACCCACCCAGGCACCCCCTTGTTGATTGATTTTTAAAACATATTCCTACATTTGCTTCATTTCTCTGTGTATAGATTATTTTTTTCTTTCTGAACCATTGAAAAGCAAGTTGCAGACATGATATTTTACCCCCAAATACTTCAGGGTGTGCATCTCCAAAGATTAAGGCTATTCTACATAGCCTAGGAAAATTAACTTTTATACAGTAATATTCAGAATTCCCCAGTTGTCCCCCAAATGTATTTTATAGCTGATATTAATATTATTTTGATCTAGGATTCAATTAAGAATCCCGTATTGCATTTCTTGTTGTCTTTTATCTTCTTTACAACACTCTGTCTTTTTTTTTCCCCCATAACATTGACCTTTTTTTGAAGGGTCCTAGACAGTTGTTTTGGGGGGGGTACATTTTTTTTTAAGATTTTATTTATTTGAAAGAAAGAGAACCCAGGTGTGTTGTGTGCATAAGTAGGGGGAAAGGTGGAGGGAGAGGGAGAGAGAATCTGAAGCAGACTCCATGCTAAGCGTGGAACCCAACGCAGGGCTCGATCTCACGAGAGATCAGGACCTGAGCCGAAAACAAGAGTTGGATGCTCAACCAACTGAGCCACCCAAGTCCCCCTGGGGGGTACATTTTTAAAGGATACATAGAAATGCAAACAACACACAAAAATGCTGGCCTTAGGCCCAGAAATGTCCTGTGTTGCTGATTCCCTTACTCTTATATCCATGTTACTGCATTGACCTTAAAATACTAGTGTAAAAGAACAGAGTCAGATTTAGATATTTGGGTCGGAGATAGTTTTTGCATGTTTGAGGAGAGGGCTTTTGAGGGAAGCATTCGAATTTTTTTAGCACAGCTTACTAAATAGTTCATTTTACTATTTATGGATGATTTTTCACTATATTCAATTTTTAAATTTATGCTTAGCAAGGTTGGCTGTGTCAGATATTAAAGAAGACGGCGCATTCTCCCATACCTCCTCCAATTCTGCTTTTAGACCGTGTGCCCCCTAACTGCATTTGATAACACTTCAGATTTTTATTTTTGGAAACTGTTGCCAGGCAGAATTAATGTTAACTGTTCAAATGGGTTTGAGCATGTTTCTTACTTGGTTTGGAAATCCAAAAGGCATCTCCTTTTCCAGATGCTCTTTTTAAGTGCCAGAACCTATCCACTTACTTTATCTCCCTTGAACCTTCTTGGGTCCCAGAACAGAGTATCATCGCCTGTCCCTGGCATCCACTAGTACTGCTATAGCACTTACAAAGACTATTAAGACATTAGGAATATATTTTATGCTTGAAATGAATTTTTAATCTACTCAACCCTAAAATAAAGACCTATTTTTGACCTCTTCTGGTAATATGGTAGAACTTAAAAAATAAGCCTCATTCTATCTACTCCTTTTTTCTTACTAACTGGCTATTTGCACTTTGTCTCAAAATTTATCCAAAAAAGGTCAGAGCTAAGGAAAGGCAGCAGTATATTGGAAAGTAGCCTATTGGCTTTGTTGTGCTCTTCAAACCACAAGTCCCAAGGGACACTACATCTGGTGACTTAAAGTCCTTTGGTCTTTGCTGGTGGGGTATTCTGACAAGTTAAGAGTACATGAGGAGAGAAGAGGTCACACCTGCTCTTTCTGGGTGGCTTCTTTGGTTCTATTTTGCATCATGTTTATATTCACATGTCCTTCTGCTTGATGGTTTTTCCCCCTGCCTTCTTTCCTCATGCTCTACTCACTGCCATAACCAAAGAACAGTATGGGCAGATGTCTTGGGCTCTCCCGCCCCCTACTCTTGAACTAAACAGTACATATTTCCTTACTCTGGAGGGAAATGAGATGAGATGGTAGTGGCCTAAGAGAGGAACAGTGCCCAAAGCTGGGGCAAAGGGAATAGTAAAGCTCAAGAATAGACCTTCACTGTAGGAACATCACTCTGGAATCTCAATAAGTCTCTTACCACAACTACATACATTCCACATTCAGAAGCGCTGTGAGAGGCTCTAGAGACATAAGCTTGGGCCACCTAGACATAGCCTCATGGACATGCCATTTGGAGGCAGGTGTTGGTGTTCTGGTCAACTTCCATCATAAAACACAGCTTTCCATGTAAAGTAAGAAGGTCATGGCTGTCAACTGTGACCAAATAAGGTCCTCCCCCGGGGGCAGGCCTGCACAGCTGATTTGGGAAAGATGAGTCTGCCCCAGATGAAGGTACTGAAACTGAAGAAGGAGGGAGGAAAACTCCAAAACAACCTGAGCAACAACCACTGGGGGAAAGTAGGCAAAGCCTGTGTGTGAAGCGAAAGAAATAACGACGGGCTTAGTCTTTCTCCCGCTCAGACTACAGTGTCACTGATCAGCAATTTCTTTAACACTCAGCAGCTACATAAATGTTATATGTATGCACAACAAAGTCAGTGGCAAATTGAAACTTTGATGATTATGGGAACACCCCAGGAAAGCTTATTAGAGGAGGTGGGTTTTGTCTTAGTAAAAAAAAAAATTCCTTTTAAATCAAACCGTCGTTCATCATAACATTCAACAAAAGGGTTTTCCTTTGTTTTGATCGTATGTGCTGTAATAGCCAGCAGGGGCATGGGGTAGCTGCCTTGGACAGAGTCCACAAGCCTGGACTTGTGCACAGGAAACAGATTTTGTCAGCAGAGGGAATTATCATTTCTCTTGAATGGGCCAGTTTGTCTGTGTTTTCTATTTCAAAACAATTGGGGTTCTTTGGAAGACTATTTCTATACCATCACAGAAGAAAGATTTTCTAAAATTTGAGAAACCTTAATAAGTATTAACTCAGGAATCCTGTTTAACTGGGCTGCTTGCTTTAAAAACGAGAAACCTGTGCTCCCTTCAGCAGCACATATACTAAAATTGGAACGATACAGAGAAGATTAGCATGGTTCCTGCACAAGGATGACACGCAAATTCATGAAGCGTTCCATATTTTTCCTAAAATAACTCTGTATGTTAACAATACTGGAATTAAAATAAAAAACTTAATACAAGAAAAGAGAAACTTTTAATTGATATAATGTATAGCAATTGTTAAGGGTACAACTTGACAAACTGTACAAGCATTTAGATCAAGACCCAGAACTTATCAGAGTACAAGAAGATTCCTTGTGCCCCCTGAACAGGCACTACCCTCAGGGTAAGCTCCAGTCTGACTTTAAACACCATATATTAGTTTTCTGTCCTTCTGAATGTTACATAAGTGGATTCACACAGTATGTACTCTTTTGTGTCTGGCTTTTACTCAGCATATTTGTGAAATTTCCGTGTTGTTCAATGTAATTGTAATTTCTTTATTCTCATTTCTGTGTAGTGCTGAGATTTAGTTTGGGGTTGCATCGAGCCAGATTTGGGCAGAATTGATATCTCTATAATGTTAAGCTTTCTAGCCCATGAATATGATATATCCTTCCATATATTGAGAGTTCTTTAACGTTCTTGTGTTTTGTAGTTCTTGGTTTAAGCATCTTACATGTCTTTTATCAGATGTGTTCCTAGGTATTTGATGTCATATGTTGCTATTGTAAATTTTTTAAAGTTTCACATGTATACAGAAATGATTCTTTTTTATATTAGGCTTATAGCCATTGATCTTGGTAAATTAGCTTATTGATTCCTATATTTTGAGGATACTTTTATACCTTCTACATACCAAATCAGGCCATCTTTGAATAATGACAGTTATATTTCTTCCTTTCTAATCCATTTGCTTTTTATTTATTTTTTTCTTGACTTATTGCATTGGCTAGGATCAGGCCTGATTTTTTAAATTAATTAATTAATTAATTAATTTATCAGAGAGAGAGAGAGCACAAGCAGGGGGAGCAGCAGACAGAGGGAGAGGGAGAAGCAGGCTCCCCCTGAGCAAGGAGCCAGATGTGGGACTTGATCCCAGGACCCTGGGATCATGCCCTGAGCCAACAGCTGACACTTAACCGACTGAGCCACCCAGGAGTCCCTCAGGCCTGATTTTTGTGTCAGATAGAAAAATCTCCCAAGGAGTTCCCTAATAAGAAAACCAACTATAGGGCGCCTGGGTGGCTCAGTCGGTTAAGCGGCTGCCTTCAGCTCAGGTCATGATCCCAGGGTCCTGGGATCGAGCCCCGCATCGGGCTCCCTGCTCAGTGGGGAGTCTGCTTCTCCGTCTGCCCCTTCCCACTCCCACTTGTGCTCTCTTGCTCTCTCTCGTGCGTGCACGCGCCCACAAAAATAAATAAAATCTTTTAAAAAAAAAAAAAAAAAAAAGAAAACCAACTATAAAGTTAAGTTGGTTGATCTATGAACATAATATCTAGATTTAAAATGGTGTTATGGTGGTCTACAAAGCAATATATTGTACTTTGTGGTACACGACCACAGATACAGACTTAAATCTGGTCAGACAGGCATCCTTGTCTTTCCTACCCCTAACAAGCAGAGACTCTCATACATATTTGTGTATGGATCCTGAACAGAGTTCTTGAAGTTCAGTAAGAGTCCAGACAGCTCACTCAAAGTGTTCTTGTCTCACAGGTGGCATTGAGAGGGAATTGTCTAGAAGCACTTTCAGGAGAGGCAGGGCATTTGGAGAGAGAGATGATATCCATGGCAATAATGTGGAAGATACCAGCTCTTCAAACTCCTATAGCTGTCTTAATAAGCAGAAGATATTGGTCAGCTGGATTATAGAAGGGAGGGGAGATATTTTAGGGGAATAGAAGGCAAGGACTGATAAGAAGTAAAGGCTACCGGAGTCAAGAGATGTTGGTTGCCAGTAGGAGTGAAAGAGGGATCCTGGGCATTTTGGTGGCCTAGGGACAGGAAAGGTGGGAGTCGGATGGATGCAGGTGTATCAGGTGTGCTTCCAGCTGGAGAGTGCTGAGTAAACATGAGGATACAGACCCTGAGAGCTGGCAAAAGGTATTCTTCCACTCTCTTCTCTGGTGTTGTCTTTCTTCTCCATCTTTCCCTATTTCTTTTAATGCCTTTTTAATGTAGTCTCTTTCTCTCAGATTCTCTCAGGAGGCAATATGATAGAATCACTAAGCACTGTTTAGGTAGGAATCTTGACCACTTACAGGTATGAGACTGTGCCAGATTACTTACCTTTTTGAGCCTGGGTTTTCTATCCTATGAAAAGGGGATACTAGAAGTATCTTTCTCATTGGGTTGGGAAGATGGACTAAAATAATGTATGCTAGAGCAACTTGTCACAAAGTAAATGCTAAGGGTTCTGTCTGGCTGCCTCTTTCTTGTCTGTCTACCTTGTGTTTTCCAGAGGTCTTAGTTTTTATTCATTTTTTTTCTTTGTTCTAGAGTACTTTCAGCCAGGTGTAATGTGATATTTTTGTTGTTTTGTTAAAAAAAAAAAAAAGGTTTATGTCCTCTATTTTTAGTGTACAAAGTGGGTGAGTGAAATGTCTCCCATTTCTGTCAGTGCAGTAGATTACCGAAATGACAGAAGCACTTGATTTCTGTCCCCTCTAATAGCAGCTCCAAGACCTTGAGCAATTACTTTAATTCCTTTGGGCCTCATGGTCCTTATAAATGTAGGGGCCTGAATGAAGAGGACTGTGAGGCCCTGGTCTAACTGTGAGTGCATCTAGGAGATGATGCTAAAAGTCTGATTCCTCACTAAATTGTGCATGCCATGAAGAAAGGGCCATGGCTATTGGGCATACCATCCTGTCCGGAGCATCTCTAGGATGCCTGGCCCATAGAAGATGGCTCAGTGAGTGGGTGAATGGATGAATGAATGAATGTTATCTTTATAACAGCAAAGGTCATCTATATTCAGTGGGAATTATTGTCAGGGCACCATTATTGTCATGGGCCTATTTTCTATAACTCTGAGCTTAAACTCTGAGCTTAAAACTTAATTCTCCCACTACCCTTCCCCCCTGCTTGTGCTCTCTCTCTCTCTCTCTCTCATAAATAAATAAAATCTTTAAAAATTTTCTAATTGTAGAAAATATTTATCAACTTACATAGTCAACTTTCTTGGCATTTCTTTTCCAACTTTCGTAGCAGTTCATGACCTTTTTTCTTTCTAATCCGTTGCCACGCTTTGTACTCCTAGGTCTCTGTCATCGTTTAGGAAGTTGCCTGTGCGAAGTTAAATACTCTATTTTTGAAAGCACAGTGTATAATTACACAACATCATAGCACCATCTGCAAGGTGCTGTGCCATTTTCTGTATTTCTCAAGGCAGCATCACATATCTCATTTTACAAAGGAGGGAACAGACTGAAAGCAAGGACATTCCTTGGGCTTCTAAGTTCCTGCTTTAAATACACCACTATCTCTGACTAATGTATGCCATAATTAGGTTCCTTCACACATCCTCTGGCCCAGCAGTCCCTTTGGAGAGCTGAGCCTCCTTCCTTACCACTCCAACGGCCCCTAATGGTTTTCTTGTCACTGATCTGTGAAACTTTCAATTCTCGCTCTGGCCGTGTTCCACTTTCTTCTCTCTCTTTCGAATGGCTCATTCCTGGGGAAAAAATATTTATGACTAACACTGCCTCGCCTTGTAGGGTAGATGCGGTCCCAGCGTTCAAGGTTAAGAATTAATTGGAAACGCAGTCCAATCAGTCACTCATTGTCTTAGTCCATTCAGGCTGCTATAACAAAATACCACAGACAGGGTAACATATAAACAACAGACATTTATTTTTAAAGTTCTGGAGGCTGGAAGTTTGAGATCAGGGTGCCAGTATGGTCGGGTGAAGGCTCTCTTCTCGTTTTGTCCTCACATAGCTCTGCACTTGTGACCTAATCACCTCCCAAAGCCCCCCACTCCTAATACCATCACATTGGGGATTAGGATTTCAACATATGAGTTTGGGGGGGACACAAACATTCAGACTGTAGCACTCACCAGATATTTCTTGAACTCCTCCTGTGTGTGGAGAACATAAGATTCCAGGTATAAGACAGTTTGGGGATGATAGAAGATACCATTTACGTTAGAGGCAAAATGGTAGGACACACACTAAGAGTACTGCGTAGATCTAAAGAAAGCAGGACATCAGACTCAGTGGTCAGTTTAGATTTTCTTTCAAAATGGGTATATGCTGTTCCTAAAGCCATTAGAAAATGTTTCTTTCTGGACAACTTTGGCTTACCCTCTGTTGTTGGAACTGTTAACTTTTTAAATAATCCTGTGAAAATGTCAATACATTTCCAAAACCTGAAATAAGAAAATTGAGTGATACCATAATTGTTTACTTTCTAAATATAGGTAAAGTCGTGATTATAAGGGATTTTCTTTAGATAAAGAAAAGTAGACTTTCCAAGGACATGTTAACTTTTGTTTACACTGGGGCATCATCAACCTTTCCTCATGATTTTCCCAAAACTTTTATGGCAGAAGGCTAATGAGAGGAAAGGCAATGACAAAGGGATCGTGCTGAGAACCACCAGAATATCCACTTCATTGGAGAAGTGCTTTTCTGTGTCAAGCTGTCTGACTCTGCCTTTTCATTTACTAACAACGTTCTAACAACAACAAGCTTAGCCATTTTCTGTGTCTGAATGTCTGAAAACATTTGATAACAATTGAGGGTTGGCTGCCATGATGTCACCATCAAAAAATCACGAGAGAGACTCTAATGACTTCTAAATAAAATCTTCCAGCTCCAAACTTACTCCATGTATTTAGGAAAAGCAGTTGGCATTATGTAGGAAAGGAATTATAAAAACCTAGCTTTTCCAGTCAGTCACTGACAGCACTTTGCTTTATAAACTTGTCATCTGTGATAGAGTCATCTGTCGCGTTTGTTCACTTCTGAGACCTGAACTTGGGGTTGGAGGTAGCACCTGAGCAAGCAGTTGTCCAGAAGATTGTTCAGTCTTCTCAGCAGAAAACAGATGATCGTTTCACGCATTCTGCCTAGTATAATCACTAAGAATGAACTAAGCTCCTAAAAGTGTTCTAGGAGTAAGCATTGAGTCAGACCGAAATTTTAGCGGGGCACCAGGGCACTGATTGTGGTTGGCTATCTAATGAGACCTTTGATAGAGTGGAGAGTTGCTGGTACAAAACTTAACTCGTCTCTCCCCCACCCTTCATGAGAGCTGGGCAGAGAACAACAATCCTAATTCATGAGTAGTAAACAGCCCAATGGTGTAGCGTCCTTCTACTTTGGGTAAAATGCCCTCTCATTTTTTTTTAAATATTTTATTTATTTATTCATGAGAGACAGAGAGAGAGGCAGAGGGAGAAGCAGGCTCCCAAGGATCAGGGAGCCTGATGTGGGACTCGATCCCGGGACTCCAGGATCATGACCTGAGCCGAATGCAGACGCTTAACCATCTGAGCCACCCAGGTGCCCCAAATGCCCTCTCATTTTAAAATGAGTCAGCTCCTAGATAAGACAGAAAAGGCAAACCTGGTTTTATTTCGTTTCATTTCACTCCCATGTAAGTCACCTTGATTTGAAAAACTTTGCCCTCTCAGAACCACATATGGAATATGCACTTGATTTCCAAACGTTATGCAAGAGCTCTGTGTACTATTTCATCAGTTTTGGAGAAGTAATTGGCACTTATCTGAAAAGATTGGTTATGAAAACCTGCCCTTCCTGGGGCAGGAAAGGCACAGAGCCGGCATAAGCTCAAAGGTTTCCAGGACTTGTCCTTACGCAGTTCGCCTAAGCTAGGTTGTGGTTTGGTCCATTGTTGTATTTATTCCTTTGCTCTTAAATTTTTTGAAATGCCTTATAGTTAAGTATTTCATACTCAGAGCTGATATTTAGAGCTGCTTGAGAAAGGACTTTTAAAAAGTCCTGTATTTAATTTATATGCCTCTGAATAAGAAATGTATTTGCCAGAGCAGTTTCAAGCCTTTGACAAGTTAATGTGTAATGTCTACCAATGTATCTCTGACTGTTTTGTCCCTTTTGGAAACAAAATTATTCATGTCTGCAACCCTTGGTATTCTATCGCACCTGCATTTTTCTTGACGAACCATCACCTGCAGGAATTTTGAGGCAGTAGACCCAATACGAAAGAAATGGGGAAAAAAACCCACAGCTAATTAAAAGTGTCAGATGATGACTTCCAACTTTGAAAGAACTTTTCATTGGTTTTAGATGGAAGGCTCTGTGTTTCAGTGTTTGGCTTTCTTGGGCATGTGACTCGGCATGACTTCCAAGGGCCATCCACTAGTGACGGGTTGCAGAAGGAAAGCCTTTTGCTCCCTGTTAATCGGCTCTCCTCTCTCTCTCTGCCCCCCCCCCCATCCCTCTTCTGATTGCAGTGGTGCTTCATGCCCCACCTCCAACCAAGATCAAACGGGAGCTGCACAGCCCCTCCTCCGAGCTGTCATCCTGCAGCCACGAGCAGGCTCTCGGTGCTAACTATGGAGAAAAGTGCCTCTTCAGCTATTGGTAAGTGACACCAGAGAAAGGCTGGCTGGAGAGGAGCCGTGGGGCCGGCTGCTGCCAGGACTCCAGCAGACACTCAGAGGTAGTGCTCAGAGTCCTCTCCCACGGCAATGTCGTCCTCTAGGTGTAGGCCAGTACAGACCGGGGGGCCTTTGTGCAAAACATGAAAAGCAAAACTGTGAAGCCGGCTCCACGGGGGAACTGGGCGCGTGGGGTACTGAGCCCTCCTGAGGGAAAGAACCTTGAATACTGGGATATTTGATCTGTTGGCTTCTAGGGAGGGAATATATACTTCTTCATGTCTATCATATGTTAATGTGAACTTTAAGCACCAAAGAAGTAATCTTCAAATCAGAATATATGAAAAAGTCCCCTTGCCTGTGCCCTTTACTTAAGAATATCCAGGCCCCAGGAATGAAGCTTTAATTTTAAATCATTCTTTGCTCTAGAAGATAAACACAGACTGCCTGGGAAAGGGGGAGAAGAGTCGTTAATTCAAGTCCTGTTACGGCAGAAATTTATCTTCCACAGAGATCCTGACTACTTCCTGGGGACCCTGGAGTACTTGGGAGAGGGGGCCAGGAACCCCCCCAGGGCATAAACTCTGCCCCCCACCCCATCCATCCCTCCACACGCATACATGGAGAGTGCTTTTAGAAGGGGGGAAAAGGAAACCGGAAACAGAGGCTAAAATTATCTTGGAGAAGAATCACTAGAAGTGTTAAACAAGTCCCCGTGACGCAGAGTGTTTGTCACTTTTCGGAGGTACAAATATTCCCTCGGGGCTGCCAGCAATTTAACTATGTTAATGCTGTCATTTCCTGGCAATTGGGTCTGCAACCTAGCCTAGCCATCTTGCTGGACCTGGCGACCATGCTAATGGCTTCATCGCAGCTTAATGGTTCCTTCTCTCTTTCTGTTTACAGTGCCTATGATAGGAAGCCTCCCTCTGGGTTCAAGCCATTAACCCCCCCCCCCCCCCCCCCTGTCCCCCCCCCACCAGAACTCCCTATTCCCCCCACCCCAGGCAGCTCTGCCCACCTCTGCACACGCCCCTGCAGCTGGCCCGGTCCCAGGTGTGGGCCCCGCCCCCGCCCCTCACTCACTTCCTGAACCTGGACCACAGCAGCAAACCTTTGCGGTCCCCCGGCCGCCACATCAGCCCCTGCAGATGCCAAAGATGATGCCTGAAAACCAGTATCCATCAGAACAGAGGTGGGTGCTGATCTGGGCTTCTTTCGCTGCCTCCATCCCCTCCTTTTTACCCCACGGGGAGAGAGGAAGCAGTTAGTCATATTTACCAGGTACCTGTAAAGTTCCCATTGCGTTGAGGCATCTTGTGAGGTAAGACGAATAATAGGAATATGACCTGTTTATATAGCACTCTGTTGTTGTACTCTAGACAATTTATGAAGTAGATAAAGGAGAGATGGTTAGTACCATCCCCCCATTATGGAGGTAGAAGAGAGACTTGACCAGGTTAGACAGTCTGTCCATGCTCATCGAGGGCTGGTTTCCTGGCTTCTCACTGGAATCTGCCTACTAGCATTGAACTTGGCTTTATGCTACCCACAAATACTTTATTAACATTTTATTTACGTATTAGGGAAAATCGCTAAATTACAAAACGTATTATTACTCATCCGATTTTAACACATTTTAACAGGAAATTAGCTAAAAACCTTATTTGTAATTACCTCCGTTTGAGAGAGAAATCTTCTGGTTTTGCTCCAGGTAGGTTCTATGTTCCTAATAAGGAAACTGAGGCATCAGGAATAACTTGCCCAGAGTCTTTCACTCATCAAACAAACTAAAGTGGAAAGGCAACCTACTCTAACACCAAACTTAATAACCTCTTAGATCCCAGCCTTGTAAGTCCATTATCTGGGTATTCTAGAAGTTTGGATGCCTGTGGCCTTCCTTTATATAGGCTGTTCTGGAGACCCATCTTTTATTTCGAGTCTCTCTGGGACATACATAGGTGGGGAGTTGTCAGTGATGTTACCAAGGGTCGCAAGATGGTGACCGTTGCATTTCCTTCCTCTCTTTCTTGTTCTGCATTGGCTGGGGGTGGGGCTGAGCGGCAGGAGAGGGAGGATGTATGAGTATACTTTCCTCAGGCCTGGTCCAACCCAAATACCTCCTGGTATTTTCTCAGGGGTCACTTTATTTCTAGATGAAATACAGAAAAGAAAGCAGACATTCTTGTCTGATTCTGATTCCCTGTCCCCCTGGCTGTGAAAGTCACCATGAAGAACTACATAATTTGGCTGGTAGTCTTTATTCCCCTAGGGAAGCCAAGAGCCATGAACACCAATGACACATAGGGCCCAAGGGGTGAGCGTTGACTCGGGGGCTGGCTCAGTGGTGGGCCTTGGTTTCAAGAGGGAGTTCATCTGAAGGAGACAGCTACCACCAAGCTTTGCCAGTTTATTACCTTGTTAACAGCCTTGCACTTCTTCAGGAGAATTCGGAAATTGGATTTTCATGTAAAAATTCCAGGTTGTGTGGTTTTGTTTTGTTTTTTAAGTTGGCAACTAATTCAAATTAAAAACAACAGCAGCACTTTGCAGACTAAACAAAACCTCTCTGGGCAAAATCACTCTGCAAGGCTGCCAGTTTGTGCACTCGGGCCTGGATACCATTTCTATTTCAATAGTTTTTTGGTTTTGTGCTTTTTAATAGTATCTTCCTGATTTCCTGCAAGGATTATTAATTGAGGAGGAGGGATAAAGGGGGACATATATTTGGTCCTTGAAATACTTAACAAACCTTGTATTTGTTATACCGTGTGTAAAGGGAAATTACTTCATGTTAAATCCCTTTTATTCCTAGTTCCCCCTCAATCCCTGTTTCTTACCCAGAGGGCTTGTGTATGGAGAATGTTTGGCCTCTTGCAGCCCTGGCAGACAGGAAGCCTTAGTCTCAGTGGTGAAATAGGTTTGTCACCAGGCTACCCAGCCCCCTCCCCCCCAAAAGGGGAAGAAGGTTTGATCCCTGACATGTAGGACTATCTGCCCTCAGGTGTCCAAAGAGAGAGGTAGGAACCGGAAACCAGGTATTTCTTTTTAGGGGGCGATTCCTCCCTGACATCTGCCTGTGTATCTTAGACTTACTTCCCCTGCACTCTGCCATTAGGACTGTGGGTCTAGAATAAAAAGACCTCACACACACTGGGCTGATTCAGAGATCCTTGAGAGAACTGGGGTGAAGGGCAAAGTCCTGAATCGATAAAAGAAAAGCAACACTGGGACACTCAGTCTTCTACCCTAGGGCACTGTAATCACAAAGTTGCAAGTGTACAGCAGGAGTTCCCACAGGGGCTTATTAAAAATGCAGATTCCTTACTCTGCCCCAGATTTTGAGTTGGTGGGTCTGGGGGCATGGCCTGGATATTTTATTGTCATACTTTGAGAAATCATGATCCAGCTGTTTCTTCTACCCCCATCCTTACTCCAGCCCACCTTTTCCTCAAGTATCAAATACCCAGGACTCCGAATTTTGTTCTTATTGCCCTTGTCTATTATTAATGATGGTATCCATGTGCTCTTTGGGTGATGCAAAGTACATCAAAGACATGACAAATGATTTTGCTTGTAGATACTAGAGAGCACACAGAAAATGAGGCAAACTAAAAGCCTTGGTCTGATTTTGTAAAAGTAATAGTAATTGCACTTGTATATGATAACAAGCCTCATAATCCCACCTCTCCTAATTATTATGCCTGCCTAAAATGGAGCAGATTACTTTTTTTGGTAATTAGAGTTTGTTCTTTGCTAACTTTTTATTAAATGCAATCTAAGAATATTACTTCAAAAATAACCCCCTACCAAAAATATATGGTATTTTGTAAGATATGAAGGAAATAATCTTTTTTTTTTTTTAAGATTTTGTTTATTTATTTGAGAGAGAGACAGAGAGAGCATGAGCGGAGGAGGGACAAAGGGAGAGAGAAGTAGACTCTCTGCTGAGTACGGGGCCTGACATGGGGCCCTGATCCCAGGACCCTGAGATCATGACCTGAGCCGAAGTCAGATGCTTAACCAACTGAGCCACCCAGGCACCCCAGGAAATAGTCTTATTTGAGCTTTTTAACAATCCTCTAACCAAAGCAGAGTAAAAAACCCTATTCCACAGATAAGAATATCAGGCCTCAGAGCAGCTAAGGGACTTCTTAATGGTCACATAGCCAACTACAGGGGCCTACATTTAGAAACCAAAGCATTTATAACTGCACCATTTGTTTTGGTTATGATTGGGGGGGGGGGGGGGTTGCTAACATTCTCTTAAACTACCAGAACTCTATCCTTGTTTTACATTACAAAATCCTACTAAATTCCTATTTCACTCGTCTAAACTCATGTTGTGACAGTTATCTTTTTTGTTTTGCTCACAGTATGCCTCTGCAGTTGAATAAACTTTTTGAGGTTTAAAAACCATGATTTAGAACCTTCTCAGCCCAGTATCTTACTTGTTCTCAGTGTATGTTTATTGATAGTGATAGCAGTTTGCTAGAATTATACTTTAAACAAATAAAATATAATCTATTCAAAAGTACATTCGTAATGTTCTATATAATCTTAGTATATAATTTTTCACAAGTCATAAGTTATTTTTAGGAGATAAATACTGTGTTTGGAAGCCATGATTTATATTCGTGATTTCCTCCCCCTCAAGGAGGAAAAAAAAAAAAACCATGTAATTTGGCATGTTGAGACATGTTCCATTTATCCTTAAAGACCAGCTGCTCCTTAAAGAGGAGGCGTATTTTTCGTTCAGCCATCCCGATCTCAAAAGTTTTTTCATCGTGCTGCTTACGATGTTTACATGGGCTAAGTGGAGGAATTTAGAAAATGTTCCTATGTTATACCCATCGTACTGGCCAGGTATGATTTTGTCCTCTGTTATACCATTTCTCGTTACATTCAAGTTGAAGGAGTTCCCACAATTCAACTGAAGAGGCTCCACTAGGAAATTTATCATCTAAAAATTTTGGGATCTGCTGCTCTCTCACTCAGCATCAAGAGGCAGATCTCAAGAAATGACAGCATTTAAGACAGTACTGCTGGTGGAAAAATCCTCTGCTTCTTGATGTTCCCCAAGGGATCAGTATTGTCATAGGCCGTCCTGCTGAATTGATAGAATAGAATGCCCCAGAGTCATCAAGAAAGGGTCAGTTATGTGAATAACCTAACCTGTTTGAGAAAATTCTCTCCCTCAGTGGTTATGATCACATCTTCAAAGCTTAAAGGAATGAGCTTACGTTTGGTGGAATTGTGATTTGATAGATAAGTACTCATTCCCTGAAGATGCTGTACAGATTTAAGAGATTTAATATACTCGAGGCTTTCTGTTGTTTCTACTTCCTCCCTTAAAGTCCATCCCCAATAAATTGCCGTTCATTTTTGTCCTTCAGATTTTGTAGTTTTTAGAGAGGGAAGAACCTGACTGTGAGTCATATCTGTAGCCTGGCCTGGAATGAAGTGAATGTGTCTGACGCATCCCCTCTCCACGCACTGCTGTTAATAGCATGTTATGTATGGCAGCACAAATTCACTTTGGGATCCGAAACTGAGTTTCGGAGATGCTTAATAGAACCTTCTTTGACAGACTGAATGATGTACTTCTAATGGTTAGAGTGAGGGGTGTTTTTAGTTTTGAATCTTAAGAGGGATTGTTTTTAGCTTGTTACCTTATATCAAGCTAAAGGAAATTTCCTTCTATTCCAAGTTTAGTCAGAGTTTTTAATATGAATGGATATTGAATTTTATCAAACATGTTTTCTGTCTGTTGACATCATCAAATGAATTTGCTCCTTCCATTTCTTAATGTAGTGAGCTACATTGGTTTATATGAAACCAACGTTGTATTCGTGTGCTAAACCTAACTTATTTGTTATATATTACCTTTTTTGCTGGACTTTTTATTCTAACATATATTGAGAACTTCTGCATCCGTATTTATGATTGAGAATAAGGTATAATTTTTTTTCTTATATTATCCTTGTTGGGTTTTAGCATTGAAGTTATTCTCCTCAAATGAGTAGAGGGTGTCCTCCTTTTTATGTATACCAGAATAGCGCATGTGAAATTAGAATTCTTTATTCCTTGAATTTTTGGAAGAATTTATAAGTAAAATCATTTGGGCCTGATATTTTCCTTGTGGGCAGATTTTTAATTACCAGTTAAGAATCTTCACTTTTCTGGTGTTGCTCTGAATTTCTGTTTAGTTGAGTGAATTTAATAAATTACTTTTTCTGGGAATTTTTCCATTTTGTCTGAGTTTTACAATTAATTGCCATAAAATCTCTAGTTAGTCCTTGGCAGACAATATCATCTGTCTTTTCAACAAATCAACTTCGGTTTTGTTCATCCTCTCTATTAGATGTTTTTTCGTTGATTTCTCTCTGCTCTTACTAAAATCTTTTATTCTTTCTATTTTCTTTCATTGTTTTTCTTTTCCTAGCTGCTTTGGTTGGATGATTCACTCATTAATTTTTTAGCTTTTTTTCTTTATAGTATAACATATAACCAAATAAAACTTCTCCTAAGGCTGGAATGACCAGATATTGGAGTTTGTCCCAGGTCACTTATAGTTTATGCCTAATGGAAGTTATTGGTCATAGCTTTCCTTTTTACTCCCCCAGATGTCCTGATTTGGACAATCAGTTATTTGATTTCCCTACCCAAGTCCTGCTTTTTAGCTGCATCCCTCAAGTTCTGATTTAAATTAAAATTCTGATTTAATTTAAAAGCTCAGTTCTAAGTGTTTTCTTTTTTTCTCTCAATCCTGTAGTTCTTTAAAAATATATTTCTTAATTTCCAAACATATGGGAGTTTTCTAGTTGTCTGGACTATATGATTTTTATTTAAATATCATCAAGAGAGTATTTAAAAGTAGTTATAGAAACAGTGTAGGCTCTGGAGTTGGGCCTGGGATTGAATCCCACCTCTGCTACTTCCTATCTATATGACCTCAGGCAGGCACTTAACTTTGTCTGAGCTTTGGTTTCTTCATCTGGAAATGGGAGAATGGTAGTTACTTACCACCTAGAATCATCGGGTGGATTAAATGACGTCGTACTGGCACAGAGAAGGTGCTCAGTAAATGCTAGCTTCTGTGACACTTTTTAAAGATCACTCTCGTATTCCATAAAGGAATCTTCCTAAAATGATGCAGATAGCACAGCTTAGAAACTTCTGTTGCTTCACTGGTTAAGGGTAAGTTTTTACCATGTAAAGCTCCCTTTATTCCTAATCTTTTCATCATCAGACGTATTAGTGTTGTACATATAAAGCTAATAATACTCTCACCAGCTGATATTCTGAGGACATCCTGTATTTCCATCCCCGTCCTTCTTCTGTGTTTGATGTTAGGAAATCAGACAAACATCTAGGCCTTTAAAGGACATATTTTGTTCCTCATCTATCAGTGTTTTATCACAGTTTAGATGGGCCAAATTTGAGTCGAGACAGTGCTGACAGACCTCACAGAGCCCTGCGAGCTTTTTCAGAGTTCTGTGGTGGGCTTTTAGGGAGTGTTCGAGTTCTGTTTGGTAACAGTGTCTGGCTCTTGGAATATGGCAGGAAAGTAAACATTAGTGTGAAATAAATGTGAATAAAAATCAGCATTCTCATTCTGAGAAAGGAGAGTGGATATTGGGCAGGCAACTAGTGGACTCTGTTATATGTGTGTGATAGTTTTCTCCCAATTCCTTAATCTCCCCTTACGGTTGTCTAGCTTCTGAATTTCGCTTGTTGGGGGGTAGGGGAGGACATGGGCAGTTGATGGTGGTGTTTGAAGGTAATGTATACTGAGAACAGCGAGCCAGGCCCTGTTTCATGCATTAGCTTTTGTAACCTTTACAACAAACTTTTGGACAGGTATCCTGGTTGTCCTTACTTTATTGATAAGGAAAATGAGGCTCAGAACAGTTACATAACTCACCCAAGGTCACACAGCCAGTAAGTGGTAAAGATTGGATTTCAGCCCAGGATCTTCTGCCTTCACAGCCACAGCCTCTCACCCGGCTCTGCTGCTTCCCTGTTCTATCTTCTCTTAGCCTTAATGGAAACATTAAGTACATGGTGTTGGTTTCTTGGCCGACTTTATGTATCATCTCCCGGCGGCGTCTGAACCACGGCTACTTTACCTGGCACCCATAGCCACTGCGTAGCCTTCTTCCAATCCACACTTTTCTCCATTCTTCCTCTAAGCATTGTGTTTACTCTGTGTGTTGGCAGCAGAAACCGAAAAGGAAATGCAGAAAAAGCATCTAACGGTTTTCATAACGTAAACCAAATGTTGGTAGCGTGGGTGAGCTCTTGGGAGGAAAGGCGCTATATAAATCTGACAAATAAATAAATAACTGGTTCTTTAAATAAACTGGCACCGAAAAAGCTTTAATCTGTAACCTATTGAATTTAAGCTCACTTGATAGTCAGAAATCTCCTTTTGCTCACCAACTACCAACTGTGAGTTCACCACGGCCTGAGGAGTTCTGTTGGGACGGCGGGTGTGGGAGGGAGAAGGGAGCGGGGTGAGCAGAAGGGGTTTGTGAGGAACCAAGCCGCTCCTCCACTGAAAATGATTGCCTGCCTCAGTGAACAAGAGGCATCTTTGTCCTAGCTGTATTATATATACAACACATTCTTAGATACTTCAAAAGGATTGCGGAAAGGGGAAGGGGGTTCAAATGAAGGTCAGTGAGTAAAGTTCACAGAATGTATTTTGAGGACAAGAGTGGAATTACTTTACTAATCTCTGCAAATAAAAGCCATTATCAACAGCAAGCTCTGAGCGAATCTTTCTCCAAACCTGTTGGTTTTGTGACCTACCCTTAAGATCCCCTTTGCCATGCCACTCCCTCAGGACAAACCAGGACTGAACCATCCCAATTATAGAATCTGTTCTGCAGATCCCCGGCCCCTAAGCTCCAAGCACCCTTAAAGTGGGGCTTGGGGGAGGGGCAGGGGCTGCTGGCTGGTACCCATATGGAAGTACCTCTTCCTCAAGGGGCCGCACCAGGCCGACTCTAGAGTTTCATTCTGGAAGGTGAGAAGCTAGGCACCGGGAGGAAGTGAAGGGCTTGGGCCTGTCAGCTGCAGGGGCTCTGGTTACAGAACTGAGCGGTTCTGCGCCCTCCCAGAGCCATCAAAGGAAGTGATTTGTGGAGGTCACCTTTGAAGGAGCCAAGATGGTGGCAGAGGGGAGAGAGTGTGGAAGATGGGTGCCTCTGTTACTGTTTCTTCCTGCTAGTGTAAGGTCTGATCTCGGAAGCTAAGCAGGGTCGGGCCTAGTTAGTACTTGGCTGGGAGGTTTGGTACTTTATAAAAATAAGGCCTTGAGAATATCTTTATCTTTCTTTTCTGCCCACTTCTTCAGAATTCACTTCAAAAATCAGGTTTGCAGTGGGCCGCTGCTGCCTGTATTCTAAATGTCAAGCCTAAACCCGGGTTTCAAATTTACACTTCTTCAAAGACCCTGGAAGGGTTTTCTTAAATAACAGCAACCTTGAAAATCCGCATTCCTGAAGAAGTTCCACTGTAATGCATTCAGTGCCGCTGGGAAAGGCTCTCAACCCCTCGAACCTTAAATAGTTTGTACAACTTGTTTAATACATTGGCCAGGCAGATTCTGATGCCTTTGATGTCTGGGATAAAAGGATAAGCATATGTAAAACTGTTTGGTGATCTTCATGTTATGACATGATCTTGCGGTACTGCTTTTGGTAAGGTAGTAAAGATCCCCACAGAGTGAGTGCCTTGCTAAACCCTGATCTAAACAATGTTTCTTCTGCATCCAAATCTCTTCAGTTAAAGATTTTGAATCTTGATATTCTAGAAATCTGTTGGCCACCTGTTGCCACAGATTGATTCAAATCAAATTCAAGTTATTTTATGAAAGCTATTCATAGGATTCAAGTGAAAGTTAGAGTAAGACCTTAATATTACAGGATTCTATTGTTGATTTTAAATAACCCACTGGAATTCATTGTTGTAAATTTTTTATTTTTGAACCTGAACCTCGGCTCCTGCTTTCTACCTGAGGGCATATATTCACAGATGCTTTTCTTTATACACAGAGATGAGTGTCTTACACATATTTCATGGATCGAGACCTCACCTTGAGGGTTACCATCTCTAACTTCTACACCTATCCTCCAACTGTGGTGCAAACCATGCTTTGTAGACATGATTTTATTTTATCATTCCAGTAGCATTTTGATGCATAATACACCCCCATGTTACAGATGAGGAAACTGAAGCCAAGAAAATTTGCCCTCTATCACTTTCCCTTTTACTGTACTGCCCTTCCAACAGAGAAAGTGCAGTTGACATACTTTTGGATTTTTCTGACAGCTGAAGGATATTAATGCTACCCAGTTAATAACAAAAGGCTTTTATTGTTCTGTCTTATTATATGGTAGTGTATATTTATTAAACTGCAGATGAGCAAAAAAAGAAAATCCCCTAATATCATAACCAACCAAAGGTAAACAGTGTTCACATTTAGTTATGCAGCTCTCTCCAAGATTTGTATGACACCATACTTTTTTTCATAAATAATTTTTATTTTTGCAAAAATTTGATGTTCTTTGTAACTTCCACAGTATGTCAAAAATATCTTTCCAGGTTCTTACATATTTGTGTATTACATCATATTTGATCGTTGCTCTCAACTAAAGAACTATATCACAATGTGCTTAGCCAGTTCCCTTGTTGGAGGCTTGGACTGGTGACCATCCTTGTAACTAGATCTCATCATATTTATGATTTCAGTGCTTTTTATGTGCCAGGCACAGATCTATTAACTACCGATTCATCCTCCAAGTAACCAGGACAAACCTTTTCTCTCTTACTACTTTTTTGATCACTGATGACGTTGAACTTCTTGTTTGTTTACGATCATTAGTATTTCTTCTTTAGTGATTTTCCTATTTATGTCCGTTACCCATTTTTTTCTACTGGGATATTCATTCTCTACTGATTTTTAAAAGCTGCTTATGTCAACAATATTGCTGTACCTGTTAGAGATTTTTCTCCAGCTTGTTTTGTTTTTGGTTTTTGGTTCTGATGTTTTCTGACTGTTAGAGACATTCTCCTCGGTTTGTTTTCTTTTGATTTTGTTTCTGGTGTTTTTTGAACTGTAGAAATTTATACAATGAGGAATATCCATATTTATCTTGATGATTTCCACTGTTGGTATGATGTGTAAAAAGGTTTTCCCTCACTCTCAGATTATATGTTTCCACATATATTTTCTCTGTCATTAAGGTTTCACATTGAAATCTTGAATCCATATGAAATTTATTTTGACATGTGGTATAAAACAGGGACCTTCCCCTCACTAATTTGAAATGCTAACTTTAACAAGTAGTAAATTTTAGAATATACCTGACAGTTTTTTGACTTCCCATTCAATTCCTTAGATATGCCTATCTTTCATTCCTTATATTGCTGTTTTAATTATTGCAGTTTTAGAAAATTTGTGAATATATCTAAAAGATCATTATTTCTTTTCAAAAATTGTTTACTATTTTAAATAAAGTATAGAATCATTTTATCAAGTTGATTGGGAAAGCATTGCTTTTAAAGAATAATTGTCAGTGAACCAATAGCTTCAAAGTCCTCTAAATGTTTTCTCTTTAACTAAATTTTCTTTCTTTTCCTCAGAAAAGAGTTTTGGGGTGCCTGGGTGGCTCAGTCAGTTAAGCGACTGCCTTCGGCTCAGGTCATGATCCTGGAGTCCCGGGATCGAGTCCCTCATCAGGCTCCCTGCACGGCGGGGAGTCTGCTTCTCCCTCTGACCATCCCCCCTCTCATGCTGTCTCTCTCATTCTCTCTCTCAAATAAATAAATAAAATCTTTAAAAAAAAAAACAGTTTTAAGGTTTTATTCTTATGTGGCCTACACATTTCCTGATTATTCCTAGAGATTTTCTGGTTTTCATTGCTATTATGAATGGGATTTTTTAAATTACATTTTCTAACTGGTCAGTTTGTACTCTTTGGTCTTTAAAATTTGATTCTATCTACAGGTAAAAGAAGGAATGAACTAATAAACATATGTATATGTGAGTCCTATTTGCAAATAAGTGGTCTTATATATTTAGACACATAACCTGGCCCAATTGTACAGAGGGACTGTATGAAATAAACATGCATGGGAGACAAGAGGCTACCGTGTCATTGCTTTGATTGCTTTTTTGCCACTCCCTGACTCAAGAGGTCTGAAATATGCCCTATAATTTTGGAAAGAGGGTAAAATGTTCAGAAATAGGCATTAATAAGTGCTTTGCAAATAATTTCATTTATCTGAACTTCTAATTCCCAGTGCTAAATCAGAGTAGGCATATATCATGTTCTTAGCTAAAAACTGTAACTACTTTCTTCTTGCAGATTTCAGAGACAACTGTCTGAACCCTGCCACCCCTTCCCTCCTCAGTCGGGAGTTCCTGGAGATAATCGCCCCAATTACCACCGGCAAATGTCAGAACCGATTGTCCCTGCAGCTCCCCCGCCCCCTCAGGGATTCAAACAAGAATACCATGATCCACTCTATGAACATGGGGTCCCAGGCATGCCAGGCCCCCCAGCACATGGGTTCCAGTCACCAATGGGAATCAAGCAGGAGCCCCGGGATTACTGCGTTGATTCAGGTTAGCACAAAGTCATGCCATTTCTTCCTTCATTCTCTCATTGATCTGTCTAGTCGTTATTGTCTTCTATGTGCAGGGCTTTAGGGAATAGTTTTATAAAAAATCACCCTCAAAGAACTTAGGAGCTACTAAAGCCGACTTGTTTATTCATAACTAAATACAAAACAAAACAGAAAAGCCATCCAGTGGGAGGAAGTGCAGTAGTTATTCAAAAGTGGTGGGGAGCACACCTCTGAGTCCAAGCCTAAAGATCCAATCGTGGCGATGCCCTTTTTAAGACCTATTATCTAAGGGTCACTGGACCTAGGAAATATCATTTCTGCATTTTAGTCCTTGCCCCTAGCTTTACGGCTTTCCTTTTGAATAGGGTAGACTCACAAACTCCCAATATGAGCATAAGGAAGAGAGTCTACACGTAGAATGGGATTCTTTCTATTCTTGAAATGAATGGTATTCTGAGAAATCACCTGGTATGTCATGACTATATGGGGTGCTGGGTACACCATGGAAAAGGCTGTCTTGTTGATTGCCTCATGGGATCCACTGCCCTATTGCATTCCTTTCATCTGGGCAAGGAGGCTGCTGGTGTCCTTCAGAGGCTGCTGACGTACACGGGGAGAGGTAACATGTTAGGGCACCCCTTGTCTGGTTGTGGGTTGCCTCTTGTCTAGGAACATAAGCATATCAAGAAGTTTAAGCTGTGCTTGGGGCTTCCCCCCTCCTCTGCCACCACCACACACACTCATTCACGAACTACGAATCTTATAGGCCAGGCATATTAAATGAGATCATTAGGGGTAAGAAGAGTTGGAATTCTGCATTTGGCACATTTAGAAACTGTTTCCTCCTCTTCTTTTCCTCTTCTTTCAGAAATTACTTGAACTTTCTCACTCTTTTCTTGCAGTTGGTGCTAAAGGAATTTGAGGGTGGTGGGTAGGTTTTCAGCCTTTTCCATGGCAGTTTTTCTTGAAGACCCTGGGGAAGGGTGGGGCAGTATGTATTTGAATGAATTTTGCAAGTGGAATAGGCTATATAGTTTGCTCTTGGCTTTCTGGGAGATAATACATAGATTGCTCAATTCAGGCAGAAATGGATTATGGGAAAGGCTGGGAGGTAGACAGAAGGGAGACATCTGTTGCTTTATGATAAAAAAAATTACCAAGCGTATAGGTATTGATAGCTTGTAAAATTCTCACTGGCATTCCTCCTAAAAGCTTTGATGTATTTTTCTCAGGAACAGGCATGACCAGCAATATTTTTCCTTGGGGATTGACATTTTAATCCGTCCTGAAGAGTTTTTTCACCCCACCCCACCCCACCCTACCTCACCCCACCCCACTCCACTTAAAGCAAGACACTCAGCAGATGTTACCGTATCTGTAATTCATGTGTCCCGCATGGGCACAACTCAACCTACCAGCTTTCCTCTCAGTGGACACCTGGATAACCTGATGCTTGAAAAAGAGCTCACTTGAGTTCGGGTTTCATTCCAACACTTCCAACAGGGGGAAACGTCCTTGCAAATGGCCTTGCCCTCGCTTCCTAACCTCAAATCCCCTAACCTCTTTGGCCTAAAAAGCACCCTCATCCATTGGCACAGAATTGGATGTGACCACCAGCTGTAAAGGGGAGCAAATTGGGAAAGATCTAAAGCACCCCTCATCCCACTCTAACCCCCAAAGCCCCTGAGTCAGTAGAGACAGAAGGTCAAGCTCGGCCTTTTGAAAGCCAGTTTCTTTTTATACCATTAGCTCTCTCCCCAGATTTGGTGTTAACTAATTTCTAAAATGAACAAGTTATAAGAATGAAGCATCATTTTTTCCTTCTCGTTCTCTTGATGAGGAGCCAAGAGTCCTACTTTCAAATGGTGGGTGATGGTGTTGCCCATGTTGCCAGTTAGGGTGGCACCTCTGTCCCAGGTCAAGACCAGAAAGACATGACCTGAGAGCAGGAGAAGGTCTAGGGGCTTCACTACGGGGCTGCAGTTCAAGAGATGTGCTGACTCACGTACAGAAGCTACTGACAGAGTACGTGTCTGTTTCTCTTTCAGAAGTGCCTAACTGCCAGTCGTCCTATATCAGAGGGGGGTATTTCTCCAGCAGCCATGAAGGTAAGTAACTTTTTAAAAAAAATAATATTCAAGCAAGCTTAAAATTTCTCAGCTTCCAGGCTAAGATTTGGGATCATAGATAGGTTAAACCTTTCTTAAGTCATGAAAATGAGAGCTAATTGATGGTAACCTTCAGTTATTTTGAGGCACACTCCTGAATGCAGTGAGGGCCACCATCATTTTCAATAATAATGGCTCTCACTTTTCAGAGGTCACAGGATAATATGAAGAAAAAATAAACCAATCTGGTTCCCCCATTTCCATCCAGGGAGGTGTATGTGGCCGTTTATAACATTATCAGCCTGAACTAGAACTTGGGAACTGTGTGAATACTTGAGATGGTACGTTTAGGACTTCTTCTCTGAACACTGAAACGGGGAAGGGATTTTTTTCTTAGAACATTTTTCCCAGAAGTACATCTTGTTTTTTGTCCTAAAGATTTATTTATTTATTTATTTGACAGAGAGAAACATAGCAAGAGAGGGAACACAAACAGGGGGAGTGGGAGAGGGAGTAGCAGGCTTCCTGCTGAGCAGGGAGCCCGATGCGGGGCTCGATCCCAGGATCCTGGGATCATGACCCGAGCTGAAGGCAGACGCCTAACGACTGAGTTGCTTTTTGTCCTATACATCTGTCCTTAAATACCCAGGGCAGTGTGATTCCCCAAACCCATGGCATCAGCTTCACCTGGGATCTGTTGGAAATGCAGGTTCTCGGGACCCACCCCACACTGCTGACTCAGAGGCTCCAGGGGCCCAGCACTCTGGGTTGTGACACGCCTTCTAGGGGGTCCTGATGCACGCTCAGTTTTGAGAACTGCTCTAGCATGGAGAGTCGCAGCTTTGGTTGCACGTTAGAATCAGCTGGGAGCTTTTAAAACTTTTGGTGTCTGGGCTTCACCCAGAACAAGTAAATCAGAAATTCTGGGGTGGGGCTTAGGCATTAGTCCTTTTTCAAGGTCCCCAGGTGATTCCAGTGTGTATCCAAGGAGGATTGAAAAGCTCATAAGACAGTACTAGGAAGCATCTGCTCGTTTTTTAAGTGATTGGTTCACAAGCGTGATTTCTATGGGTAGCTGCTTCCCGCTGACCTGGTGAGAGGGGACACCCAGTGGGGTTGCACTGGGTGCCCGAGAATATTCTGAATGTGTGTCCAGCCCTGGGAAGGAAGAGCTGTCTACGGACCTCTGACTGTGATCGATCAGCACAGCTGTGTGGGGCTCTCTTCCAGGTTCCCGAATGTTTCTGCGGCAGCAACTGATGTCTGCAGCAGGCAAACTGGGAGGGAGTGGGGGAAGAGAGGGAGGAAAACATTGTGCATAATTACAACATTTAGAAAGGAGCATGCTCTTACAGGAAATATTTTTAGTAAAGCATTGGACTGCTTACTACACACAGAATATCTGGCGAGTTTGTGTGTTTCCCCCCTACTCTTTCCCATTCCTCTCCCTGACCACCCCCCATGCATCGGAGAAGCTAGTTTCAAAGAGACCTGCATTCTTAATGACTCTAAATTACCATGATGTGGCTTCTCCTTCCTTCTTCTATAGGCTTCACCACGGATGCCAGTTAGTGAGACAAGTGTTTCTGATTGGCATCTGCGATTACTAAGATAGCCATCCTGCCTTAGTGCTCGTTCACCTGGAATCTCTGTGCAGCGGGTAAATCTTTCCTCTCCACTGGGCTCCTCAAACAGGTTCTTCCTTCCTGCCACCTTTGAGTGGTGGGATGGTTGTGGCCACAACTGCTATAACTGCTGGGGCAAATTCAACTGACTTAACTTCACTTAAGCCAACAGCATCTTGCAGATGTTTTAGAGGACCTCGTGGGGCAGTGACTAGAAACCGCAGATACACCGAAACGACACTCATGGGCAGGCCCTCATCTGATTGGTTTGAAAACCAAACCTAGAATTTCATTGAGATTTACATTTTTTTTCCTGTATACTGTGAATGTATTATCCTTACCTAGAGGAAGAACAGGAAGAAGAGCACTAAAAATAACATGGCAAGTTTGACAGATGTGTAAACTTTGAAGGAGTTTACTTATAATGGCTTTATAATGAGGCAATTAAAACATCACTGGAGTGTCAAAATCCAAATGGAAAGTCAGGAAATTTATAGCTTCCTGGCAGCCAAGGCAAAAAAAAAAAAAAAAAAGGAAGGAAGGAAGGAAGAAAGAAAGAAAGAAAGAAAAGGGATTATGTAATTCTTGTTGATAATATAAAGTATAACAATTTGTCATAAGAGTCAGTTTCCTAGTACCAGACTGGAAAATAAATTTATCATAGGAGGCACTGAAACCCTGACTTAAAAGCTAGCATTGTATTCTTAAATCTTTTTTTAATGGAGAATCTTTCATATTTATTCAAATATTTGTTGAGCACTAATTATGTACGAGGTGATATGAGGATACTAAGATATTCAGGACATGGTCCTTATCCTCAAGGAATTTAGAATCCAGAACAGAGACTATATAAGATAAAGCTCTCACATTATCCGATTAATTTCTTTTTGGGGGGAGGGGAGGAGGGAGAGAGAGAATCTTCAGGCCCAGTCTCACAACCCTGACCTAAGCCAAAATCAAGAGTTGGACGCTTAACCGACTGAGCCACCCAGGCACCCCTACAATTCATTTCTTAATAGTACTTATCACAGTGTACAATTACTATCTTAATTTTTTTAACATTCATTTATTTTACAGTTATGTGCCAGGAACTAGTCTTGACATGGAGGTATAAAGATAAACAGATCAATATAACAGAATATATGTTAATAACTCATAATATTCTCACACAACTAATTCTCATACAATTAGCATCTTCCGCTGTCTGCAAATGAGGAAACTGGAGCACAGAGGTCACACAGCCCATCCAGGTCCATCATTCTGGCTCCATGGCCCACACTCTGTAATGCTCCACAGTACCCCGAGGCTCAGTTTTCTTTCCCTGCTTTATTATATGTCTCCTCCTGTCGGGGTACAAGCTCCATGAGAGCAAGAACCGAGTCTCTATTCTTCTTGTTATCCACCCTCTTCTGGTGCCTGGCATAAATATTTATTGGATTAAATAATAAATAAATGTCAATAAAATATACTTCCTTTGATACCGTGAAGCAAACAGAGAAATAGTTCTTGGGGCTGAGAAAACAAAGATGAATAATACAAACCTCAAGATAATCTCAGTTTCTTCCAAGTTGGGCAGTGCTTTCCCAGTCCCAGGCCTTTTAAGCATGGCACTGGTCCTGCCAAGAAGAACTTGATCTTGGCCAATTGTGAAGAAAGAACAGCCGTTTATTTCTTGGCGTCTTTACCCGTGGACTTTTCAAGTGCTCGCAAATCCCTCTCAGAATCTCAGGCTAGTCCTTCACTGCAGCGCAGCCTCGTGGCCTGTCCCTGCCGCACCCCAGACACGCACACACACCCCTGTAGTACCCAGCCAGGTGGATGGAGCAGGGCACTGGGCTGAGCACATGGGAGCTGCCGGGTCTCTCTGCTGAGGAGTGTGCTGGAAGAGGAGCAGGCTCGACCACAGGGAGGGATAGGGTCCCCATCAAGCCTATTAACTGACTTTGATTTGAACCACTGATCTTGTCAGGGTCCCTGGTGACATGACTGGGTGGTCAGCGTGGAGTGCACATTAAGGGTGTGTGGATTGAGAGTGCCGGCCATCCTTCCTTCTCCCTTTTTTTTTTTTTTTTAAGATTTTATTTATTTATTTGTCAGAGAGAGACAGTGAGAGAGGGAACACAAGCAGGGGGAGTGGGAGAGGGAGAAGCAGGCTTCCAGCGGAGCAGGGAGCCCGATGCGGGGCTCGATCCCAGGACGCCGGGATCACGACCTGAGCCGAAGGCAGACGCTTAACAACTGAGCCACCCAGGCGCCCCCTTCATCCTTCCTTCTCCTTGACCCCTTTCACTTTTTGCCCTATTTTCCTTTCATTTCCACTTACATGTGTTGAGCCCATCAGTTCCCCTTTTTTGACCTCTGTTTTGTTGTCTCTATAATGAATACGTTTTTATTGCTGGAAAGTCTCTTCAGATTTCTTCCATTATGTCTGGTGATAATACTTCCAGCTTGCTTTTAAACTTGTCGCTGGTCACAATCCTCCACAGGCCCAAGTCTTTACTCATTTTGGCAGCATTGTCTACCCTCCAAGCCCTTTCATAATTGAATGAGGTACACGGGCAGCCTCGACAAGTCCTGAGAAAGGTTGAAATTAATATTTGCTAAAAGGAAAATGGCAAGACTATGTACAGATCAACCAAATCCTCCCGGCTAGGCCAACTGAAATAGATGAGATGTCTTCTCAGATATAAAAGCTTAGTCACAGCAACACTGACCTATACAGACCTCATAACAAGACGTGAAGGAACTTACTGGTGACTCAGCACTTCCCTGCAGTCTTAGCTTGAATGGCAGGAATCGACGCTTCTCTGACTGAGACATCAGAACACGAACACCTAAGTCCTTTTGAAGCCCCCCAAATTCAGTCTGGCATACATATGGCAATTAGTAGGGCTTAGGACCTGAAATAGTAGAATTCCATTTTAGTCCTTAAAGCCGGAGTTTTAGTAGAATACAGATAGAATTTGTTAAGCAACATGGTCTTTCTTTTTAAATTTTCCTTCAGGTTTTTCATATGAAAAAGATCCCCGGTTGTACTTTGATGACACTTGTGTTGTTCCTGAGAGACTGGAAGGTGAGTAGCCCCTCCAGTTTGTTGCTAAGCCGGAATGTCAGAGGTATCGGAACGCCTCAGTCTTGTGAACGCCAAGTTGGCCTTAACAACTCCGTTATGCCCAGATTGTCCAAGAAACCTAAGACTAAAGTATTGCATGTATATCCTCGTCCCAAACAGGCAAAGTCAAACAAGAACCCACCATGTATCGGGAGGGGCCTCCTTACCAGAGGCGAGGTTCTCTTCAGCTGTGGCAGTTCCTGGTTACCCTGCTTGATGACCCAGCCAATGCCCACTTCATTGCCTGGACGGGCCGTGGCATGGAGTTTAAACTGATAGAGCCTGAGGAGGTAAGCACTGGTGCTGGGCTTGGAGGATATTTGATTGGTTGATGATGATGATGATGATGATGTCTGCTCTTGTTTAGTTCTCCACTGAGGCTTTTTACTGTGTTAAGTTTGCTCTTCCTTCTCATTCAAATTCTGGCCTGGCCAATGGGCTTGGTAGTTCTCTTCCTAGTAATAGGACAATTTACAATTTGGGAACAGGCAGAGTTCTCCACTGTAGAAAACACAAAAAGTATTAGTAAGACGTCTGCAAAATCAGAAGAGTGAGGCCATGAAGACAGGCATCCACATAGCATCTGTTTTCCATCTTGGAAAGTCTTTTTCAAGTGTTGTTTCAGTGATACCAGCTTGTTTTGGTGTGGGTCCTCATATGTCACAGGCTATATTTGAGGCTACATGAACATATTGTATGACATTTTGGTAATATCAGACGCAACTACCCCCCCACCATATATTTCAAATGGCTCTACCCTAGAGAGAGAAAATGATCAGAAATGGGTCAATCTTATGAGCCTAGATTTTTCTTAAGTGTATTATGTGGCATCACAATAGTTGAGAGGTAGCCCAAACCTTCATTATTTTAATAGAAAAAGAAACACCACCAGAACTATAGACAGAAAGGCCTACAGACAGCACCAGGACCATTTCTTCAATGGGGAGAATCTACAGAACCCCTTTCCTGAATATCACATAGCAAAGTAAATTAAATCATGTTCTCAGTTTGGCATATTCCAAAGGGGTTGATTTCAAATTTCTATTTGATTTAGACTCGAGAGAGATTATAAATGGGAAAAAAAAAATGCCCTGAAAATCTGATGTAGGCTTCTTTTGGTAGCATATACCTGGGTATTATATGCTAAACCAGCAGAGCAAAAGGTATCTTTGGGTTGGGTGTAAATGAAATGGGGACAGTCCCCTTGGAAGGCATTTGAGCAAGAAGGGCAGTTTGAGATGTTCAATTAACTCCGGGGCTCACTTCAGCCCACCAAGGGTATCAGTTGGCCCCGGGGGGTTAACAGCACTTGATTTGGAAGAAGAAAATGGTCTGAAAGTTAAAATGAGAAAAGGAGACTATGTGGATTGGAAAGTCTAAAGAATCCTGGCTGGTAGGAGGGGCAAGGAAGGCTTCACTAAAGGCAGTTATAAAAGAAGGATCTGTGGTGTTCCCTGTCTTGTATCCTTCATAACAATGAAAGTGTGTCAACATCTCCTATCATCAGCCGTTTCCGTTAAGACTGAGTCTCCCTTCAAAGCCAGAGTTTGGTACGCCTGTGTTTTTCGGAGTCTTCTCCTGGGGCAAGTCATGTGGAAATGGCGCCATGCTCGAGAGCCATCCACCCCACCTTCTTGGCCTGGTTGGTAGGAGGCTTGAAGAAAGCGTGTTGCCCGGACCCACTGAGGCTTGCTGCAAGCACGTCTGTCATGGAGCCAGTCCTTATTGATTTATCTCATTTCACAAACAGGAGCTTTTATTACTTTATTGCCACTGCCTCGGGCCTAAGCAGAGCCTGTGTTGTTGCAGGTAAACCTGGTTATGACCCTCTGTAAAGCTGTTATTGAATCTTCTGCTCTCCTACCAGCAGGAAAGACAATGATGAACAGATGGCAAAGGGCGCCTGCTTTCGTACTTCATAGAGAAACTAATATTAATCCAAAACGCTCATAAATGCCAAGTAGCCAAGTCACACGAGAGGCCTCTGGTGGCCTTGCACCTCCCTCGGCTGACGGGACCGCTTCGTTTCTGCAGGAAGTACTTCTTTCCACCCCACCTTGAAATCCCCCAGCGCTCCGCGAGCTCTGAGTGTTCGGTTCTCTGACGTTCCAGAACCACTTCTGTGCCGCGTGCGCACTTGGGCCGCAGGACATGCCACGTGCAGCGTTGGTTGAGCTCTTTCCCTACTGGTTGTATAACTTTGCCGTCCCCACTCTTTGTTAAAGTCAGGAAGAGACCAACTCCTCGAGAAAAGCTGGAAGACGTTGTCATGGGGGGAGCTTGAAGGGTGAAGCGGAGGAGGAAGCTGTTTGGGACGTAATTGTAGGCAGCTGTGTGGCTGAGTAGTGCACTCTGGGTAATTATCCATAATATCCATTACACTGTGCATGGAAATTGTGGTTTTAGAACTGCGTTTTGGCAGGCCCCCTAATCAAATGTCTTTTGATAGTCATCCAGCTTAGCACCCTCTCAATTATGACTGACTCGGCTTTAATCTGGAGCCATTTTAACTGTGAATCTGCATTAATGAATATTTTGGGGGGTAGGGTTGTTTGTTGAACATGTGGCAGATAACTGATGCCATGGGGAGGTTTAAAAGGATGGGCTGCGAGAAAGAGCTGCTCCCCATGCTGTGGCTTGCTCTCTCTTGGAAAGGGAGGGGGAAAAAATGTGAGTTTTTTTTTTTTAACTCTTTCTCGGCCTCTGTCCTCAAGATGCGTGTGATCAAAGTAATGAATGGGAAAATGAAAGAAAGAGCTGCTAACAAGCTCTTGCCTGCTCCCCTCCCCCCCAGAAGTAGGGCAGCCCTCATTTCCAGCAGCTTACGGTTGTGCCGCATCATGCATTACTGTAGGAGGAGCAGCCCTGGGGAAGGCTACTGAATCACAGGGCCCCGGCCCAAGAGGATGAGTCAGTAACTATGGCTACCAGAGCTGCTTGGAAGTCGGTGCATGTACAGAACCTCGCTCCAGTAAGCCATTGCCTATGCAAGTGACGGCAAAGAGAGGTCAAGGCTGAAGTTGAAGAATATTCCAGAATTGATTTCCACCACTGAATCCAGTAAGGCGATGAGGCCGGGCTTCCTTTCAGGTGCCCTGCATCACTTGCGGGCTCACAGCAGTTCAAGGACAGCTTCGTAGTGTCCTTTCTTTGGAACAGGGTGGAAGGACATGTATTGGTTGAGCAGGTCTCCCTTGCACCGCTGTTTCTGTTGGTTTAAAATGTTTATCTTCTCTAACCAAGGGATGGATTTTTGGTGAATTGTGCCTTTTTGGCTATTTCGAAGAGACACTTGAATGGGTGCAGTATGGAGAAAGGAGAGCCAGGGACATCATGCGTGCCATACGGGGCCCAGGGCAAATGAATGGAAACTTCGCTTTCACACGGTCTGTTGCAAGGCAGAGAGGAATCATGGCTATTGAATTATTCTAATGTAATTAGGACAGACGCATTCTTCCTGGCTTATCAGATCATTTCTGGTATTTTTAAAGGTCATTTGAGAATCCTGATTTCAGAAGATGTTGCTTTCATTCTGCCCAGATGCTTTAAGGAAGTATTTTAAGTGAAATGCTTTTTTATGATCCGCTTTTCCCATTTGCAGTCTCCCTACTTCCCATTCCATGTGTAACATCTGTTTTTTTAAAGCTCAAAGGAATATAGTTATTTTGTGTGTGTTTTTTTTAAGTTTCCAAAAGTGACCTCAAATATTCAAAACATGGCCCCTGGTTTCCATACATTTAAAGACCTCTGAGGAGACTCCCATTTCTAGAGTTACTCTCCTCCTACACGGACTGTCGTCCTTACAAGTAGGATTTGGATGTTGAGATACTTGAGAACAGAAATTGCTTGGCTATCCCGACAATTGGGTAAAGTCCACTAGGAAGTTTTCTTGCTATAAGGCTTCTTTGCCCAAAGCTCCAATTACATCTCCCCATCACTGCACCTCAGGTGGACTGGGTTGGATATAATGCACTTCAGAACTGTTTGGGAAGCCCTGTTAATTTTTCATTAAGTGGATAATGGTGCTGCATGTTTTAATGTCCATTCTGCAAGTCTGCTGGGAGCAGGGGATTGGATGGCAGTGGGCTGGAATGATCTGGCTCCCCCTTACTCCATGAGCTGCAGTAAGTAAACAGCTCCCAGCCCCTCGCCAATCTTATTAGAATTGAACTTTTGCTCTGCTGGCCCATTAGCAACTCACTAGTGTGTTCCTAATGTTTCAGGAATGACCATTCTAATTATTCCTTATTGACTGCTACAGAAACCATAGCACTTAATGGCAACATGTTAATGGTCTATGGGTATTGGTCAATAATTCATATGTGGAGAAACAGTAGAGAGCCTGCTTCCTCTGGGACATTAGCCAAGCCCTCTGCAATCTTAAAGTGCTAGGATTCTTCCACCTCTGGATCTCACCTCTCTTAGCGGTTGTGACTGAATCATCACCTTTGTTGAATGTTGGGTCTTGAGGGAATTAAGTATTTTTGCTTCCAGGTCAGGGAAGTGGACCATTGACCAAAGCAGTCAAATCACAGAACTGGCACTCCTGGGATTGGGAGAATACCACTAGGCCCAGGGAATGAGTTTGCATTGCTCTCTACTTTCCTGTCTCTTTAGGTTGCTCGGCGTTGGGGCATCCAAAAGAACCGGCCAGCCATGAACTATGACAAGCTCAGCCGTTCTCTACGCTATTACTACGAAAAGGGCATCATGCAGAAGGTGAGCCATTATAAGAAGCACCTAGACCACTCTGACCACTTTCAAAGAAAATGTCAAGGGCTTCTATAATGTGACTGTTTATAATGGCTAGGAGAAAATGTTAGCCTTGTAAGTGATTCTGTGGTAGGAAAAAATCTTGGGAGAACAAACTTAAGAGTCAAATGAGATATAAAGGATACCTTAATGCTCTTGGGAAAACGAACACCAGAGGTTGCACGTGGAACACACTATAGGAAAATAAGGCTCCCTGGTTTTACTTAAACTGCCTCAAATTACAAAAATGTCCAGAAACATAGGCCAACAATTGCATCCATAAAGGAGTACATGAAGGAATCAACTTGAAGGCCTCCACTGACATAAGAGCTGAGTTGAAGTCTTTAGCTGTCAAAACACCCAGACCTCTAAATATCTTGGTTAAAGACTCTCAATAGCATTAGGGGAGTAAGGAAATCCTATTTCTCTTCCAGAATTTACAGAAAAAACTGGAACGCAAGTTAAAAAAAAACCAAGGTTTGTAAAATGGCAGCGGAAGCACCTAGTACCAGCTCGCTCTTTGCAAAATAAAGGATAAGGCGTATTTTGAGGAAACTGGCACAAAATCTGAAAACCCCGTGGATAGGCAGAAGTTGGGGATGGTTAATCACTGGTTGGTTCATCTTTCTTAAGCCACCATATTTTATGCCGTGCTGTTGCCCAGATTCTAGCATTTACACATTTAGGCAGTCTGTGTGGTGGGTGGCCAATAAGATGCACTTGGCAGAAGCATATGGCCATTGCTGCTGAGAACTTGTCTGTGCCGAAGCCAGGCTGATCTTTCTCATAGGCAGGTGGTAATGTGACCCCATATTCCTCTCACCATCTTAAAAAATATTAAACAGCTTGCCATGGTCCTCTGGATAAAGAAGAAAGGTGAAGTTAAAGATAAAGTCTTACAGACTTTCTAGTGCTTCATACAGACTGTGAGGCTATTCCCAGTCTGGGCACCATCACCCAATTCCTGTTTCCTCACCCACACTTGACTGCTCTCGCTGGCACGGCCATCTTCTCTTAATTAATGTAGGATTTGTTTACCAAAGAATATACACCATGTGCATGGAGGTCATCAAGCATATTTGAAAATGAAAAAAAAACCCCACCTATTAAGCTATCATCCTATTTAAGAACCAGAACATTCCGAATGCCTTCATTACCGGCCAGCCGATCATCCCTGCATCACTTCCAAGAATCTGAAGTCCTGGGACTGGGTGTCCTTTCCTGCTTCCGGTCGCACCTGCACACCTTTCTCTCACAGCCCTTCTCTCTGTACTGTAATGTAAGCTCCTGGGGGGCAGAGCTGAGGGTTTGACTTCAGTGCTTGGCACAGAGTTGATAGATAACCTAGGAAGGGTGGTTGCTCAATTTCCCTTTTGTGTAAGGTGTACAGTTCAGCGGTTTTTTAAATATATTCACAGAGTTGTGCAACCATCACCACAATCAATTTTAGAAGATCTTATCACCCCAGAAAGAAACCCCAAACCCACTAGCCATCACTTTCCATTTCCCCCAAACTTCTCACACACACACACACACACACACACACACTCACTCCCCTTTTAATGTTAATACTATTAGGTGGAATCCTAAAATTCAGGAAGAAGTGCTATCATTCCTTCGCTGTTCCCAACTCCAGATCCAACCTGAGGGAATGTGACAAGACATAATCACTTGAACTACCGACAGTGAGTTGTCCCTGTGACTAGGTCGTCAGTTGTTTCAGGAAGTAGAAGAGAACTTCATTTCTGAGAACAAGGCAGGCAAAGAGTACAGGAAGGCACAAGAATGAGGCTTGGATGGGTTCAGATCCTAATGCTCTCATTTATTAGTTGGGTGCTTTATATTAACCTCCCAAAGCCTCTCTTCCTAATAAAAGTGGAGATTAAAAAAAACAAAAAACCCTGCTGTAATTTCACAGGGTAATATATGTGAAAATGTTCCAGAGATAATACTGTGCTACCCAATGTAAAGGATTGTTGTTATATTTATGACATGACCCGTGAGTGAAAGAGAACTGATTAAAGGTGAATGATAGCATGCCCGTGTGAGCAGAGAGGTAGAAAAGCTGTGGTCCCAAACCCTCAGCTTTTGAAAGGAAGGATTGAAGTGCACAGAGGTTAAGACTCATTAGTGACTGAACGAGGAGGGGAAGCCATCCACTCCTGGCCCCTGATCTCATATTATTTCCACTATGCCCTTTTGCCTCCCTCTGCTGTGTATATGTACTGGCTTTTGGGGTGGGGCATCAAGAGATTTAGGGTAAGTCTGTAGCTTAAAAAACTAAACAGGGTTGATAGATCGCGTACATCTGCTACCCTTGACTTGCTTTGGCGAAGATGTTGCTTGTCCTGTTTCACTCCCACAGACCCTGATTCCTAGTGTTCGAATTCCAAAGAACGTTGGCGCAAACAGCCATGTTCTGGTGACTAGACAGACATGTCACCGTAAAATAAGCTTTCGGACCTATTAGGAGAATTCTGCTGTTACCTCTACAAGCTGCCACTGTAGCAATGGATTTTTTTAAACCCAAGATTTGGAAGCAAAGCCATATTTCTGCAATTAAAAGAGATTTTAGAATCACAACAGAATGACCAAAGGGCAGGGTTAACTTCAGCCTTTCGAATTTTTGAGCGTAAAAATATTTTATCAGTAATTTCAGCTGCCTTCCCTTGCCCCTTTGCATTACCCAAGCAAAGCGCGTTATCAGGTTTGATTTTCAGTGGTTGGGTCCTCTTGCACTGATGCTAAATGACCAGCAGAGAATAGCTGATCCCATTGACCTGGATGGCTCATCAACTACATCATGAGGCCTTCGAATCAAAACCTTTGGTTCTAATAATATTATAATGCATAAAATTCATAAAAAGGTAGTTAGCAGTTCTTCGGTGTAGCAGAACCATGGAATGCATAATTTAAAACTGCAGCTAAGCCAAAAAGCAATTTTATTTGGCTTTGGAACACATTTAAATTTCTACATAGGCTCTACTGATCAAATTCCTAGCCCTTCCAAATAACAAAGCAGTACTGTGAAGACTGTGAACTTCGGTGGTAACTGAAAACAGGGTCTGACTTCTGCCTTTCACTTTTCAATCCTCCTTGTAACACCAAGCACCAGCCTCGACATAACCTTTCTTTCTAAGCTGTGAGTACGACACAGTGAGAATTTTCCTCTAAAAGGACCTAAATAAATAAATAAATAAATGGCGAGCCTGTCTACTGTGAATTTGAAATTCAGATGTCTTCAACTGCTGAGCGGTGGTGTCAACAAAACACTTGGCAGATAACAGGTCTCCAAGATTTATCAAAATAAATCTGAATGATTTGGACAATCAGCTACTAATGAGCCTCCTTTGGTCCCTGGCTCCTTGAGAACCTGATGACGTAAAAATATCTCATCATCCTTCCCTGGGTTTCCCCTTCCCCCCGTGCCCTGTTCCAGCTGGGCCTGAGAAGGTGTGTTTTCTCTCTCTCAGGTGGCTGGGGAGCGATACGTCTATAAATTTGTCTGTGACCCGGATGCCCTTTTCTCCATGGCCTTCCCCGACAACCAGCGTCCGTTCCTGAAAGCAGAGTCCGAGTGTCACCTCAGCGAGGAGGATACCCTGCCGCTGACCCACTTTGAAGACAACCCGGCTTACCTCCTGGACATGGATCGCTGCAGCAGCCTCCCCTACGCCGAGGGCTTTGCTTACTAAGTTTCTGAGTGGCTGAGCGGCCGAACCCTAGAGCTAGCAGTTCCCATTCAGGCAAACGAGGGCAGTGGTTTTGTTTGTGTTTTTGGCTGTTCCTAAAGCTTGCCCTTTGAGTATTATCGGGAGAACCCAAGCTGTCTCTGGATTGGCACCCTTAAAGACAGATATCTTGGCTGGGGAGTGGGAAAAGGGCAGGGGCGGAAAAGCCATCAAAAGGCTGGTGCCTCAGCTCTGAATCCTGACAAGGTTTCTGGGAAGAGATTGCAATGGAGCCTCCTTCCCATGGACAATATATGCAAAGCAATACCTTGTTCAGGTTAGTGCCCACAAACCAGGACAAGAGTGTGTGACAATCTGCATTGATCATGGACTACTAATTGCCTTTACATAGAAGGGCTCTGATTTGCACAATTTATTGAAAAAGAAATGACAAACCTATAGAACGGTCGGCTAAGAAGCTGGGGAGGCTCAACCCGCGAAGGGTTAAAAGTAGATCTTAAAATTCGGAGAGTTCTTCTAGCTCAAGCTGAAATGTTTTCCCCCTCGGTCTAGAAAGAAGGGGGGAAAGTCAGAACAGCTGTTACCCACTCCATGGTTCTCAAATAATAAACCGTTGCTACTCTTGGGAACCTTCTAGCCATGTGGTCACCAAGTAGAACAAGCCCCCTTTCTCTTCCCAGTCACACGGCTGTGTGTCGATGGCTTTCATTTTAGAAGGGTGATTTACACTTTTGACAGTATTTTGTTTTGCTTTGATTCGGGGGATCATTTTGTTTTGGTGGTTGTTTTGGAAAAACAGTTTATAAACTGATTTTTGTAGTTTTGGTATTTAAAGCAAAAAAAAAAAAACAAACCTTTTGGTAACTGTGCACTGCGTCCTTAGCAGGGCAGTGCCGACTGATGAAGACGCTGCAGCTTGAAAGGGGCTTTGCTGGGGGCGCCCCCTTAGCCACGCACAAGCCCACTCTATTGCCTGCTTTGTGCTTTCTGCACCAGACAGCCTGACGGAACATTTGCACCTGAGTTGTACATTTTTGAGGTGTGCAGGGCAGCCCGGACACACCACTTAGATTCTATGTGTATAGTTCCCCGTGTCCTCTAACACGCCCTCTCTGGAAAGCATATGTACATAATACGCATCATGTCCATTTGACACCTGGCCACCCGGTGGGAACCCTGGGGATGTCTCCCCGGGCATGACCGATGACAACTTCCATTTCATCAGTTTGTTTTCTTTTCTTTTTTTTTTTTTTTCCTTTAATCCTTGGACTTTAAACCCTGCATATGATTCAATAGGGTTTGAGATGTACGTGTGACACTGACAGGTAAAAAAACAGTGCTAGCATTTTAGTTTCCCACCACCTTAAAAAAAAGAAAAAGAAAAAGAAAAAGGTTTACTCCGGTTGCTGTATGATATTGGAAAAGTTTTCCACCACCCAGCTAAAGCGATGTGCAAGTCGGCCTCAGAGTAGAGGAGAAGTTCCTAGGAAGTGGTAGAGTCTTGCTGCCTGCTCCGCTGTAGGATCCCGCGCCCCCCGCGGCACTTAGCACGCTGAGAATGACCGCTGGTCTGCCGCCGCGCCACACAGTGCTGACTCGGTGAGGGGAAGAAACACGCTTTGAGTTGTTTGCCTCCGACTGGGGCGCGCGCCCGTCTCCGCCAGTCCCCCTTCTGACCAGCAGCCGCACGTCTGCGAAGAGGTTCATAGGGAGAAGGGGTGCGTTTTATAGCAACGAACACACGAGGTTTTCCTCTACTGGAAGCTAATTAGCCCGCCAAGGTATTGAACCTCTAGCTTGGGCCTTAATTAGCATTGTACTCTAATCAAAGGACTCTTTCCCAACCATATTTATAGCTCTCTAACCTACACATAGTCTATATATAGATGCATATTTTACCCCCAGCTGGCTAGAGATTTATTTGTTGTAAATGCTGTATAGGATTTTGGTTTTTTTGTTTCTGTTTTGTTTTGTTTCCTTTCTTATCCTGGTTTGGGTTTTCTTTTTTTGATGAATTTATGCTGTCTTAGCAAGTATGAAAATAACCCTCTGTAGCCTGAGCTCCCCCCACCGCCCCCCCCCGTAACTATGGGGCCTGTACTGTCACGGGACACAGGATGGCGCATCACCGTTGCATTCCCATTGGACTCATGCACCTCCCGGATGGTTTTGGTTTTTTATTTGTTTTCTTTTGTTTTCGCTTCTTTTCCAGAGTGTGGAAAGTCTACAGTGCAGAAAGGCTTTAACCTGCCAGTTGATTTGAAGTACTTTCCCCTGCGCAGGGCCGTATGCATCCTGCCAAGCTGCGTTATATTCTGTACTGTGTACAATAAAGAAGTTTGCTTTCAGTTTACCAAGTGCCTGAAACCTGCCTCTTTCTTGCCCTCTGTGGTCTAATTTGAAAGCAAGCAGAAGCCACCTGGCTTCCTCTCTCTAATTCCCTCTCTATCTCTCTCTCTCTCTTCCTCTCCCCCCCCACCCCATTCTCCCTCTGTCCCTCTCAGCTATTTAGCCTTACCAGTGGACTGGAGTAGAGACTAATTAAAGGAACTGTTACCTGGAAATAGAAGTGCATAGTGCTCTTTGGCCTTACCTCTTAAACTCTAGATAAAAACTGAATCCGAAGCGCAAGGAGGTAGAGAGGTCCTCTTCCTCAGCCAATGGTGAGCTGAGACCACCCCATCTCCTTGAGCCCACCTACCTGCTCAAAATTAGTAACCACTTTTTAAAGCCTAGCTCCTGTTTGGACCCTGGACTGTGTGTAAGACTACTAATTAGGCTAGGATTGTGAGTTCCAGAGTGATTCTAGCTCATCCCCTTGGATACATACTTGCAAAAACAGTAAGCACCTAAGAAATTCTTCGTCACTAATTTTCCCCCAACAAGCTTTAATCATAACAAGTCAAATTTTTACCAATATCAGGCTGTTCCTTTGGGAAGGACAACAAAGACTTCAGAAAGTCTTGGCCTGTTTTTTTCCTAGACGTGCAGCAGAGGGAATTTTTTTCCCCAGTGCATCTCCTCCTGGTGGGCATGTATCGGTCGATTGCGTGGGGCAGGTGTGGTGAAGGAAATAGAGGGTGCCGGGCTGCGTGCGGGGCTGCGTGCGGGCGGGACCATGCCGTGCTCCTCTTTCACGCTTTGCTGCACCTTCCTTTGGGCTTTTCAAGACTCCCGTTACAGGAGAGAAATAAGTAGAACCTTTTTTCAGGCCTCTAACAGAAGGCTTTCTGTGAGTTTATCTACCATCTTTCTTTCACTCTTTTACAAGCCCGTAAGTGTTCAAGCATCTGAGACTGAATCCGTGCACAGCGGCTCGAATCGGAGCTTGTGAGGCCTGAATGCCTGCCACATAAACCCATTAGCTTCGACAGATGAAGAAAAGATGCTTGGAGAGAAGGCAGCGGAGCCGAGGACAAAGCGAGCTTCACCACGATAAGGCTCTGACAATCAGTTCGCCATTATTCACGGGCTCATTATCCAGCCCGGGCCCAGGCCCAGATCGTTAACCTACTGCGGGAGGTCACCAAACACTGGGCCGCCCTTCTGGCGTTGGTCACCAGGATAAGGAAGCCCAGAAAATGTGAAGTTTACTCTTCACCGAGGTCCCCTTTCATGAGCCAGGCCAGGCAAACAATGCTTACTCAGTTGGTAGACGACAAAGAGGTAGTGTGAGGGCAAAAGAATGTGGTCATGAGAGCCAGGGTATGCGCAGAATCTAAATTCTAATGCAGCCGGGACAAACGTAAACTAATGTGGAAGAAAAACACTCATGTACCCAGACGGTTGGACACCTTACGCAATCCGTTGCCTGGTGGTGCAGGTGGCTGGTGCTCCGTGTGTGGCCTCTGGAACACAAGCAAAAGGGAAAAAGGCCAGAAAAGCATCAGTTTTAGTACATATATATGTAAGCATTGATTTTATTTAGCGTAAGTGCACTGTACTTGAAGTAGGCGGTGGGAGTGAGAGTGGAGCACAAACCAGCCCGGGGGTTCTGATCCCGGCAAACACACCGACGTCCCAGACACCAGTCCTTGAGCGACCAGCCTTTCTTCAGCTCCTCCAGTTTAAGACCTGAATCCATACCCAAGCCTTGGTTTATTGACCTTGGCAGTGAAGCTCAGATAGCTAACCTTTGAATGGCACTTAAGAGATTACAGGGCACTTCTTCGTCCCCATTATCTTTTTGGCAGACTTTCTTAAATGGTAACACTCTGTTGAAATTGAATCTGAAAATATGGCTCTGAGCCTCCCAAAGTACTTTCTTGGAATGTTCACAGTAGCTACGGTGGGGCGAGGACTAGACATGGGGCTTCTGGCCCCAGCTCCAGGACTGACTGGATTACCTCAATGATCTCAGGGCCATCCTGGCCTAACCTCCCAGATCAGCGAGGGCACTGACGAGATGAGCTGATATTCGGGATCTCTTAGGAGGTATGGGAGAAAGGAGTTCCTTTGGGAATTCAAAGGGGGTGTGTGTGTGTGTGTGTGTGTGTGTGTGTGTGTGTCTGCGTACACATATCTGCTAAGGTTTAACAGCTAAAAACATCCTCAAGTCATTACCTTTAAGGAAGCTCTGAAGATTGCTGAGTCCCACCATCAAAGATATATGTTTGTTCATTTCCCAAGCCTCTACTGAGCACCTGCTAGAAGCCAGGCACTGCTGGATTGCTGAAAACAAATGATTTCAGATGGCATTTTTCAAATAAAGCCCTGTTCGTGGCACGGTCATACCTTAGTGACTCCTTAAATGCTGTAGTCGCCAGCTCAGGGCGGCTCAGACTCAAAAGACACTGACCCCACCTTCTTTGGACCACACTGACCAGAGGCTGAGGAGGGTGGGCATTTCTCCACCAACTCCTGCCCCAGCTGGCTGAGGGTTGTTCCTAGGGCTGTGAACTCTTTGGTGTACCTCCTACCAGGAAGAGCAGAGGTTAGGCCCAGGGGTCCGTGTGCAGAGAGCTGTCGGTAGACGTAGTAACTCAGGTGAGGCTGAGGGGACATGGAGCAGGTATGGGGCAGGTGGCTACACCTACTTCTCACATTAGCAGCGCTCTCCTGGATGACCTTGGTTTTGTGGTCTCCATACTTAAGGTGGGTGATTCTTTGCTTCCCTCATTCTGTTAACAAACATATAGCAAGCATTTCTTTCGTGTAAGACCCTGCAAAAGATGCTCTGAGGCAGGGGTGGGGGTGAGGGTCACACAGGGAAACCCGCCCTCCCCTTAAACAGCTCACAGGCTAGTGGGGAAAATGGTTTTCCATGTGAAACTAGAATACAAGTTATAACTTACTATTACTCATCCAATAAGTTGGGCCTATGCTATGCCAGGCACAGCTCGAGGATTAGTGGAAGGAAAAAAATAGGTACCAGTCTCTGATCTCAGGGAACTTACATCTGGGGAAGGGGGTAAAAAACCCACGAAACAAATAGTCACAGTATTCATTAGATGGTCTTAAGTACCATCCCACCATAAGGGGGAAAAATAAAGTAGGAAAGGGAAATAGTGAATGGTGAAGTGCGGGGGTTGCGATTTTCAGTAGGGATGTCAGAGCAAAGACTTGAAAAAAATAAAGTAGCCGGATGGATATCTGAAGGAAAAGCATGTAGACAGAGGGAAGAGCAAGTGCAAGGCCCTGAAACTTTGAATACATGTGGAATATTTAGGAATAGCAAGGCCTGTGACTCCAGATCAGAGAGAGGGAGATGGGGGGCATACTAAGAGACAAAGGCAGAAAGAAGAAATTGTGGTTGTATTATCTAGGGCCAGGCAGGCTCTTTAAAGACTCTGACCTTTGCTCTGTTAATGTTTAGCTGTTAGAGGTTTTGAGAGAGAAGTGACATAATCTGACCTATATTTTAAAGGACCACTCTGGCCGCTGAGTTGAAAATAGGTCCTAGGGGAACAGGGAAGGAAACACAACCAAGTAGTAGGCTGTATGGTAATGCAGGTGAGGTCACATGTGGTTTGGTCCAGGGCACCAAGGGGCCATAGTCTGGGTATATTTTTAAGGTAGAGCCAATAGGTTTTAGATGTGTAGAGTGAGAGAAAGGGAGGGGTCAGTTATGGCTCCAAGGATTTTTGGCCTGAGTACAAGGAATTGCAAAGTTGCCATTTACAGCTACTTACTGAGATAGAAGAGGAGAAATTGGGGGTGTGAGTGGGGGAAGAACAGGCATCCTGTTTTGAACATATTAACTTTGAGATACCTATTAGAAATCCAAATGGGAACATCAATTCAGATATACAAGTCAGGAGTTCAGGGGAAAGATCCAGACTGTAGAGACAAAGAAGTCGTCAGTGTGTATTTAAAGCTGAAGCTGGATGAGATCACTAAGGGAATGTGTCTAGATAGAAAAAAGAGAAGTTCCCAGGACTGAGCCCTAAGGACTTCAAGATTAAGAGGTTGAGGCGATGGAGAAGAACCGTCAGAGGAGAAGGGGGGAAAGTGGCTAGTCAGGTAGGGACAATCAGAACAGTATTTCCAGGAGAAAGGAGAAATCAATGTGGCAGATGCTTCTGATAACCTGTCAGTAGGGTGAGGACGGAAGTAGCAACATGGAGGTCATGGATTACTTGCTCATTTCCACGGAGTGAGAGAAAGAGACACAACCGAATGATTCGAAGGCGGTTTGAGGCAGGGATCAGAGAAGGCTCCATGGATTCAGAATCCTGGGCTTGAGTTCAGCTCAGACTCTCTCACTAGCCCTTCTATTCCCTGACTCTCAAAGTCTGAAAGAGCCCTGGGTATCCCTGCCAGGTGTCCTGCCCAGAAGGTATTGGTGAGCGATTCGGGGATAGAGGAGGAGAGATTACATTGCTGTCACCACCATCTTTGCCATTCCTATGGGACTCTGTTCTTGTTCTGTGCTCTTAAATTTCTTTTTTTGAAATGTTAAGTGTTTTTAAATAACCTTTTTTCATATTACACAATTAGCATATGTTCTTTGTAGAAAAACAGAAAAACCTTAGCCCATATTTAAAATTATTCTGAAAACTCCACCTAGAAATCACAGTTAACACTTTATCATACATCCTTCCACATGGCTTTTCTTTTTTTTTTTTAATTTATTTATTTGAGAGAGAGACAGAGAGAGCATGAGCAGGGGGAGGGGCAGAGGAAGAGGGGGAGAGAGAGAGAGAGAGAGAGAGAGAATCCTCAAGCAGACTCCCCACTGAGCGAGGAGCCCAACATGGGGCTCAGTCCCAGGACCCTGAGATCATGACCTGAGCCGAAATCAAGAGTCAGTCACTTAACCAACTTAGCCACCTAGGAGCCCCATCCACATGGCTTTTCTCTGTATTGTTATTTATTTATAAAAATAAGGTCATGCTATACAGTGAACATAAATTTCTAACTTATTTAAATAATATATTTTTAATATCTTTCCGGATCAGGAAGTCTTTTCCTACAGTATCATTTTTAGTGCCTGCATCATATTCCACAGTACATATGTACTATACCGTTTTTGAGCAGTCCCTTTGCTGAAGATTAAGGCAGCACAAATATATATCCAAAACCAAGCCAAGTGATCTCTATCCTCGAAAATCAAACAAACAAAAAACAAGAATTGGGGCTTTTAGTATGGAGGTTCCTCAAAAAGTTGAAAATAGAGCTACCCTATGACCCAGCAACTGCACTACTGGGTATTTAACCCAAAGATACAAATGTAGGGATCCAAAGGGGTATGGGCACCCCGATGTTTACAGCAGCAATGTCCACAATAGCCAAACTGTGGAAAGAGCCCCGATGTCCATCAACAGATGAATGGATAAAGAAGATGTGGTGTATATACACAATGGAATATTATGCAACCATCAAAAAATGAAATCTTCGGGCGCCTGGGTGGCTCAGATGGTTAAGCATCTGCTTTCGGCTCAGGTCATGATCCCCGGGGTCCTGGGATCGAGTCCCACATCGGGCTCCCTGCTCGGCGGGGAGCCTGCTTCTCTCTGCCTCTGCCTCTCTCTCTCTCTCCCTGTCTCTCATGAATAAATAAATAAAATCTTTAAAAAAAAAAAGAAATCTTGCCATTTGCAACAATATGGATGGAACTAGAGGGTATTATGCTAAGCGAAATAAGTCAATCAGAGAAAGACAAGTATCATATGATCTCACTGATATGAGGAATTTGAGAAACAAGACTGAGGATCGTAGGGGAGGAGGGAAAAATGAAACAAGATGAAACCAGAGAGGGAGACAAACCGTAAGAGACTCTTAATCTCAGGAAACAAACTGGGGGTTGCTGGAGTGGAGGTGGGTGGGAGGGATATGGTGGCTGGGTGATGGACACTGGGGAGGGTATGTACTATGGTGAGCGCTGTGAATTGTGTAAGACTGATGAATCACAGACCTGTACCCCTGAAACAAATAATACATTATATGTTAATTTTAAAAATTTAAAGAAAAAGAATTGGGGCTTTTTCTCGTGTTCCCCAATAAACAACCAACTCCTACTAATTTTACCTTCTAGATATCTCTCAAATCCACATCCACCATCACTGTCATAACTGATCCACAATCACCTCTCACTGGACTATTGCCCTCACCCCGTAACACGCCTTGCCACATCCACCCTTACCTCCCCCAACCCCTTCTCCCTACTGTAGTCAGAGCGATGATTTTTAAGCCCAAGTCACTCCCTCACTTGCGCCTTTCCATTGACAACCACTGGAACACCTAAAATTTTAAAAGCCTAATACCACCAGATGTTGGCGAGAATACCATGCTGAGGGCACGTAAAATGGCGCGACTCTTTTGGAAAACTGGTGGTTTCTTATAAAGGTAAACATGCATCCACTTTATGATCTAGCAATTCTAATCACAAGTATTTAGCCAAGAGAGATATAGACATGTGTTCACAAAAAGACCTCTGCGCTAACATTTAGAGAAGCTTGATTCACAATAGCCACCAAAGGAACCCAGGTGTCCATCAAGGGAAGATCGGATAAACAGGTTGTGGTATCCATACAACAAAATGCTACTCAGCAATTAAAAAAAGAAGAAGAAGAATGAGCTGTGGAGATAGAAATCAGAAAGTGATAGCAAGGTGTGGATGGGCAGGAACTGGTTGGAAAGGGGTGGAGGGAATGCTCTGGGGTGGTAGAAATGCTCTAGATGTTGGTTTTGGGGGCTGTTATGCGTCCATTTGTCAGCACTTGACAAACTGAACACCTGAAGTCTGTGCTTTTTATGTCGTGTGAAGTAGTCCTCAAAAGAATATTTCTAGTCATTTCTTGGGATAAACCAAAATCCTTAACTTGATAGAAAAGAATTTTTAAAAACCAGACACCTGTTAGCACTGTCTTAAGTCAACATTTAATATTTTCTATCATATTATGAAAAGTTGAAAAGGATATAATCTCCAATTTATTGTAAATTCTGACATTTTAAAATATGATTATTCCAATTTAACAATGGATTCAATAATGCTACCAATTTAATTACCACCATTACTAAATTTCATCATTGATTATCACCAAACTATACAATCTCTTTCACAGACTTTTATGTCACTCTTTTTTTTAGAGAGTGGGGAAGGGCATAAGGAGAGGGAGAATCCTGAGCCAGCACAGAGCACAACACAGGGCTCAATCTCACAACCTTGCGATCATGACCTGAGCTGAAAGCAAGACTTGGACATTTAAGCAACCTACCACCCAGATGCCCTGATGTCACTCTTTTTTATGCTTGAATCCGTATTTCCATGTACACCCCCAAAAGAATTTTATCCCGATATAATCTATTTTTATGCTGGGAAGGCTTTATCCTGCCTTTTAATCTGACTCTATCATACCTGTATACCATAAATTGTTTTAAATAATTTCCTTTGGCAACAAGGCTTTACATGTTGAAAAATTATTCTGTATTGAGTGATTACTAAATTAATAGTTCACAGTTGATCAAAACAATATAACTATATAACCAAATCTGGGATGTATTTATTAAAATTAAAAAGTAAAAATTTATAAAAAATGAATCTGTCAGCGAACCCTGGCATGGGAGAACTCCTGTTTTTCCATTAGTTCACTGTATGAATGAGATGGGTTTTAGTGTCAATTCTAGTCCTGATTTTCAATTTTAAGTAAGTTCAAAGATACACTGTGGGACAGACGGTGCCAGCTGTCCACCAAATTCATTTTCTTCTTCTCCCTTGGTAATAAGATTGTCGCCATAACGTGGCTACACAACATTCCCCAGCATCCCTTGCCATTGCCGTGCCCATTGTCAATATATTGTTTCTCAGCTCAAGTTCATCCTTTCTGTTTGCTTTGTGAAATGAATCTGGGCCCCACATGCATTCCCTTTTTGCCAGGAGGCGGTGACGCTTTGTCAGCAGAAGGCACTGGAGTGACCCTGAAGGAGAAAGTTTTTACTTCCCAGTTCCTGCGTGTGGGCTCCTGACGTTATCCCAGCTTCTCTAGCACCTAGCTGCTGCGTAGCAAGCAGCTTCCAGCGGTTTCTTCTGGCGCCCCTACCTTCAGTGGTTTTATAGCAGAATGTTTGCAACTCCCACCATGCTCACACTTCCTCCAGGCCCTGCGCAGGCTCCTGTGGTGCCCAGTAGCCAGCAGCAACCAGCGGCCAGAAGCTTCCCTCGGTACTGTACCCTCCCGGTCAGCTCTGTAGCGAAGGACCTTGAGCAGCTCTCTCTGGCACCCAAGAGGGTGGATTTCCAGCAAGTTCTACCAGTCAGGAACTCTCTGTCCTACAGTGAGCCATCGCCATACCCTCTAAGGCAGTAAAGAATTACCTTAGCAGGCTTGCATTCTCCAAACCTTGCACGTTCCAGAAAATGGTTTGGCCTTTGCCTGGCTCCTGAGATAACCTCTAAGCCCTTGGAATATCTTGCCTGAGAAGAGTGTCTTTGTTTACCTAGGACCTTGGGCCAAGCCACATAGTCTACGCTAACAATGTGATTTATACCTGGGGGGCTTTGGACCATGTGGACTCAGTTGACCTCTGGAGGGTTCACTGAGGTCAGCTATATGGGCAGTAAGCCAAGCATACGTGATCAGCCCCCAGTGGAAACCCTGGACAACAAGGCTCAGGTGAGCTTCCTGAGTTGGCAATGTTCCGTGAGTATTTTTCACACATCACTGCTGGGAGAATGATGTGCTGTCCCTCTGGGAGAGGACAACTGGAAGAGCGTGCCTGGTCTCTCCTGGACTCAGTGCCCTGTGTGCCTTTTCCCTTTGCTTATTTTAATCTGTAGCCTTTTGCTGTGATCAACCATAACCTTAAGTATAACAGCTTTTCTGAGTTCTGTTAGTCCTTCTCAGAAATCATGAAATGTGAGGGTGATCTTGGGAACTCTCAAATATACCTTTCCAGTAGGGATGCCTGGGTGGCTCAGTCAGTTGGGCGTCTGCCTTCGGCTCAGGTCATGATCTCAGGGTCCTGGGATCGAGCCCCACATCGGGCTCCCTGCTCGGCCGGAAGCCTGCTTCTCCCTCTCCCTCTGCCACTCCCCCTGCTTGTGCTCTCTTCTCTCTCAAATAAACAAATAAAATCTTTAAAAATAAATACATATATGCCTTTCCAGTAAAGTCTGAATCTCAGCCCTGAGGGGAGAGGAGGGTGTTGGGACCCTTCCTTGGCGCTCTATCTCACCCTAGGGCTAGTACTCACTCTTTATATCTGCTATTCCTTTACTTCTGAACTGCCAATCCCGTTATTCCAGTCTCCTGTATTGGTTAGTAATTCTTCATATTAAACTCTCCTTATTCAAATTACCTTATGGTTTCTCTCCTCTGATTGGACCCAGATAGATACAGTGGACATGTAAGCTACCTCTGGATTAGGGCTATTAGAAAAGCGTGAGTACCTCCTCGATGCCCTCTTCCAGTTGGATGTAGATGATGACAAGACCCTGGCGGATGGTGGAGGCATGAGATGGGAGAAGCCTGGGTCGCTGACTCACCACATGCTGAAGAGCACCCGCCAGTTAAGAAACAAACTTTGATAATGTTTGAACCATGTTTAAGTCTATCTGTAACCGCAGTTTAACTTACCCTAACTAATATATCTTGTTCACTTAAACAAATCCTTAAGAATGGAATAAGCTGTGTGTGTGTGTGTATTTAATTGAAATGCCACTCCATTATAGAATAGTCCTTCCACATTATATGCCAAAGTCCACATACTGATCTTCATCAGAAATTATTTGAAATGATCTATCAATTGACAATTCCATTAGGTCCTCCTTCAATTTCGTTGAAAAGGAAAGATTGGAATCAATTTAACTTACAAAACTGTGGGAGCCTGGGTGGCTCAGATGGTTAAGCATCTGCCTTCGGCTCAGGTCATGATCCCTGGGTCCTGGGATCGAGCCCCGCATTGGGCTCCCTGCTTGGTGGGGAGCCTGCTTCTCCTTCTCCCTCTGTTGTTCCCCCTGCTTGTGCTCTCTATCAAATAAATAAATAAAATCTTTAAAAAAAACAAACAAACTGGAAGTTACCAGTCACTAGAGTCTAATCATTTCCTCCATTTCTGATAAGTATACCGAAAAGGTTTTACCAAGACTTAGCTACCAAATGCTTCGACATCAGTGGTTCTCAAAGTGTGGATTCCAGACATGTGCATCAGCATCATCTGGCAACTTGTTAGAAATGTTAGAATTTCTATGTTAGAAACTGTTAGAAATTTTAGGCCCCACCGAGACCTACTGAATCAGAAATTCTGGGGATGAGACCTGCAGTCTGTGTTTTACCAAACAAGCCCTTTGGGTGATTCTGAAGCTCCAGTTTGAGAATTACTACTGTGTGTTATACCTGTAATTCTTTTGCCTGGACCTGTATTTAATCTGATAGTTTCCAAAAGCATTCAAGTATTGAAATATTAATTTCAATGTATCTTTGCCATTTGTATTAGTTACCTATTAGCACGTGACAATATTACCCTCAAACTTAGTGGCTTCAAACAACACACATTTATTTTCTCCCAATTTCTGTGGGTCAGGAGTCCAGGCATGACTTAAACTGGGTCCTCTACTTCATGGTCCCATAAGGCTGCAAAGTGCCAGAAGGGACAGAAGTCTCATCGGAAGCACAAATGGAACAGGATTCCCTTCTAAATTCACAGAGAAAATTCTCTGTTGTCGACCAGCTAGAGGCCACCCTCAGCTCCTTGCCACACTGACGTCAGCCCAGTACGGCCATTTGCTGGTTCAAAGCCCACACAGAAGGGGAAGATATTACACGGGGGCAAGAATACCAGGGAAGTGCCCTAAACTCTCTGCTGCATCACTCAGGACTTTTTGTTTATGTGCCTTTGTTGCATCACTTGCTTGAACTCTATTTGATAGAACTTCAGAGGTTCCCTTTAGATCATTCAATAATAAACATGCTGAAAAATATTTACTAGAATAATTTTTTGCAAAGCTGGGTCTCGTGGTAAACCCACCAGCCAAACCAGACTATGACTTACTTTCTGTCAGAAAACGTCAGATGTCATTTTTCAGCTCAGATAAATGTGTTAATACAGAATTTAAGAAATACATAAAAACTTGAAATAATACATTTTATAGCACGTATGGTAAGAAAGATTACTAAAATCAGTCGAGATCAAACTGATGCATGTCTAATATAATTGATCACGTCTGAGTTACCAGAACGAGATGATAATGGTAGTACTCATTACTTTATAATTATTCAGTGTGATGTGTGACTAAAGTTATCAATTACTATTAATGTGATGAGTATCACTGAAAACAAGATACTCCTTCAGTAAATGTGTGTTCATGTGGGTATTGAACTCTGGTGGACAGCTTTGGGGGGATAATGCAATAAAATAATGCATTAAAAAGGCCAAAATAGCTCCATTAATTTCATTAGACATTATGATTAAATTTCCCATGTATTTAATGAAAAAGAAAGGTATATACTGCTAAAACTAATTGGTCCAGCGGCTAGCATATAATTTTATTTTTTGTTAATAAGAACTGGAAAATCTTATTATAAGCTGAAATAAGATGAGTATTGACTATAATTGCAATGCACATTTCATAATATGATTTGACAAAAGAGGTTTGAACTATTTTATTGAACGAGGCATACCAAATTTGAAAGCCCATGAGATTTTTATATAGTACCTATTTCAGTGTGCTTGCATGAAGGATACTTTGTTTGCAAATTTGTCTTTTTTTTTAAATTTCAAATCTATGACAAGATGAAAGAGTAATATAATAGACACATGCAAACATTTCACTTAAATTCATCTAACCTTCTACCTATTTATAAAAGTATATAAAATGAAAGTGCCTAAGTTGTAAGAACTTTACCAAGCCTATTGACTAGGAAAATACATCACAAGCTGGATTTGTCTGATAGTCTCTCGTGATTAGATTCTACTAAACATTTTGCACAGGAATACCACTTAAGTGTTGGTGTACTTCCTATCCCATCACCTTGAGAGGCACATGATGTCAGCTTACCCTGAGAGGGCTGAGCCTGAAGCTGATCACGTGGTTAAGGTGGTAACACCAATTCTTTCTATTTTATTTATTTTTTTTATTGACATATAATGTATTATTTGTTTTAGGGGTACAGGTCTGTGATTCATCAGTCTTACACAATTCACAGCGCTCACCATGGCACATTAGTTCTTTCTATTTTAAAATTACTCTTTCCCCTATGGGATTAATAAGTAGACCATTCCCCAATTAAATTTCCCCTGATGATTTTATCATCCTCTGATGATCTTGCCTGAGTAAATCAATATACACATTGGTGGTTGTCATATGTTAATTTTCTGGTATATCTTAAAAGATGAGTAGACCTCTTGGCTCACATCACAGAAAAGTCCAGGACTAAGCCAAAGTTGAATCCAGAGGCTCAGATAGATTCACCAGTACCTATTCTCTTTCTATCACACAAGGCTCTGCTTTTCATTTTGTTGGTTTCGTTCTTGGGTTATACCTGATGGTGGTCCCTTTAAACCCAGGCTTACACTTGTAGAGCTTCAAGTCCAATAGAAAAAGATGATGTCTTCTGAAATAATATCAATAAAAGTCTTAGAACTAAGTCTTCTTGGATCTGATTGTCTTAGCTTAGGTCATGCCCCATCCACAAGGCAGTGACTGCGGCCAGGGAGATGACATCAAGTTTGATTTATATACCCAACCCTGCAGCAGGAGTTAGTACCAGTTCCAGACAAACCATATGGACTGAGAGGTAGTTCCCCGGGGAAAATGGACGGGCTGTTATTAAAGAGCGAGGCAGAGGATGCTGGGCAGGAGGCAGAAACAACAGATGTCTCCTATAACTGATTATCCAATAAAGATGTTTAGACATCTGATAAGCCATCTGAAAAGACCAGCGTTCAAGAGTAGGAAGCAAAGCTAGGCACCTATTCACTCTTTACATCAAAATAAATTCCAGATGATTTTTAAAATTTTTATGCAAAAAACAAAACCACAAGAGTACTGGAAGAAAGCATGACTGAATAATTTTTAAAACTGGGAATAGAGATAGCCTTTTTAAGCATGACACAAAACACAGAAACCAAAAAGGATAATATTGATAAAACTTGACTACATAAAAGCTTAAAAGCTTTTATACATCAAAAATACCACACTGAATGAGGTAAGGAAGATCTTCAATGAAGATAATAATAGTTATGAAAATCTATACGCCAAGAAATGTAATAATGACCATCATGTAGCAGAAGTTAGAAAAGATACAAGAAGAAATAAACACAAAAACTTTAGTAGGAGACTTTTTTTTTTTAAAGATTTTATTTATTTATTTGACAAAGAGAGAGATAGCGACAGCAGGAACACAAGCAGGGGGAGTGGGAGAGGGAGAAGCAGGCTTCCCACTGAGCGGGGAGCCCGATGCGGGGCTCGATCCCAGGACCCTGGGATCATGACCTGAGCCAAAGGCAGACGCTAACGACTGAGCCACCCAGGCGCCCCTAGTAGGAGACTTTAATTCACCTCTCTCAGTCCATGACAGGTCAAGTGGATAAACGATGATAGATAAGCAATGACAGATAAGACCTTACATATGTAATTATTCATAAACAAGTTCTGATAGATAAAATTTCAACTCTATACCCTGAAAATAAAGAACACATTCCTGTTCCCCACAAGGGCCCCTGAAACATTCATGAAACTTGATCAGGTATTGGACCATAGGAAAGCATTCTCAGACCAATGTACAGTAATAGCAGTAATAATAAAATCAGAAAATAAAAAGACCCTTCCACCTTCAGAAATGTTTTTAAATAAACTCTTTTTAAAAAAAGATTTTGTGTATTTATTTTATTTTATTTTATTTTATTTTTTTAATCACACTAACTGGTAGGTTCTTTTATTTCAGAAAGGTTGAGATTCATTAAATAAGCACACTTTAGGAACTATACAAACCATATACTAAGAAAAATGTAACAGAGGTCAAAAGCTTTGTAGAATATAGTTGGAAATACTTCTTGGAAAGTTTTAATCTCACCTCAGATCCTTCTTTGCATGGAGGCCCTAATTTCTTTTTTTTTATTATTATTATGTTATGTTAATCACCATACATTACATCATTAGTTTTTGATGTAGTGTTCCATGATTCATTGTTTGCGTATAACACCCAGTGTTCCATGCAGAATGTGCCCTCTTTAATACCCATAGATTTTGTGTATTTATTTGACAGAGAGAGAGAGAGCACAAGCAGGGGGAGCGTCAGGCAGGGGAGAGGGAGAAGCAGGCTCCCCGCCGAGCAGGGAGACCAACTTGGGGCTCGATCCCAGGGTCCCAGGACCATGACCTGAGCTGAAGGCAGATGCTAAACTGAGCCACCCAGGAGCCCCCCACCTTCAGAAATTTTTTTAAAATATTAGAGTTCTGGGGCGCCCGGGTCGCTCAGATGGTTAAGCATCTGCCTTCAGCTCAGGCCATGATCCCAGAGTCCTGGGATCGAGTCCCGCATCGGGCTCCCTGCTCCTTGGGAGCCTGCTTCTCCCTCTGCCTCTCTCTCTGTCTCTCATGAATAAATAAATAAAATATTTTTAAAAAATAAAAAAAATTTAAAAAATATTAGAATTTTGTCTTAAACATTTCTTGGGTTTAAGGAAAAGTAACTACTAAAGTTCTAGTCTATCTAGAGGCAATAACAATGAAAACAACATAGCAGCACCTATGGACTAGTATTAAAAGAGTGTTCAATGAAAATTTCATAATTTTATTTAAATTGATAAAGAAGATAGAAGAAAAACAAAATAATTGAACATCTGACTCCAAAATTTAAAAAAGAACAACAACATAAACTATAGGAAACTAGAAAGAAAAATAAATCAAAGTTGGAAAACAGAAAAAATAGAAATAAGAATAAATTAAGACACAATGAATAAATAAGGGGAAAATAATAAAATAGATTAAAATTTGCCAATCTTATTAAGGGAAAAAACGGGTATGGTAGGCAGAATAATGGCCCCCCCCAAAGATGTCTACACTCTCATCCATAGGACCTAGGAATATGTTACTTTACATGGCAAAAAGGGACTTCACATATTGATTAAGCTGAAGGACCTTGAGATAGAAGAGCATCCTGGATTATCCAGGTGGGCTCAACCTAATCATAGGAGTCCTTAAAATCAGAGAACCTTTCCCTGTTGAGGTCGGTAAGAAATGTAACGATGGGTGAAGGGTCCAAGTGATGTATGTGAGAATTTGGTGTGCTATTGCTGGCTTGAAGATGGAAGTAGAAGACCATAAGCCAAGGAATGCAGGCAGCTATAGAAACTAGAAAAGGCAGAGAAAGAGCTTCTCTCCCAGAGCCTCTGGAAAGGAATGCAGCCCTGTCAGCATCCTCATTTTAGCCTGGCAGTCCCCAAGTCAGACTTCCACCTACTAAAATGTGAGATAATAGGCCACTACGCTTGTGGTAATTTGTTATAGCAACCAAACAAAACAAATACAATGAGGAAGTTCAATTTCACAAAATAAGAAATGACAAGGGAGAAATACACCCAAATTAGAGAACACTAAAAGGTCATAAGACTGATTTTCTAACTTTGAAAACCTGACCAACTTCTAGGAAAATATGATTCCCTAAAATCAACCTCAGAACAGGTAGAAAATAAAAATAGACCAATTTCCATAAAAGGAGGTGAGAAATTTATCAGAGACCTACTCCCTCAAAAAGCAGCAAACTCAGAGAATTTCACAGGAAATCCCCCCCCACACACACACATACACACAGGGAATTTTTACTAGACTTCTTGAGAGCTGCTAATGCCAATGTTATTTAAACAGTTCCACAGCTTTGGAAAAAATAAAAACCTTGTAAATGTCTCTTACAATGAGAATTTAACATTGATACAGACAAATAACAAGGATTGCATACACAAAATTTACAGGTCAAGCTAATTTATAAATATAGATATAAAAATCCTAAATGAAATATTAGCAAACAGACCCAGCAGAATTAAAAAAAAAAAGACTACATGAGGATACTCTATGAATGCATGGATGGTTCAATACTAGGAAATCAATCAGTATAATTCATATTACTAGATCTAAGAAGAAAAATAATATGATCATTCCCATAGACGCTGAAAAGGCATTTGACAAAAGAGCATGCATTTAAATCACTAATAAATGTAGAAGGAATAAAGGAATTAGAAAATCATAATTCAGCAACCATTACGGTAATATAATTAATGCAAGCTAAGAACCATCAGTGAATGCCAAAATTAGTAAGTGAAAAGTTTGAGGACTAAAGGATATTTGCAGAGTCTCAGAGTATCTCCCCAAAGATACTTATTAATTGCAATGGAAAAAATAGTAACTTTACAGAGGAAAACCTGCTTAACACTATCAAGTGATGAAAGTTAATGCCACCGATAATGAGACAATTCAACACCCCATGTCTCCTGATATGATGCACTAAGAAAACACAGCATCCCTTCTGTAGTATTCCTACAAAATTCCTAATCATGAGGAAACATCAGACAAACTTAAACTAAGGGATTTTCTACTAAAAAGACTGGCCTCTACTCTTTAAAAATGTCAGCGTCACAAAACAGTAAGAAAAAACTGAGGAACTGTTTCAGATTAAAAAAAAAAACACAACTAAAACAAGACAAATGAATTTTCTTTTGCTATAAAGGACATTATTGGGACAATGGATAAATCTGAATAAGATCTATAGATCAGATAACATTATATTAATGTTAATTTCCTGATTTTTTTTCAAAGATTTATTTATTTATTTCAAAGGGAGGGAGAGAGAGAGAGCGCACACTTGAGTGGGGCTGGGGGAGGGCAGAGGGAGAGAGAAAATCACAAGCAGACTTCCTGCTGAGCATGGAACCCTCAGCGTGGCTCAATCTCATGACCCCGGGATCATAACCTTAGCAGAAATCAAGAGTCTGACACTCAACCCACTGAGCCACCCAGATGCCCCTGATTTCCTGATTTTGACCATTGACTTATGTTTCTAGAAAATACACACTGAAATGTATAGCGGTAAATGAGCATCCTGTCTGCAACAGTTCAGGAAAAATATATATATACAGGAATAAATCAATGTGTGGGACATCCGGGTGGCTCAGTGGGTTGAGCGTCAGACTCTTCATTTCAGCTCACGTCATGATCTCAGGGTCTTGGGATTGAGCCCCACTTCAGGTTCCTCACTGGGTGTGGAGCCTATTGAGGATTCTCTCTCTCCCTCTGCTCTGCCACCCCCTGTAAAAAAAAAAAAAAAAAGAATAGATCAATGTGTTAGAACACAGAAAAATAGTAGAAATAAGAATAAATAAAAACATAATAAATAGGGCGCCTGGGTGGCTCAGTTGGTTAAGCGACTGCCTTCGGCTCAGGTCATGATCCTGGAGTCCTGGGATCGAGTCCCGCATCAGGCTCCCTGCTCAGCAGGGAGTCTGCTTCTCCCTCTGACCCTCCCCCCTCTCATGCTCGCTCTATCTCATTCTCTCTCTCAAATAAATAAATAAAATCTTTAAAAAAAAACATAATAAATAAATTAAGGAGAAAATAAAATATATAAATACAAACATATCATTTATATGTTTAGATGAAATTAGATGCAGAGAGAGAAAGCAAATGTGGTAATATGGAAACATTTGGGAAGTCTGAGCAAAAAGTATGTGGGAAGTCTTTGTACTACTCTTGTCATTTCCTACACAGCCTTGATTGTGATGAGGAAGAAGTTGGTCAAAGGTTTGGGGGTTTGGGAGTATTTTTTTTAAGATTTTTTTATTTTTAAGTAATATCTACACCCAACGTGAGGTTCCAGCTCACAACCCTGAGATCAAGAGTCACATGCTCCACGAACTGAGCCAGCCAGGCACCCCCAGGGGTATTTTTAATGAGAGAAACTTATGTATAGTTAAATACAGACAGCAGTAGTGAGGAGTCGGTGGTAAATGGGGGAGAGAGTGTGCTCGAGAGTGAGGAAGAGCAAACAAGTGTGAGAGTAAGAACAGAAGTTGAGGAATTGCTTGAGACTGTAAAAGAGAATAAATGTTCAAGGTTGAGGGACGCCTGGGTGGCTTAGTCGGTTAATTGTCTGCCTTTGGCTGGGGTCATGCTCAGCGGAGAGTCTGCTTCTCCCTCTGCCTCTACCCCACCCCCTCTCGTGCTCACTCTCTCTCTCTCTCTCTCACTCTTTCTCTCAAATAAATAAATAAAGTCTAAAAAAAAAAAAAAAAGACGACAAGATGCTGCCGTCATTCAGTGGATGGGGAGCAGAGATGTTAAACTTGCTACAGTGATGCAGGAAATCCTACACAATGAAGATTGTACCATCCAAAATACCAGAAAAACTGACAAAAGCTACGTCTAAAAATCAGGCTTCTGGGGTCAATGGTCAGCCAGCCCACCATTACTGAGCCATGTGACTAGGCAAGGCACCAATTCTCATTCGTCTTGAAAATGAGCATTTTATACCAGATGGGAACTCACATCCTTCAGCCTCTGACGTGCCCAGATTCTGTCATCACGTTGGGTTGGCCCCCCAGAGGTGACCAACAACGGTCACGAGCTGATCCTGCCAATGATACACATGTGTAGGCAAAGTTAATCCCCAAACCCTCCACTTTGTAACCTCCTCAGGCTGGGCTGGTTCACGGGCTTACTAAGCTATGCATCTAGAATTTAGATGACAACTGTGCTTTCCATAAAAGTCTATAGCTACAAAGCATTTTCGCCTGGGTTATTTCATTCAGTGGTCCCATTAGCCCAGGGAAGTAGTTATTACAACGCCAGTTTTACAAATGAGAGAAACTAGATTCAGAGTACAAATGACTTCTCCAGATAACTTGGTCAGTAAGTGAAAGATGGCGCAGAGATGAAGCCCTGTCTTCTAAGGCCAAATCCAGAAGATTTGACCTCCCCTCCGCCCCACCCCCACTCTCACCATTGCCCTCGGGGCAAATGCCAGACTTCTGGTCCCTTTGGTCCAGGCTGGGCAATGATCTCTGTTCCCCATCCTCCTGTCTCAGGTGATTCTTTTCAGATCAGAAATCACCCAAAGAGCAAGTAAGAGGACCACAAGCTTGCTCTCAGCTTCCTGAGGAAAAAACTTTCTAACACCAACAATAGATGGCCAACTGGTCTGAAAGGTAGTGAGTCCTCTGTCACTAGAGGTGTTTAAAAAGACACTGAGTGACTATCTGGCAAGGATGTAGTAAAGGAGATTCCTAATATGCAAATTAAAAGGATCTCTGAGGTCCCTTCCAAATCTGAGAGCAGAGGACTCCGTGCTTCAGGACACAGCATGGTTCGGAAGCTGGCTGGGCAGATGCCCAGGCCATGGAATAGAGACAAGTCTAGAGAAGGGAAGAAAGAAAGAGGAAAAAAATCTGAAAGTGATTGTGAAGACGAAAGCGGATTCTTCTCTTCCAAGAAAGAGAAACTGGAGCCCCAACAGGGATGGGGAGACAAACTGGGTTGATGCCTAAAGAGAAAGTTAGAGGAAATGTCAGTATTTCTCAAATAGCCTTGCCCAGAAAATGTGTCAACAAACACGCAGCCAAACTCCACTGACTACAACCCAGACAACACAGACGAGAAAAAAGAGGAGCAGTCTCTTGAGAGAGAAGCACTTGAATTGAGTTAAAAATATATTAAATTCACAATCAATCAAAAATGCTAAAGGCCCAGAGAATATCTCTGGACTAGACTTCTTGCATTTCCCTGAAAGGAGGTGGTGTGGGATTCTTTTTCAAGTATTATCTGAATCAACTTTTGGGGGCGGAGAGTGGGAAGGACTGGCCTGTGGTGGAAAATCTGCATTTCATCTTGTAGCCAGAGCTGGATTTCAAATGCAATTCTGGAGAGAATTCTGGGGCCTACTGCTCTTCTTACAATGGAAACCATGTCCAGAATGTTTCTTTGCAGCCTGGCAGCCTGAAGTAATAAACAGCGTCAGGTGAAAGAAGGATTCGCATTTATGGTATCCGACACAACCACTTTTCCCCAAAATCCGTTAGAAATCTCGTTCAGCTCCTCTTTTCAACCAAGGGTACAAAGACTTTAATAAGTTTAGAAAAAAAGGGTTTTAAAATAACTCCTTTTCTGACACATGAAAAACACTGAGAAAATGCAGATGCACTAAAAGAAGGAAATAAACATGACATGTTTCTCCAGCACCCAAAATTAGCATTTTGGTATGTCTACTCGGTTTTTTTTAATGTAATTTTAAGGTTTTTTTGAATGTTCAAAACAAAGTGGTATTGACTAGATATTCCTTGAGAAGTGTTGCCCCCACCCCAGCTATGTTTCCCACCCCCTGCCACCCTCTCAGGTGAAGTCTTTTAGGTTGTTTGTGTATCCTTGTAGGGCTCCTGAATGCGAATTCAAGTACAAACATAACTTCCTGTTTTACACCTTTCTTACTATAAGAGGCATCAGACCACATATACTGCATCTTGCTTTTTGCTCTTGATCGTAAATCTTAGTTCAGATATTTTCCTGTGTTTCTGCAAACATTTTAGTTTTTACTAAAACGGGATCACACTTTGGTGTGATTTATTCACACTTTTTTCACTTAAGCATGTTTTATGGACATGTCTGTGTATGATCAAATATTCTACGGTATGACTTTTAAAGGCTACGATGCAGGAAAAAGCCCTGGGATATTAATATGGCTGGTTTTTGCCCCCCTCCCAATCAGATAATCTCCGGACCGGGAAAGAAGAATGCTTTGGCTCCCAGGCATCAAAAGGCCCTGGACAAGTTTCAGCTGGGCCAGGTAATTAGTGCTCTGTGCCCCGAGGCAGGGCTGAGGCTGCGAGTGTGAGTTTATAACATTTACATAATCCCACCCACAGTAATACCAGCCTGGCCTCTAACCAAGGACTGCAGCAAGAATGCAATCAGACAATGGTTAAGAAAAGACCATTCAGTGTGGGGCAACAAGGTGTTAAAATATTGGTACATCCACACCATATACACCAGCATACGCCCCTGCATGCGGACACACATGCACACACAAGGATTTGCATTTCAACAGAGAACTCGTTTTGGTTACTGCTTTATGGCTTTTCAAGAAACATTTTTTCTCAAAATTTGAGTCTTCTGGAAACATTTTTCTTATTACATATTTAACATACATGCATTATAGAGAAATTAGGAAGAGTGGATAACCAAAAGGAGAAAATTGGAATAATCTATAATTTGTAAAAATCCTTGCCCAATTTTCATATACACACACATAATTTACAAAACTGGGTTCATATTGTATATTTTGTTTTTGTAATCTCCTATTCCACTCAACATGTTATAAATATTGCTCCATATTCATAAGTATTATCTTTATTGTTATTAATGGCTATATAGAATTCTATTGCATTAGTGAGGATACCATACTTGGTCTAACCAATCCACTTTTTTGGGCATCTAAGTTCTTTTGAGATTTTTATTATTATATATAATGCTACACTGGACATCTTTATAGCCAAATATTCACATACACTGAAGGAGTCAGTTTAGAACAAGTGCCATATTTCTTCACTCAACCACTGCTCTTGAGTACCTACTCTTCACCGTGAAACATGTAGATGCTAAATTTACAACGATGAATCTGGCACAAGGCCTGTTAATCGAGTCAAGGACACTGAAAGAATCAGTAATTATACTTTGGGCTCACTAGACTCCCTAAGGTTCCTACTGTGGTTGGCAGGCCCTGTCACAACCCTAAGTCTTATTCATGCAGCCACCCTACTCCTTAACCTAAATGACCCTTTCTTTGCCTGGTAAACTTCTACCCATCTGTCAAGACCCAATCCAAATATCCCTTGCTCTATGGAGCCTTCCCTAACCCTTCAAGAGAGAATAAGTCTCTCCTGGAGAATTTTATGGCCCCAGAACACCTGTCACATTCCATTTGTAATTATTCATGTGCCTCCCATCTTTTGAGTTGGAGACTTTGTCTTATTATCTCCAGCTAAGCAGAAAGATGCCTAACACATAAATGTTCTCACTGAGTACTTATTGAATGAGTCACTAGTACCATGTGCTTAGTAAAATAACAACTGAATTCCATTATTGGCAAAGAAGTGCTCTTAGCAAAGGCCCATGGTCAGCAACCAGTTTAAGAGAAGGCTCAGCTGTCCTGGCCCATGGGCTGGACCAGCTTTTTCCCATGTTCGTATTTTGTCATTCTCTCACTTGACCTTGACTATTGAAGACTTAGATTTCATTCCTAAATGTCTTGGCTCACTTGAAGAAGCAAGGGGCACCAAGGGCTCCCCAGGGCCTAAAACTTTTATAATTGGAGGGACTTTTTAAAAGAAAAACAAACAAAATCATGAATACCGAATTAGGTACAAAAATAATATTTATTTTGACCAAGGAAAGAAAGCACAGCAAATTACGAATTTTAAAAGCTGACCAACATCGTAAAATCTCTAACAGCCTGACACACTTGTCTAATACTTTTTAAATTTTTCAATTATTCTGAGAAAAATATACATTAATCTGAAATCAAGGAGTGCACAACAACACTATAAGTACATTTTTAGATGGCTACAATCTAGGACATGATGAGCCTGTAGCATGTTGTAGTGCCAAAAAGTAAGGAAGTGTTTAAAAAAAAGAAAGAAAACTGGTGGTCATATGTCAGAGGGACACTTGAGCCAACTGAAAGAGCTCCCAATGGCCAAAGCTGGAACATTCTGCAAAACAAAATAAAGAAGTATTGGATTATAGCCCAAAGTATAAAATAAATATCCAGAGTATATATATTATATACTGTTATAAATAAATGATTGAATAAATAAAAAGAAAGAAAAAGAGAAATCTCCCGAGTAGAAGAATTCCAAATAATTTATGTAGATACTACCCCCTCAAGGAGGGTTACATAACTCCCCACCCCTCAAGTGTGGGCTGCACAAAGTGATTGCCTTCCAAAGAAAACAGTAGGGCAAGGGCAGGGATGGGAGAAATAACTGAACAGTGGAGAAACCAGACAAACACCACCTCAGCCATGTGATGGAGGTCACCATCAAGAGTGAGAAGTCATGTTGAGAGTCTGTGCCCTTCATATGATGGGATGAGAATGGTACTTTACCTCTGTGGCTTTCCTCCCCAAAACCCATAACCCCAGTCCATCCATGAGAAAAATAGATTCCAATAGAGGACCACTCTAAAAAACCCAAACAGCACACCTCAAAACTGGTCAAAGTCCTTAAAAAGAAGAAAATGTGAGAAATTGTCACAATCAAGAAAAATATAAGGGTACATGACAAACTAAATGTAGTGTGGGATCCTGGGTGGGATCCTGAAACAGAAAAAGGACATTAGGTAAAAACTAAGGAAATCAGAATAAAGTGATGAACTTTAGTAAATGATTATGTATCAATATTGGGTCATTAATTGCAACTGAGTATATTACTAATGTAAGATATTAATAGTAAGGGAAAACTGGGTACAGGGTACGTAGGAACTCTGTACTGTCTCCACAATTCTTCTGTAAATCTAAAACTATTCTAAAAATTAAAGTGTTTGGAAAAATGGCTATAAGGTTGTATTGAACTCCATAAATGTGTTATTAAATTATAAAACTTATTAATGAACATGTGTTGGAGTTTTATTTTATCGTGAGAACACTTGTTCTTAGGCCATTGTGCTGCATCAGGAGACATTGTCCCTATTCTTTTATCTAAAACAACCAGAATTCATCAGTCAATGAGGGGTTTCCATGTCTTATGTGGAAGTATATATTTAAAATTTAACAGATAGGGCGGCGCCTGGGTGGCTCAGTCGTTAAGCGTCTGCCTTCGGCTCAGGTCATGATCCCAGGGTCCTGGGATCGAGCCCCGCATTGGGCTCCCTGCTCTGCGGGGAGCCTGCTTCTCCCTCTCCCAACCCCCCTGCTTGTGTTCCTGCTCTCGCTATGTCTCTCTCTGTCAAAAAAATAAATAAAATCTTTAAAAATAAAATAAAATTTAACAGATAAATGTGAGCGCTCCAGGTGAAGTAAGGATGGGGGCCTGGAGCCCAGGAAAGTAGCCCTCTTCTTCCCAACACTCGGGGGCATCCAAGGGACTTCCCACGGCTCTGAGGAGTCTGTTTCATTCATTAATTCAACAAATATTTGTGCCGCTAGTGGATACTGTGGTACACAAGAGACACATGGTTTCTGCCTTCAGTGAGGGGTGCTCAGAAAACTCTGGAGTGGCTCTCAATCCCGGCTGGGCTTTAAAATCACCTGAAAAGCTTTTTATTAGTTTTTTAAGATTTTATTTTTAAGTAATCGCTACATCCAACATGGGGCTGGAACCCACAACCCCGAGATCAAGAGTCACACGCTCCACCCACGGAGCCAGCCAGGCGCCCCATCACCTGAGAAGGTTTTGCAAACATACCAGTGTCTGCGCTTCTCCCCAGAACCTCTGAAGGTGAGACCCAGGAATCTGTATGCTTTACAGTATTCACCAAGAGATTCTAAAGTGTAGCCAGGATTGGGAAACAGAGACTAACTGATGTAAGAACAACCTGCTCTGTTCTAAAATCCCTGTTCAGTGATCTTTGTCATCAAGGGAAAAAAGGAGGAAAGGGCTGAAGTCCAGACCCTGGAGGGTGCCCCCTCCCCCTGAGGGAGTCTGGGGAGAAAGGAGCGGGGGTGGCAGAGGTTCCTCAGCTGAAGGCAAGGCTGGTGTCGCAGAAGTGGGGGCGAGGGGCGGGTGCTGAGGAGCAATGGTGCGTAGCATCCCACGCACTTGCTAGTTTTAGAACAAATCAGCTCTTCTCCGACATATGTACTAAAGAAGCCTCCTCCTGGAATTTTCCAGACAGAGCTGAAGACTACTCGCAGCATAAAAGCAACAAGCCTAGATTCTGCTTCTCTTGAAACAAAGCATCCTAAGACTGGAAGGTCTTTAAGGGGTCACCAACCCCCCCCCCCCCGGACACACACACACACGTCAATAATGTTAGTGCCACGAGCTGTATGTTTCGGAGCAAGCTTTCATGGTATGTCTGAACATTCCATGCAAATATTTGAGTTGCCTTTTGGCATCTTTGCAACTGTAACCAAGAACTCTGTTTAAGGGAAAGCCTAGGAAACGTGGCTGAGTGGACAAAGAAAGGGAAGAACAGACGACCAGGTGGCCTAGAGTTGAACAACCTCTCTCCCCACTTTAACAGAGGAGGACACTGTGGGGTCGAATATCTTCTCCGGGTTCATTTAGCTAACACAGGGCAGAGTGAGGATTTACTTTACCTTCACAACTCTGTCAGTAGTTTGTCGCCCGTGTTCTCCCTCATGAGGAAACTGAGGGAGGCAGGAAGATGGTGGGCGGCAGAGTGAGGCTTTCACGTGGGTCTCCTGCTCCAAGGTCAGTGTTCTCTCCTAGGTATCACAGCTGCTTGTTGTCCAGCAGGCCCTGTCTCCTGCCCCCACCCCCAGCCACACCAGCCAAGTCTCTGGCCAACTCTCTGCACTGTTTTGCAACTTTTCTGTACCTGTAAAACTATCCCAAGATAGGTTTATTTAAAAACGGCAAATAGTACCATTGCTCTCTTATGCCAAACTCTTTGTGAACAATAAGTAAGTTGAAATTATTTTTTAAATGCTAGTTTATTCAGGGCGCCTGGCTGGCTGAGTCGGGAGAACCTGCGACTCTTGATCTCGGAGTCGTGAGTTGGAACCCCACGTTGGATGTAGAGATTACTTTTTAAAAAAAAAAGGAAGAAAAGGTTTAAAATGTTAGTTTTTTTCATCTTTACACATTCTTCAATATCTATTTCTTTTTTTTTTTAAGATTTTATTTATTTGACACAGAGAGAGCGACCGCAAGAGAGGGAACACAAGCGGGGGGAGTGGGAGAGGGAGAAGCAGGCTTCCCGCCGATCAGGGAGCCCGATGCGGGGCTCGATCCCAGGATCCCGGGATCATGACCTGAGCCGAAGGCAGACGCTTAATGACTGAGCTACCCAGGCGCCCCTTCAATATCTATTTCTGTGTACGTTTTGTAATGTGCATAATATACCCATACAGGAGCCTATGTGCAAATTATATTAGTTTCTTAGGGCTACTGTAACAAAGTACCACTAACTGTACAGCTGAGAACCTCAGAAATGTATCGTCTCACAGTTCTGAAGGCAAAGTGTGGGCAAGGGTCATGATCTCTCTCGAAAGGGTCTAGGGGAGAATCTGTTCCATGCCTTTCTCTCTGGTTCTGGTATTAATGGCAGTCCTTGCTCTTCCTTCCTCTGCCCCTGTCACGTGGTCTTCTCCCTGTGTCTCTCTCTATGTATATATTCCCTTCTTATAAAGACACCAGTCATGCGGGATCACAGACCCACACTGCTCCAACAAGACCTTGTCTTAACTTACATCTTAACTATATCTGCAACAACCCTATTTCCAAATAAGGTCAAATTCTGTGGCTCTAGGAAGGACATGAATTTGGGGGAGACACTAGCCAACCTAGTATAGTCTGCCCTCGGGCTCCCCAAAATTCACATCTGTCCCACATACTAAATATCCCCAAAAGTCCCCAAAGGTTTTAAGTCATTCCAGAATCAGCTCTAAATCCAAAATCTCATCTAAATATCAACTCCGAAAAGCCCAAATTTCATCATCTAAGTCATTTACGGGTGAGACTTGGGATATAGTACGTCCTGACGCAAAATTCCACTCTGTCTGTGGAGCTGTGAAACCAGAAAACAATTCTATTTCCAAAATACAGTGGTGGGACAGGCACGGGATAGGTATTCTCAGTCCAAAAGGGAGAAAGAAGAGGGCGAAAGCATAAAGGGGTCACGGGTCCCAAGCGAGTCTGAAATCCACTGCACAGCTCTAGGTGACAATCTAGCTTTATTAGTCAAGTCTAAAATTTTCCAAAATTAAAGAAAAGGAAAAATAGCTCCCTTTTCTCTAATATAAGAACTTCAGGTTTAATGCAGAAAAAATAGGAACAAACAAACAACAAACAAATATCACTCCTAATTCCATGACATAGAAGTAACCCACTGTTCACATTTGGTGCATTTCCACATATACATCATTTATTTTTCATATTTTATCACTTTTTTTACATTATGCCTGTACTACATATGTAACGATAAAGGAAAACAATGTATATGATATATATGTATATATATCATATATGTATATATGATTCTAACTATTTTGTCTAAGCAGTGTCCCATACCACATATTTCTTAGTCTCGTTACAAACAGCCTTGTTGGAAGAGGCAGGTGCAATTGCAAGTGATAATCCAGCCACAAGCCACCAATCACCACGGAGATCCACTGGAATGGGAAGTTTTCTAAGAATAGAATGAAAAGTTACCTTTTCAGATGAAAGCCCCAGGTTTTTTCGGCTTTCTGTACAGTGACTTGCATTCTTTCTTTCCTCCTTCAGCTCACCATAATGGAGGCTCTAAAGAAATCAAACTCTGAAATGTATTATCACAATAGGTTGTAAAGGAAGATAATCACAAAAATAATTCTTTGAGCTAAGGTATCTGCAGCTATCAGAATCTGTAGAGTTGTTATTTTTAAGTATTGACTAAAATTCTGGAGCTGCACATCAATTCTGGGAGAGATATTACTCCACCAAATAAACATGAATTTATTTTTTATTTTTAAATTTTATTTTTATTTTCTTAAAGATTTTATTTTTATTTATATGACAGAGAGAGACACAGCAAGAGAGGGAACACAAGCAGGGGGAGCAGGAGAGGGAAAAGCAGGCTTCCCACTGAGCAGGGAGCCTGATGCGGGGCTCGATCCCAGGACCCTGGGATCATGACCTGAGCCGAAGGCAGACGCTTAGTGACTGAGTCACCCAGGCACCCCTTAAATTTTATTTTTTAAGTAGGCTCCTCACCCAGATGGAGCCCAACATGGGGCTTGAACTCATGACCCTGAGATCAAGACCTGAGGTGAGATTAAGACCTGAGGTGAGATCAAGCCCAACTGATGGAGCCACGCAGGTGCTCCTAAATGTGAATTTAAAAGAAACACCCCGGGCACCTGGGTGGCTCAGTCGGTTAAGCGTCTGCCTTCGGCTCAGGTCGTGATCCCAGGGTCCTGGGATCGAGCCCCACATCGGGCTCCCTGCTCTGCGGGAAGCCTGCTTCTTCCTCTCCCTCTCCCCCTGCTTGTATTCCTGCTCTCGCTATGTCTTTCTCTGTCAAATAAATAAATAAAATCTTAAAAAAAAAAAAAAGAAACATCCCTACTTACGATTAGAAACAAACTAGGATTTGGATTAAAATGGCTGATAATACAATGTTGAAAATTACTCAAGATAGCTTATAAAATTCCATCTACGTATTTGTATCTTTAAACACTTGCTCTGTAAATTCACTTTTTTCCGTTAAGTTTTGATAATAATATTTAAGTTCAATTATTTAATAAAGTGGTCTTTTTTCAATTTAAAAAAAAATAAAATGCTAGTGAAATGCAACAATCCCCCCCAACCTAGCATCAATCAGCTTCCCTTCCATCAGACCATGCATCTTTTGCCCACAAGTGTTTTTATTAACTGGGATACCGTCCATCTCTGTGCAACTTTATGAAATGTGTTTTGGCTTGGAGCACAGAAAATCCATTTAGACATTAATAGTCTAGTTGCGAGTTATGTTATTCATTCACAAGAGTAACAACAGTGTGCTGTGATTTTTTTCCAGCATTTCCCCCTTAATTTTACTGGCTAATAAAATCCAAACACTGGAACCTTTTGCCCAGAAAGTGGCACCAAAGGAAAGCAGCTGCCCACCCAGACCCCCAGGGTCTCTCCAAGTAAGACCAGAGTCTTGGGTGAAGCCCCAGGGGAGAGAGGAAGACCTGCTCTCCAACCGCTAGCCCTCCCCAAGGGTCAGCCAGAGGTTCTCCTTTGCTCTTCCTGACTGAAGGAAGAAAACCCGGGTCTCCCTGTAGTTCTAGAAATTCAAAATGGTAGTATCACTGCAAAGCATTCTTCATTTACTTCTTTCAATCAAGCGTTCTTTTTCTTCCAAACCCAACAAGCAATTCTGAGCAAATAATGATGTGCCAGATTCTGTGTAAGGTGGGCGTATGGAAAGGAGCTCATTGTTCAATAGGGGAGAGAGGTACATAAAGCAGTAATTGCAACACAACCTGATAAGAACCGTAATGAGACAGGAGCAAAGTACAAGAAAGCCCAGTGGATATTTGGCAGTCACACTAAGATTTAAAAAGTATAACTATTTGTAAAAATAATGACCAAAGAGCTATTATTTATCCTAGGGTCAAATATATACAAGAACATCACCTCAACCCCATTTGACAAATGGTGAGGGACATGAAGCAATTAACACAAGAAAAAAAGAGTAACAAACAGGAAGTTTTCAAAGATCCTCTATTTCAATAGTCTTCAAAACACAAAATCAAAGCAATGAAAACAAAAACTTATAAAATCCAATTCTCGGAAGTCTACAGAAAAATTAAAAACTCCACCTCATCTAGTAGCAATGCAAATTTATACAAGACTCCAGGAAGACACAATTCAAAACAATAGTTATCCTTCTAAATCCAGGATCCCAATTCCATGGAATTTATCCTAAGGAAGAAATTGTAATGAAGAAAAAAAGCTACATATCTAAAGGTATTTGTCACTGTCATTTATATTAGTGAGAAACTGAATATGACATACATACCTAATACAAGGGGAGGTTTCAGTAGATTACAAAAAATAATTAGAAAGTCTCTGTAGCAACATGAGAAATGATTTACTTGTTAATATAAAATTTAATAAGAGGAAAACACAAAACAGTACATGATAATAAATATAACTCTAGTCCCTGGTCCCAGGTGGGACTCCAGCGTCAGAAACCTTCAACTAGAACAGGTTTCAAAGTGATGTGGCAAACGTTAGGCTAGGTAATTCCATGGCTCTTCTCTTCTATGCTTCCTTCGCCCTAGCCACCTCCCACCCTTGTCATCCTCTGCTCTATTTATTCTATTTTAAGATTTTTTTTACCTCTTCATCTCCTTCCCTTTGAGAAACTATGTCCTACTCAGTTTTGTAACCACCTACCCCTTCACCAGCCACTAACAAAATTCGATACAGTCATGATTCTTTATTTACTTAACAATGTACGAATATGTGATGAGGGGAATGCAAAGAAATGACAATAATTGTGTTAGGCTGGTGAAACTGAGAGAACATTTTTAAAAAATATTTTTCTTTTATGTTTTGTTTTACAATTTTTTTTAAGGCAGAATCTCAATTGCCTGGATAGGATTTCACCGTGATATCTGAAATCAGGCTTTGGGTATTTATGTCCCATATGAGTAAGCAAGTTTATCTGGAAAAATAAATTTATAAGCTTAAATGACAAGCCAAGACATTTTTGGAGAAAAGTAAGGAAGAGGGCCTTATTCTATAGATATTATAACTTCCTTTAAAGCTATCGTTATTATGTGAGTGAGAGAGAAGCCAAGAACACCAACACCTCACTGAGTGTGACTGTGTTGTTTTATTATCACTGGAATAGGTCTGACTTGAAAACACACACACAGCGAGTACATCCAAGTCTTTAATGGTGCTGGACACCCACACATTTTTCACTGTGAGCCATGATGAGTCTGAAGGACCACACTTGGCAGAACAGTATGGGACCTATCTTGGACATGACTCAAGTTCACAGTGAGGCGTCCTTTATTGCCTTTCTCCTCTTGTCAGCAATGCTCCAAAATGCTCGTTTTATGATACGGCTTTTAAAGGAATTAAGCTTGAATGGCACAGAATTGTATAATTATGTTACAATTCAGCTGCAATTATTAACAGATCCCAGTCTGCTACATCATTATTAGGTAATGAAGATGATGATAAAAGTAATGATAGCTAACATCCAAAGTCTGTTTACTGTGTTCCAGTTACAGTGCTAAACAGTTGGGAAGATGATCAGGCCACTAGCCTGGGAGTTCATGTATGCTACTTAATTAGCATGAAAAATTTTAAGAATTTCAGGTGGCCATAGTCTGGACACAGATGAGTCACATTTTGCTCCCAGAAATCATACTGAATGCACAGGCCAGTGTCCACATAACCACATGGCAACAATGGGCAGAAGCTGAATTACTGAGGTTCTCTTTAGATAAGGCATGCACTTCTACTTCACCACAGTCCTCACTGCTCCCTATTGAGCTTATACTCCAGCCTTCTTCACAGCTTGCTTGTCTCCTTCCATTTGAATTTTCTACCCCTCCACCTAGACATCATGACTGCAAGTCAGGCATCTGCCACGAAATGGTACAATGCCAATAGGTAGACAGAAATCTAAAAGGAACATTGGCAATCGTGTAGACTGATAGAGAGCTTTTCCAAACCTTTTATAGCAGTGAAGTGTTTCTTCTAATGAAATCTTACACAAGGCCTGATCTTTAAATACAAAGAGAAGTTGATCTGGCTGAGAATGGGAAAATGCCAAGAAGGACCCAATCTTCTCCCCATCCTCCTCCCTCACACCCTCTGTAAGACCCCTCAACACTCTAGGGGTGCTGGTAACAGTCCAATCTCCTGATTACAAAGCAGAAGACACAAACAAGTGAAGTCATCTGTCTTTAGTCACACAGCTAGTTAGGGGTGGAGAACCCAAGTCTCTGATAAATGATTCAGTGTTTGGCAGCTTCTTCCATTAAAGAGTTGTTGAATTTGTAGAATGGAAAAGGAAAATTGTAAGGAAGAATAATGATTCTCTATTGGCTGCTTTTTCTAAGCCCTCGTTTCTCCATGTTACATACCTTTATTAGAAAAGTTTTAAACTAAATAGTTAAGCATAGAATTAAGAAAACCACATGGTCCTAGAGCAGAAAGGAATATCAGAAGTTTTTTTCATCCCACCCCTTCATTTTACAGGCCAGGAAAATGAGGAATTTCTTAAAACCAATTTCCCCTCTTAGGTGTTCCCAGTTACCATCCCATTCATTATATCAAGTACTGTTACATCTTGACAGTCAGAAGCCAGGGCTCTCTATTTTAACCAGTTTCTCTATGAAAATCATGAAGTTAAAACCTAAATTAAGGTTGTGATTTCTTTCTTTTCGTGCTTTTCTTCAGTCTTTGAAACACACTCTCTCAGGTGGGCATTCAAACATCTCTTTACTCCAAAAAGTACATTTACACACTTAAGGGAAGATTGTTTGTTTCAGACTAAACTTTCCAGGAGAATTCAAGTCAGACTATCTGTGGTCAAGAGCTTTTATTTTGAAATTTCCAATTAATCTTCTGATAGACCAATAATTTGTAAAATACAAGAAAATCCAAGTAAGAGACAAATTGAATTTTTAAAAGGCTCATAAAATGCAACTTTTTAATTATTAGATTCTAAACATAAAATTACTCTATCAAATTGCTAGAACAGTTTTTAACCACCTACTTTCTATTCCTGTGTTCACTCCATTGTGAACCAGTAATACACACTTCATAAACAAGTCTTGGAGCTACTCTGAGTAGCTCTAGATAAAGCACCATCCAGGTGGTTGGTCTGGATATAGGGCATGAGAGTGAGACCACTCATATGAACCAGGTAATGCTTCCCACCTTTTAATCCCAACCCAGCCAGCCATGGCTGGGTCCTCAAAGGTCTGGGCCATGGTCTCTGCACAGCTCAGTGGGAAAGAGACATACACAGCCCTCTAACTGCAGCACTTGGAAAAGAGTAGGGCAGGGTTCAGATCATGGAGGCCATGCAAATGAACTAAGAAATGTTGGGACTTCATCCCGAAAGTAATGGGAAGTTGTTAGACTTGACTTGAATCATATTTGGATATGAGAACAATAGGTCTACCTGCAAGATGAAGCATGTCCGAGAGGGGAACAAGACTCATCAGGAGGCTTCTGCGATCGTTTTGGAAAGAGATGATATAGCCTGAACTCAAGCAGTAGCAGTAGGGTTGCAAGAGCAATTTAGAGGACTTGGTTATTGATTGAATGTAGGTGATAAAGAGCAGGGAGAAGTCATCAATGACACCCAGGCTTTGGCTTGAATGACTACATGGCTAGTGGTACTAGTTACTGAGATGGGGAACCCGGAAGGAGGAAGGCGCTGAGAACAATGAGTCCGATTCCTGACAGGCTATCTTTGAGCTGCCTGGCCCTGCACTCTGGCTCATGGTGGTCTCCAAGCTGGAATGCCCACCACTCATCAAATTTAAACCATAAAAAAGACATTGCAACCATAAAAGAGCACATTAAGAACACTAAAGAAACATGGCAAGACATTTATTAAGTAATATTAAGTAAAGTAATAAATTGCAAATTAAAACAAGGTAAAGTTCTTCCCCTGTTAAATTGGCAAAAAAAAAAATTTTTTTTTTAATTAAAATGCCCCAAACTGCCAAGGATATGGGAAAACTGGCACTATCACACATTGCTGGTGGCAATGTAAATCGGTACAAACCTTTTGGAAGGAATTTGGCAACATGCATCAAGAGCCATAAAAGTTTGTTCCTGTGACCCTGTAATTCCACTTCTGGAAATCTATTCTAAGGAAATAACTCAAAATGTGGGAGGAAGCACTTCATACACAAAAATGTTTATCATAGCAGAAGCTGGAAACAACCAAAATGTTCAATAATAGGAGATGGGTTAAATAAGTTATGATACATTGATTTGCTGGCCTCTCACACAGAATGAAGCAGCTCAGTAATGAAAAAGAATGCTCGCACTAGAATGTAAAGTACGTGTGGGTACTCTGCTTCCATCCTTCTTGCAGAAACAATTTCCACGGGAAAAGGACTAGAAGGAAATGATCATGATGATTGGGTTACAGTGATGAGTCCGTAGATAATTTCTAAAGTTGTTTTAAATGAATTTCCCTAAAGCCATTCATTGTAAGTGGTCAAAACGCTTGAATAAGAAAAACCATAGTGTATCAGGAAGAAAACTGGTAATAAGAAAATTGTATTTGTGTTAGTTATAAAAAAATAAAGTGTAAGTTTGCTAACGGACCAGGAATGGAAAAGACCGTCAGTAAAAGCAAACTGCTGATGTTTTGGGGTTAAAGATTTTTATATTTACAATATTATAATTAATTATAATATTACGTGTGAACTTGTAGTTATTTCAAGCAACCTACCCAATCTTCAAAACCCACCTCAAAGAACTTCTCTTTTCTTTTCTCTCCTTTTTTTTTCTTATTATTGAAGTATAATTGAGAGGTAATGCTATATTAGTTTCAGGTGTACAACATAAGTAATTTGACGATTCTATACATTACACCATGCTTACCACAATAAGTGTAGTCACCATCTGTCACCACTCAGTGTTATTCCAATATTGTTGACTATATTCCCTATTCTATAGTGACTATATATTGACTATATTTCCCATTCCCTATTTCATCTCCATGACTTATTTATTTTATAACTGGAAGTTTGTACCTCCTAATTCCCTTCATCTACATTGCCCACCCCCCTACCCACCTTTCCTCTGGCAACCACCAGTTTGTTCTCTGTATTTATGAGTCTGTTTCTGCTTTGTTTGTTTGCTTGTTTTGTTTATTAGATTCCACATATAAGTGAAATCATATGATATTGTCTTTCTATGTCTACTTTATTTCACTTAGCATAATATCCTCTTGGTCCATCCATGTTGTCACAAATGGCCAGATTTCCTTCTTTTCTATGGCTGAGTAATATTCCATTGTAGATATATGCCACATCTTCTTTATCCACTTATCTATTGATGGACACTTAGGTTGCTTCCATATTTTGAGTATTATAAATAATGCTGCAATAAACATAGGGATGCATATGTCTTTTTGAATTAGTGTCTTCATTTTCTTTGGGTAAATACCCAGTAGTGGAATCACTGGATCATAGGGTAGTTCTATTTTTAACTTTTTGAAGGACTTCCATCCTGTTTCCCACAGTGGCTGAACCAGTCTGCATTTCCAGCAACAGTGCTCCAGGGTTCCCTTTTCTCCACATATTCATGAACACTTGTTATTTCTTGAAAGGCCTCTTAAGGCTTTCCTCATCTTCTAATCAAACATTATTTCTCCTTCTTTGAGCCACCATGGCATTTTGTTTTCATTCTTGTATGAGTGGGGCCCAGTAGTTTTCAGACTTCAGTGTGCATCAGAAGCTGGTGGCCATTGCTGGATCTGAATCAGGAGCTCTGGGGTGGGGTCTTCAAATTTGCATTTCTGGCCATTTTCCTGGGATGCACCTACTGAAAACCATGATAGGAGTAGCTGCAGATACAGTAGAACACCCCCCCTTCCCCAGGAGAATGTCTGCCAATTGGAACACCTTCTCAGAGACAGACACATTCTCAGGGAGCAGTTACCCATGGGTAAATGAGGAGGCACTTACCCCATGTGCTAAACTTCTCTGGAGACTCATCTGGAAGGCAGAATCGGTGAGCCCGACCCAGCCAAAAATTCAGTCTACTGCTCTGGCTCCTCCCTAGCATCATGGGAGTTTGTCCCATCAGCTTTCAAAAGTTCAAATAAAGTAGAATACACTGAACACACTAGGTGGGGATGGGGAAGACATAAATAAAGCTTCGTCCTGGCCCCAAAGTCACCAGTGGCACCCATACGCAAATGAGGTGCGTATGGGTGCATGAGAGATGAGGCGGCATCAGCTTTGCCTGGAGGAAGGGAGAAAGGCTTCTCAGAAAGAGCTATATTAGAACTGTGTCCTCGAGGACCAGGAGGAATCCACCTGGCAAAGATGGGAACCAGGTGAGAGCAATCCGGGCAGAGGGAGCAGCCAGGGAAAAGGCTCACAGATTAGACCATACTGGCCCACTGGGGGGTAGCACCTACCCACCTGGGGGTGTGAGGTTTGTGCAGGGTAAAGGATGAGGTGGGGACAGCTGGGAGTTTGGGGTCGCCTGAACACAGTGCTAAAGGCGAGGCTTTTATCTGATAAACACTAGGGAGCTTTGGACAACAGCAGTGTTTAGGAAGAACCAGAGGGACAGGAAGGCAGATCAGAAAGTATACCTGTCATTGGTGAGGGTGACGAGGGCCAGGACAGGGGGCTGTGCTAGAGAGGACAGGAAGGGACGGCTTGAGAGATGTTGGGGGTGGAAGCACAAGGAGCCAAGCCTGTTCAGCATCGTGAATCCTTCCAAATCCCTTTTACACACCTACCCCCACAGCCCCCCAGCTCCCCGGCTCCCCAGCATATCCTTCTTCCCTCCTTAGCTGTTAAATTCTAAAGCAAGGAGATTCCAAATGCTGACTACATCTTCCTTGGCCCATCTCAGCTTTTGGCAAATAAATTGGTGCCGTTCCCCAGAAAGCTCTTCTTGAACTTCATAAAGTTAGCAAAGAGAAGAAGTGTTAACAGTATGATCTGTTGAGTCTCAAATTCTAATCCCAGCCCTCACACTAACCCAGCTTTTTCACTCCCTGAAGTTCTGCCAAAATCAAAAGAGAAGGTCTGTGCCAGACACAAGTAATTCCAGCTGAACAAGCACTCAGAGGGTCACGGAGTATTGCTGTGCTCACAAAACGTCCTGCCGCTGGGGAACAGGCTTGGGGCGGCAGCTAGGGCGTGTGGCAGTGCATAGAGTGACACAGGCAAGAAGAGTAAAAAGAGGAGTTTTCTTTGCTAAGTAAATATTCCGCTGTTGATGCCGAATTATGTGAGCCTCGAAGAAGACGGGTTTCATTCATGTATTAAAAGCATGGAGAATGAGAGAAGGCATGATTCTAGATGGTCTTCGAGTGAGAGACATAAATGATTTAACCCTGGCAGCTTGAGAAAAGTCAAGGTGCGAATGTGAAGCACATTCTTGTGTGGCTAGAATGCATGTAATCCTTCAGAAAGACCCTTGCATCTAATTGCCACAAATCACTCTAGAAGGCAAATGTTATGCCCATTTCACAGATGACAGAGCTGAGGTTTAGAAAGATGAAGTCATGTGGCCAAGGGAATGTGTAAGCAAACTTCATCACAGTGAAGTGCAGACCGTATGGAAGAAATATTCTGACCAACACGGAAAACAGAAAGAAAAAATGATGCCAATTCCCTTACTTTTGTATATGACTGTAGAGTTTGCAGGGCACCCTCATATCCGTTATTCTCATGGCACACTCAGGAAGGCCCAGTGAAGAGGACGGTGATAGTCCCATTGCAGAGATTGGGGGACCTGAGGGTCAGGGAGAAGGGAGTTGAACATTGAACTGAGTCCAGACTCAGCTCCTCTTCCAAAGAGCAAGGCTCTGTAAAAAACATAGGGTATGCTAAGAAAGAGAAGAGGGGGCGCTTAGGTGGCTCAATTGGTTAAGTGTCCGACTCTTGGTTTTGGCTCAGGTCATGACCTCAGGGTCGTGAGATCCAGCCCTGGGTCCGGCTCCTCACTGGGCACGGAATCTGCTTGAGATTCTCTCTCCCTCTGGCCCTCTCCGCACCCCCGCTCACTCTCTCTCTCTGAAAAAAAGAAGGAAGGAAGGAAGGAAGGAAGGAAGGAAAGAAAGAAAGAAAGAAAGAAAGAAAGAAGAAAGAAAAAGAAGAAAGAAGAAAGAAAAAGAAAGAAAGAAGAAAGAAGAAAGAAAGAAAGAAAGAGAAGAGCATTCCCAGGAGAGAGAAGACAGGGAAAAAGGCCCTCAGGGAGACTTGATGGTGTATGATAGAGAGCCCAAGGTCCACGCGTGCAGGTGACTCGGCTGTGCGACGGTGGTGTGGTCGTATGTGTCAGGCCTGGAGCCACGCCACCAGGATTTGAACCCAGATCCTGCCATTTAGCCGGCTGTGCCTCAGTTTCCTCATCTGTCGGCGCTGACAGTAACCCTCCCTCCTCCACAGAGAATGCTGTGAAGAGTGAGCATGGGAGAAGCGCTGAGGAGAGGGTCCGGGGCACGTAGCATCTTCAGGCAGTTTTGCTGTTGCCGCCATTGTTACTGTTATTACCACTACGACTACCATCAGCGAGTCCGGGGTGGAAAAGGTCGGAATCTCAGCTTGTGAAGTTTGAACCTCATCTCAGCCTGTTCGGACAGCTATAAGAAAGCGCCACAGAAGTATATCCCTCACGATCCTGGAGACCGGAAGTCTGGGGTCGAGGTGCCGGCACGGTCGGGTTCTGGTGGGGATCTTCTTCCGGGTTGCAGACTGCTGACTTCTCGTGGTGTCCTCACGTGGCAGAAAGATGGTGAGAGGGCTGTCTGGGGTCCCTTTGACAAGGGCACTAATCCCGTTCCTGAGGGCTCCACCCCTATGACTTCATGACCTCCAAAAGGCCCTGCCACCTAATAACATCACATTGGGAGTTGGGGTTTCAACATACGAACTTTGGTGGGACACATTTGGCTCATTGCAAACCTGAAGGGAAAAAAGTAACAGGAGGCCAATTTTAATTAAAACAGGATAAAAGTGTTTGTGGTATGACAATGAGTGTGGCCGGCCTCCGCAGGGACCCCCGCACACGTTTCCCTGCATGGACTAGGACCCCATCCGTGGGCTGCCCCAGCTGCCTGCACTTCTCCTGTCACCACACTCACCCCAAAGCACTGTAAGTGCCTGATCCTTGCCTGCCTCCCGGGCTGGACCATGCTTGTCTTCCTCACTGGTGCATCTGGCATCTAGTACACTGTCTGGCACCTGGTGGGTACTCAGTGAATATCTTCCTGATGAACGAATAATAAATGACACCCAGTGGAATGACAGTTTGGAGAGGAAAGAGTCTATACGGAGACCAGCCAAGAAGCAGGTGCAAGAGGCAGATGCAAGACTCTGGGTTAGGACGGGAGAGGGAGTTAGGAAAAAATAAGAAACGTGAGAAGCATGCGAAAGAAAGGACAGATAGGGTTTTGTGAATGAGGGACTGTGGGAGTTCACAGGAAAGGAAGGTCGAGGTGGACTCCGGCCCCGGGGTCCCGGACACTGGCAATGACTCTTTAAAAATGGAAAGAAAGAAGGAGATGTTGGTTTGTGAGAGAAGATCCAGCCATAACTTTGCCTTGTTGAGCTTCATAGAAGTTGCTGGTGATGCAAATGGAGTCATACGAGACAGTATGGTATGACAGGTACCGGCTAGAGGTGGGGGTTCAATTAGTGACTCTTCTTCTGGGAAAGGGGCAGCAGAAGGAGCGGGTAGGGACTGCCCAGTCTAAGAAGGCATAGAGCAGAGAGGAAAGAGGTGGAGGCGAGGAGCCCTGGATGGAGCAATAGGACCATCATTCCCAGGCTGTATTGCCTCATTTTTGCCCCAGGCAGCCCAGTCCATCTGGTGGAGCTGGCTTTACCAACTCTTGGTCCTGCCCGGATGTCCTCTTTCACTCTACCTCCTCTCCCTGCCCTTCTCCGCTCCTCCCTTCCCTCCAGCAGTCACCCCATCTTTTCTCTGCTTTACCAAGAAAATCGTAAAATACAAGCAAGAGGAAGGCACATTCACCAAGTGTCCTAAAGAAAGGCAGTGCTTAGCTCTTGCAAGCCCACTTAGTCTCCTCTTCCTTTTCTTCTCAGTCCATACTTGCCGAAGACCTGCCGATGAAAGAACTGAATCAGAAAGGAAAGCCATTTGTACCAGAAAACCAATTTTGCTTAAAGCGCACAAAAAGAAGAACACGCCATTTAATTTTTGTTTCATTTCCTTGCAACATTTTATTTCAAATTGTGGCTGCTGTGAACCCACAACATCTCACTGCTTCCTTTCTGCAGGAAAACTGCCTCTAGTGGGGTTCTCAGGAGAGAGAAGGCACAGAGCCGTTTCTGCATGTCTCTGCCTCCCTGTGGTAGGTGGAAAATCCGCGGAAAGAAAGCTACTGCTCATCCACACTATGAGACAATGCAGGGAAGATCGACTCTGGAATCTAATACTCTTAGATTCACAACTGACTCGTTGTGTTTCAGAGCTGCTGGTTCCTCACTGATCCAACACAGTGAGAATGACTGCCCTCGGGAGACGGTATGATGATGGCATAACGTGGTCAGCGACTTGGCCCAACTTCGGCGCTCCCTGAAGACGGGCCCGGTGGTCCTTGCTGCTTGTCCCAGGAACCGCCAAGCCTCTGCTCTCTGCAGGCCTCTAGGGGAGCCACACAGGGACACAAGCTAGGGACCCGCTCCCAAGGGAGCTTTCTACCTAATGGTTTCCAAGAATTTTCACTTTATTATTACATTTTTTCCGACTTCAGTCTCATCTGACTAAAATGTAGAGAGACCTCACAAATTTGGAGAGGCCCGAGCAGCACGTCTTCCTAAGCTTATCACACTCTGTGGGCCCAAGTTTAACACCATCTCCAAACAAAACATCCCTTTCGGGCCAAAAGAAGGCCCTAGAAGGCCTGAACTGTCGACTTCATCAAGTGGTGCACTTGCTTGGAAGGGGGCCAAGCGTGTTGGAGTCCTGGCCAGCCCAAAGTACCCAAGCACTTTTGGAGAGGGCAGGCGGAAGTGAGGGCTCTGATTTTCATGTTAAATCCCCATTTGGCCTCGGAAATGTTAAAAATAAACTTTCACCTGCATCTGATTTTCCTCTTTTTTTTTGCAACCATTGTCTGTTTGAACAAAGAGGTAGCAAGGGCCTCTTTGAGCAGTTCACAGAGTTCAAGCCAGAGCCCAAATTGGAGGGACACAGATGTTAATGAACAAGGGGAGCAAGCAAGAGTGCCACTGGGAATCAAAACACTTCCCCAGGATTGTCAGGCCACACTCTGCTCTGTCAGCGGCCCCTCCTGGCTCTTGGGAGAAAGACCTGGGAGCCCCCTGTGCATGTCTTCTGCAGCGAGCTATTAGAGGGAGATGGTGATCCAGCCCTCCCCCGGCCCCCGTTTTTCTTCCCACTTGCTTGCATTTTGGAGGCACCCATCAAATTTGGGGGTGGGTAGCTTAGTTACAATGGAATGAGAAATCACAAACTAAACACTACAGAATTTACTGGCTACCTTGGAAGCAGTACGCTATTATAGAAAGAGCCTGGGTTTGGGAGTTGGATGAACCTGGGTTCAAATTCATTTATTTTCAGTTGTGTGACCTGGGGCAAATTACTTGACCTCTCTGAGCCTCAGTTTTTTCTGCTATAAAATGGGCATAAAAACAGCATATTGGTTAAGGCAATGCTAACTGCTGTAATAAACACACACACACAAAGTTCCTTGGCTCTAACATTGTGGAAGTTCGTTTCTGCTTCGCATAAAGTACAAAACAGGTGTTCCTAATCTGCAGGCTGCTCTCCCGCAGGAGAGGAGTTACATGCCTACGTCCTTTCTCTGTCTGGCTTCCCCATTTTCTAAATGGCCTCCAGGTCATCAGGCTTTGTAGATGTCAATCCAAAGGTGGGAGGAAGATGATGGAGGACTGTGGCCAGTGGAAGAGTTTTATACTACGCCTAGAAACATCACACCGCACCTCCACTCACCGACTAGTGACTATAGCACAGATGTGTGGCTGCAATTAATTGCAAAGAACACTTAGAACTGAGGTCCAGATGTGTGCCCAGGAAGATGGGGAAACAGGTTTGGTGACCATCTACCTAGTCTTTGCCACCTGCACCAACTTTTCAGGGCACTAATGGGACTAAAGGAAATAATGACTATGAAATAAGGCAGCTCTCAACACAGGCTGTTTCCTTTCCTCTTTCTCCTTCTCCAGGGCCAAACTTTTGCTCGAGGCAATGAGAGAATCTTCATTTGTAATGACTCACAACAGGAACAGCTGGTGCCAACAAGCTCCTGACCCCCACCCACTGCCCTCGCCCGACATTTCCCCATTGCCAACGCGGGAGGCCCTGAAATCGTGCTCCTGCTCCTTCCCCGCATCTTCCAGCACTCTCCCCACAGCCTTCGCAGCTTCACCAGGTCCCTGCTCTTCCACGAAATGGGAAATTGCGGCTGTTAAACGCAGGGTCAGAAAATCATCACTTAAGGACCAGGTGAGGTAAGTTACCGGTGGTGGTACTGTGTTTCTGTTAAATTTTATTCTTCATGCCTGCAGGTCGGTATGCAGTCTCTCACTGCCGCAGTCCCCACCCTTTCCTGTTGATGACATCCGGCCTGGCTCATTGGTTGACCTGCCTGGTTCCTGGGAACCTTTGGATTTGATGCCCCCCAAGATGTCCTGGGGGCTCCCTGGGTCTCCATGCAGGGCTGCCACTCTCAAGCCCAGCACCCTTTTCTTGGATGCATTCCCAGTCGGCCCCTCAGACCTCACGGGTTTTGCCTGTACCCTGAGTCACACCTTGGCTCCGCTTTCTCTTCCTGTACATACACACGGCTTCGGGGATACCCTGCTCATGACTTTCCCAAGTACTGCCTTGTCCTCACCTTAGCATCGGTTTCATTATTCATCTGGGCGAAAGGGTTCGCGAGCAACATCTTACTGAATATTGTGGTTTCGGAGCATAGGAGTGGATGAGGTGTCACCAGCTTCTAGAGGGTTGATCTTTATACAGTGTGGCCGGTTAGCGTTTCTACCTTGTTTCTAAGAGCAAATGTGTCCCAAATGCCAAATGAATTCGGAATGAATGTTATGATCCAAGCCTTTCATAACTTGAGAATTGCGTTGATCAAAGTTCTTATATGGTGGAAAGCTCACAGACTTCAGAGACATACGGACTTCAATTTAAATCCTGGCTCTGTCACCTTCTAATTGTATGACTTTGGGCAAATTATCTAAACTCTCTTAAGCATGTTTCTTTCTCTGTAAATTGAGGAGATAGTCTTGTTTAGAGTGTTGGTACAAAGACTTCGTGAAAGCATGTATATACAGCTCAGAGCATAGTGATGATACCAAGTAAACACTCATAAATAACAATTATTGTAGCTTGCCTAACATAAGGAAGCATTAGGTTGATCTATGCTGTTTATTAAGTTTCATTTTTTACTTTTTTTATTGATGTATAACTGACATACAATGTTATGTTAGTTTTAGGTGTACAACATAGTGATTTGACATTTATATATATTACGAAATGATCCCCACGATAAGTGCAGTTACCATCCATCACCATACATAGTCATTATAGTATTATTGACTATATTCTCTATGCTGTACTTTGCATATTTATTTTATAAATATGTGACTTATTTATAACTGGAAGTTTATACCTCTTAACCCCTTTCACCTATTTTGCCCATCCCCCCACCCTCTGCTCTGGAAACCACCAGTCCCATGTATTTATGAGTCTGTTTCTGTTTTGTTTTGTTTGTTTGTTTTGTTTTTTTAGATTATTTGTTAAATTTTTAAAGTCACCTTTTTTCCATAAAGTTTCAACATATAATTAACCTATGTTTACTATGGAAAACTAGAGGAAAGGAGAAACTTAAAAGGAGAAAATAGAAATCATCCAAAAACCATACTATTCAATAAAAACCACTATTACCATCTTGGTGGTTTTCCTCTCAGGATTTTACTATGTAGATGTATACTTTACATCATTGGAATTAAGCTAACTATAATGTTTCACATCCAACATTTTCCACTTAAAACATAGTAAGCATTTTTGCAGTAAAAATTCTTTACAAATGCTAGTTTTTTTAAAGATTTTATTTATTTTTTTGAAAGGGAGAGTGAGAATGAATGGGGGGAGGGGCAGAGGGAGAGGGAGAAGCAGACTCCTTGCTGAGTGCCGAGCCTGCGGGTCCCAAGACCCTGAGATCAGGACCTGAGCCGGAAGTCAGAGGCTTAACCTACTGAGCCACCCAGGCACCCCACAAATGCTAGTTTTAAAGAATTTTGAATTCAAGGAAATTTTTAAACTATTCAATAGTTTACTTATCCATTCCTTTAGAGCTGAACATTTAGATTATTTCCATTTTCTTACTCTCATGAACAATACTTCCATATAAAATCCTGCAACTTTTATTTTATCAATATTTGTGTTTACTTACTTAAAATGGCTTCCTAGAAGTAATATTGCCAAGTCAAAAGGGATGTACATTTCTAATCCTCTTGCAACAAGCAGCTCAGTATTTCCTTCAGAAATTCTATTACAACTTATTCTCTGGAGTGTTTTAAAATTCATGCTGTTGCTTTCCTATTCACTTGTGCAGGGAGCCCATGAGTTGACTCTATGGCCAGGGGATGGTAACTTTGTAGAGTGCACAGTTTGGGGGGGGGGGCGGGGGGGCTGCCCGGCATGCACTTTCTTTCCCTAACAATGCCCTGAATTCCTTTGGGGGAATTGTTTCTGCCCCTTTTACAGTTTTGGTGTACAGAGTTGGAAGGGTCCCCTAGGCAGGAGACAGAATGACATTGAAGCCAACTGCAGGAGCACCACCCAGGCTCTGCCCCCTCACCACTGGGCTGGAGAGCAGTGCTCTGTGCTCCTGGGGCAGGAGCCCTCTTTCCGTAAAAGGTTCACCCTCCACCCGAAAGCCTCTCTCCATGGTGGTGGGTCAGGCCAGTGCTGGAGCCTTTGGATAATACCCTGGCTCTTCCTTTCGTTTCCTTAATCCCAAAGTAGGCACAGAGAAGGCACTTAATCCCACAGTGCCAGGTGCAGAGACAGTGTCCAGCACATGTTTGTTGAAATGACCTTGGAGGGGGACTGAGAGAGCCTAAAAGAGAGACCAAAGGGCTGTATTATGCACCATCTAACTGTCTCCTGGAGCCTTGTTCTCGAAGAAAGCTCCTGGAGAAATCCATGTGGGTCAAGGCGATGTCAACTTTTCTAATGGAAGGCTCATCCTGCCATCTAGTGGTGGGCAAAGGGAGCTGGGCAGGGACAAGACCACAGCAGAGGATAGTCAGGGTAGGATGAACCTGCAGTCCAGAAGGCCACAAGTGGGTGGGCAGGTCGGGGGAGACCCAGAGCACCCTGGGAACCCCACAGAACTTGGGGTGCCATATGAAGGAGGCAAGGCAGGAATTATTCCCAATAATATTTACAGCCACTGTTTATTGAGCACTTACTGTCTGCCAAGGACTATCCAAAGTGCTCTTTGGGCTTTCCATCTTTTGGTTCTCCCATCAGCCCCTTGTGAGGAGGGGAACTAGGGCCAGAAAGATCAAGTGACTTGCTCAAGTTCCCACAACTAGTCAGTGGCACAGGGAGGGATGAAATCCAGCATTATCTGACTTCATAGTTTAGGTTTCTAGGAATATTTCTAAAATCCAGGGAGAGAGAGAGAGATCCCCTGTGTCCCTTCTGTTTCGTCACCCCAGCCCCACCCTCACCCAACCCATTCCCTGGGCAACAGAGGGTGGTTTTGTTCACTGTGGGCACAAACCTATTTTCACCTCGGAGCCTCTCTTGGCTCTCCACGTCTCTACTCGGAGCAGCTCCAAAGGGAAGCCTTCCCCTCCTAAGCCTGGAGATTGTTGACGGGGAGGACAGGTTGGTAGTGGACTCCTTTGTCTACTGTCAACAAATATTAAAATATTGTAGACTTCCTGTCACAGTTCTTTTCCCTTTTTGCTTATGGGAGAGGAAGACGCAAACTAGGCCCCTACCAGGCCTCTCCTTTCCGATGAGCCACTGTAAATTTCGCTTCTAAGCCCAGAAAAGGTTTCATGTGCCTTCCAAGAACAATGGTGGGGCTGGCCCAGGGCTACCCTAGCCTTGTCCCAAGGCCTGAAAGGACCACCCAGCAAATACACAAGGGGGGCAGGGAACCCCCCAGCCTGCAGACACTCCCCATTAAGGGATGCTGAGGCTTGTTTAGGAAAGAGCAGACATTTTTTTCTGCCTGGCCCACCCAGATGAGTAATAAACTGCCTATTTTTAGTTTAGGGTTTTGTTTTTCTTTTCCCTTTTTAGAGATCTATCCAGAACCATTTCCCAGGGTTGAGAGCTTCAACCGCCTAGAGTTTGTTGCTCAGGGGACAAGGAAAGTGCTCTTTGAAAAGAAGAGTGGTCCTCAGATGCACTGTCTGTGACTTCCCCCCAAGAACCAAGATTGCCTCCAATAACTTCAGCATCATTCATTCATTGCACTAACTTCAACGTCATCCATCAATAAACACTTGCCACCTGATGCCTTAAGAGCCAAAAATGGTTGATGTTTGGCACTGCCCAGCTCCTTCTCCTCTGGGTCAGATCCTAGGCCACTACATCCTCTCACACAGAGAGCACATCCCATCCTGGCTCAGCTATTCTCAGCACCATCCACAGCCTGCCTCACCTCCTCTCCCAGAAATGGACAACCTCTCGTCCACGAATCACCAGTTGCTGGTTCTTACCATTCTCCAACCTATGCACATATTTATTTCCCTTTTCTTATAATGATGTCATCATTACCTTTTTTACTCATTTAGTCAATCAATACTTGTTGGTCACCTAACCTGTGCCAGACACCAGGACAAAGATGAGTTGCAAGTCTCTCAGAGTCAAGAGAAAACTAGTAAGTAAGACAATTACAATATGGCATAGGAAATGTGAAGCTGGAAATATACAAAGATACCATGGAGTCCCTTCCCTCCTTCTCGTTCCACTTTCCTCCCTTCACCTTGGCCTCGCCTCAAGCTCCTTGCCTTCACCCACTGCAGAGCCTCTGGGTTTCACTTTAATTAAATGCTTAGATGGTCCCTCTTGCCCTGGCTTGACACAGACCCAGTCACAAACTGAAAAGGACCAATGGCAGCCTTGGGAGCCTGGACCACCCTGACAGGAAAACACCTAGGAGAGAAGTCCACAAATGTACCATCAGCACTGACGCTAAAAATCAAGCTTGTGGAATGGATAAGTGAAGGATTGATGAACGAATAGATAAATAACTGAATGATGAGTCAGTGGATGGTTTAACAAATGAATCAGAGAATGAACTTCCATCCTTGAAGCAAAACTGAATTTTAGAATTTACAAACACTTGTGCTTGCTCACTGAACACTGTGTTCCCCCAGAAAATCCTCTACAAAGATTTTTTTTTAAAGAATTTATTTATTTATTTGACAGAGAGAGGGAGAGAGAGCACAAGCAGGGGGAGAGGCAGGCAGAGGGAGAGGGAGAAGCAGTCTCCCACCGAGCAGAGAGCTGGACGCGGGACTCAATCCCAGGATCCTGGGATCATGACCTGAGCCGAAGGCAGATGCTTACCCGGCTGAGCCACCCACCCAGGTGCCCCCTCTACAAAGAATTTTTAATTTAAGAAATTAAAGCTACTTAAAAGTTCATTGAGAATGTGACGGTGCACTTGGAGAAGCTGGAGCTGCGTCGGGAGAGTTTCAGAACCAGGGTTCAGAGTCATTCATGCAGGAGAACGCTGAATGGCCCCCAACTCATGCGAGGGAAGAAGCTTTAAATTCCTCAGGCCAGAGCCTTTTGAGGCAATTTGACTGCTGTGGGGGGGTGGGGGGCTACAAAAGGTGATAGGTCTAGGGCTTCTCACTTAACCCAATGGGGATACCACCCTGAACACCAGCTGGAAAGTTATGTGTGAGTGAAAGCACTGTGTCGGATCACCACTGCAGTGTTCCTACTGAGAAGAGAACCGCAGGGACACCTTTGGCGTTCCAGCAACTGTGTTCTGACATTATCTCTTCCATAAATGTAGATGCTGTGCTGTAAAGAGGACCAGGATCAGGTAGGAAGAGGGTTGTGTGGTCAGGGGCCTGTATGAACAGTTTAAATGCCCTTCAGGGCTCTCTGGTTCTCTGAGATAAGCTAGCTGAAGCTTTGGACTTTGGGGTTTAGTCTGGGGGGGAGCCTGGCATCACGATCTGGCTTCATTTGAGAGACACGGCACATGCTGGCCATTTCCTCTGCTGCAGGAAATCCCAGCTTCCCGTAGGCTTTAGGGGGGTGATCTTTTAAGAACAAGTTAAAAGACAGGGAATGCTGTAGCCCACATTTAAAATAGTTTGAAATGAAATTATTCCCCTTAGTGATGAGACAGGTCCACAATTCTTTGGCCTAACTCTAAAACCCAAGATACTCTCAACATTCTTTATGAGCAACTTGGCAGCACACTGACTTTTCTCAACTAATTTGGTAGCAAAACCTGATCTGAACTTATGTGAAGTTATTTATGGTGTTCAGTGATCCCATTTAGTGGAAATAGTCATATATTTTTCTGCAGAGATATTGATGTGTTGATGACAGTTTCCTGCCCCAGCCCCTGCTGGTGATGTTACATAATACACGTAGACCATAACTTATCTAAAATTGCTGGAAGATCCTAAAAGCTAAATCATTCCTGCCCCAAGTGTTTTGGATGAGATACTGTGGATCGTACCCCCCTTCACCTGACCGGCTTCCATAGACATGTCCTCATGGAATTAATCAGGCAGCCCTCTGAGGCAGTCCACCCACTGAGCCCTCTGTGCAGCATCAAGGCTCCCTGACTCTGGCACTGGGCTCTCTCCCCTTCCTTCTGTCTGGTGTCCCTTCCATCATCACTCCCCTCCTTGGTTAGAAACAAGCATTTTGACCATCCCAACCTCTGCCAGGGCCAGGCCCAAACAGAAATGCTGCTGATCACATACCTACTGAGCCACCTTCTGTTACCTTCCACAAAGTCCACCCCCCTGAGTCCCTTCTGACACTAACGAAACCATAGATGCCCCACCTGAACCAGCAAAGATCATTTCTAACTATTGGATCCAGTGTAATCTGTCTTTAGTCTCCAGAAATAAACTCTCACCTTGCTATGCCACTTGGCTTTAAAAAAATGTGACAGACACAAACAAGTTATATAAAACAGAGATTGTCATGTGCCATTTTTATAATAATGAAAAATCAATAACAAATTACATGTCCAGAAAAAAAGGAATGATAAAATAAATGTTGATACATTTTCTCTAAGAATATTATGCTGCTATTAGAATTAATGTTTTCGAAGAAGTTTAACAGAATAGAAAAACGCACATAACATAATGTTAAGTGAAAAAAACAGATACAAAATGGTACATATGGTGCTATTTTAATTTTATTACATAAATACACTGGGGAAAGACTAGAAGAAAATGTGCCAAATCTTAACAGTTGCTATCTCTGAAAAATCAAACGATGTGATTTTTATTTTCTTTTTTACAATTTTCTGTATTTTCTGAGTTCTCTGTAGAAAGCATTGTTATTTTTGAAAGCAGAAAAAAATTAAAATTTTAGTGAGTATGGAAATAGAACACTATATGAGAAGCTTGAAAGATGACTTCTTGTCTCCTTGGGTCACTCTCTCATCCTGTAATTTGGATTACTAATATCCCTCAGTCAAATAAGAGATTCTTTTCTGCAGATTTTGGAAGGAAGGAGATTTGTTCTGTTGTGTCTCAATTCCTGAGAGAACCGTGTTCCTTCTGGGATTAGACAGACAGTTTCAGCCAGACCAGCGTCGCTAATGGGAGTTTGCTCTGAGGCGAGCATTCACTGAAGTTAATTAAGCCAAAGGCCTCCTCTGACCAGACTGGGGGAGAGTCAGACTTCCAGGGCTGCAGTGCCACCTTGTGGCCACATGCATCCTTCTCCACTCTAGACAGTGGAGAGCGTCTTCAAGTCAGCCAAGTTACTAAGAACAGCATCAACCACTCTGTAGAACACCCAGCCTCTAATGCCCTCAAACTTTTGGTGCCAGAGAAGTTTCCGCTGCATTGTGAAACAACCTGGTGTACCAAGAACAGTCAGGCACCAGGTATACAGTTGAAAGATGCTCGGAAGGTCCTGGGCCCTCCAAAATAATGTCGACTCAGTCCTCTGAGAATGAACACACACACACACTCACACACACACACACTCACACCGCATGCTCACACTCCTTCGCTTTTCTCCCCTTCTTCCTTACAGAACTCAAACCCCGCAACACAAATTGAATATAAGACCCAGATGCAAATGCCCTGGGAGAGAGGTCAGTCACGGAGAAGTAGATTTGTACCCAGGTAGAGGTGACTTGGCAGATCACCTCAGAAGTCCATTTTTTGCATGGGGTTGGGAGTAACATATTTTCTCCAGGAAATTGTGTGTGGTTTTTAGTGAGAGTCCCCACATGTGGTTTTGTGGCTCAATTGACAGCTACAATAGCTTCCCCTCTCCAGAAAAAAGAAATCCCTTGCTTCCAGTACCTGAGGCAGAATTAGGAATCTAGATACCCCTGCAAGACTCACTTGGACCAAGAGGTGCAGATAAAAACAAAAGTTAACTTCTATCCCTAACTCCAGGAATCATTTTACTGCAGGGATCAACAAGCTTTTTCTTAAAGGGCTAGATGTAAATATTTTAGGCCTTGTGGGCCGTATTGTCTCCAACTATTCAACCCTGTCATTGAATCATGAGCACAGCCACAGGCAATACATAAACAATGATGTGTCGGTGTTCCAATAAATCATTATCTACAAAAGCAGGCTTGGACTCTGTAAGGAAGAAGGGACCCCCTACTCTGAAGAGATGTTAGTGCTGGATTGGACTTTAGAAATCATCCAAACAACAGTCTCATTTCACAGCTGGGAGAACCACAGCCAAGAGAGGCAAAGAGCGTATTGGTTAATGCTTGCCAGCTTGAGAGAAGCCATGGGCCCTCCTTTCAGCTCTGACGGACTCTGTGTGAAGCACACACAGACCTACACTTCCTTCTCAGAAACCCTGTTCTCTTTCCCCTTCCTTGGAGAAATGGTGCTCAGTATCATCAGTTCCTCTTGCTTTTCTGTGAAAGGTCTGTCCTTGGGGTGCCTGGGTGGCTCAGTCGGTTAAGCATCTGCCTTCGGCTCAGGTCATGATCTCAGGGTCCTGGGATGGGACGGAGCCCGCGTTGGGCTCCCTGCTCAGTGGAGGGCTTGCTTCTCCCTCTTCCTCTGCCTTCCTCTCCCCCCTGCTTGTGCTCGTGCTCTCTCTCTCTCTCTCTGTGTCAAATAAATAAATAAAATCTTAAAAAAAAAAAAAAAAGACAGGTCTGTCCTAGCCACACTCTAGGCCAGGCCATTCCAGCCTGATCCATTCCTGAGGGCTTACTGAGTGCCAGACCCCCGTGCTGGGCACCTCCCCTGTGTTCCTCACTTCATCCTTGCAACAGTCCCAGGAGAGAGAGATAACCTTTTTACTTTTTTAAAAAGACTTTACTTATTTATATGACAGAGAGAAACACAAAAGAGAGGGAACACAAGCAGGGGGAGAGGGAGAGGGAGAAGCAGGCTTCCTGCAGAGCAGTGAGCCCGATGCGGGGCTCCATCCCAGGACTCTGAGATCATGACCTGAGCCGAAGGCAGATGCTTAACGACTGAGCCACCCAGGTGCCCTGATGTGATAACCTTTTTAAACATATGAATAAACTGAGGCTGGAGAAGTTACTCTCTTGCCAAGATACCTCTCTTCCACAGATAGATAAGGAAAGAGCCAAGATTTGCTTACTTCCCCCAAAGAGCTTCTGGTTCACTCATGCTGATTCTAGAATTTAACCAGACCGGCCTCAAGGACCACCTCCCGGCCTCTTTCTTCTCCATGAAGCCTTCTCCTGCCCTTCTTTGGTCACCTCTAGCACAGATCATGTGAGCAACCTCCTACTTTCCCCCACATTTGCTCTGATCCAGCCATACTGGCTATTCTCTTTGCCCAAAAACCTCTTGCCCTGAATATTCACAAAGCCCATTATTTACCTCCATCAGAAGGTGCTCAGATGTCACCTTCTCCAGGAGACCCACCAGTTGTCTCATTTAAATCTCACATCCTCTCCTTCCTGCTATCTCTCCACATATACTCACCCTGCCCTGGTTTTTCTATAGCACTGTCACCTTCTCACATACAATATATTTTACTTCTCTAGTATGTTTATTATCTGTCATGTCTACCAGAATATGAGCATCATGAGGGCAGAGCATTGTCTGTTTATTACTGATTCCTCAACAAGGGACTGGCAAATCGACAAACATATTGGCTAGTTTGATCCTCCAAACAACCTGATTTGCCTGAGGTCACTCAGCCAGCAAGTAGCAGAAGTGGGTTCAAACCCTCATCTCCAAACCCAGTGCCCTGATACAGTCTCTCATAGATTCCCAGAATCCCAGGCAAGAACCCAGGGTAGACATGACCTAACCCCAGCACACTTTTTTTTTAAATGAAGAAACTAAGTCTATTGAGTCTATTGACTCACCCAGTCAGCTAGAAGGCAAACAGCGAAGACAAGAATCATGGCCCCTGATTGTCATTCCAGTAAAAGTGACCTCAGGCTTAGCAGCCAGGGACTAAATACCATATTTTGTCTTTTGTAGCAAAATTCACTTCCTTAGATTAGAACTTCTAGGCAAAATGTCTGCTCATTCCTTGGATTAAATTATATTTTGTATTTGTCAAGCAGCTGGAGCCTTTTGAGGCACTCAGAGTCAAGTCTGTTCTGACTTTGAGATTGGTTTTTACTTCAGGGTTGACATTCTTGGACCAAGCTTAAAAGCAGCTGTGGGACAATGGTAAAGAATATGGCTCTGGAGCCAAAGTGCCTGGGTTTAAGTCCTGGTTTTGCCTTCGTGATCTTGGGGAAGTTACTTAGTATATCTGTCCCTCAGCTTCCTCATCTGTAAAATGGAGACAGCACAGTGCCGGGTACCTAGTAAGTGCTTAGTAAATGTTACTTATTCCTAGAGTGGGGAGTGAGATTTGGGGATACCTGACGCTGGGCTTTACAGACTTTGGGGCCCCTAGTGGGACTGGGTACTAGCAGAAGTAAAAGGCATCATCTTTTCACCGAGGGCCCATCCAGGAAGTGTCAGGTGAGCTGGCTTCTGAAACTTGGTAGAGGCTTGGGAAGAAATAGGGGTGAAGAGATGTGCCACATTTATAGACTTATCTAGTCATTTGTTGAACTATGACCGGAGTTGCCTACGGGGCAGGGGAGGTGCTCCTGGCTCTAGCTCAGGTCTACACTGCCTGCTACCAGTTATGCTTCTGAAGAGTCTTAATGATGTGCCAAGGAAGAAAGGCTAAGTTGCTACCACTGATACTGCAGTATTCCTTCCACACCCCAGAGCCACCTCGGACTGTGGGCAAAGAAAATGTCCCCAAAGGGATGCCAGCCAGGGGACTGGCAGCACTGGAATTCCCAGGAGTCCTCGTTAAAACTACAGCCTCCCAGGCCCCAGCCCAGATCTGTGGAATCAGGCTCTGCAGGCAGGGCTGGGAACCTGCCGCTGGGGAGCCAGGGTTCCTCGAGGGATTCTGACCGTGGGGCCCAGGTCAAGAGGAGAATGCTTTCCCTGCTGCCACAGAAGGTCAGGTGGATGAGCTAGGAGTCATCTTGTCCAACTTTCCCATCAGACATGAGAAAGCTTAGGCTTGAGGTCACAAAGCTAACTACTTATAGAAGGAGCATCAGTATGTCAAGACTGGAAATGTAACCCTTTGTGTGCTCAGTCCAAGATCCCATTCTCTGTGAAGTCCACGACAATCTGCTATCCCTCTCAGCACTTCACACAGAGCTAAGCACGTAGGAAGCACTCAAATGTCATTGTCCACTGAAGAGAGGAAGCCAGGAAAGAGGCAGGAGAGAAGGGGAGGACAGCAGGTGGCTGGCTAACTTGAACTGCAACCTTCCAGGGACGCCTGGCTGGCTCAGTCGGTAGAGCTTGTGACCCTTGATCTCGGAGTCGTGAGTTTGAGCCCCATGTTGGGCACAGAGCTTACTTAAAAAAAAAAAAAAGACGGAAAAGAAATCATTGCAACCTTCCATTTGCTTAAGGTGTCGTAATCACGGCCTTCCACATGGTGAGCAAGTTTTCAAAAAGGCTGCCATGCAGACACTGGTCATGGGGACGCCAATGGACCAGAAATACTCCTCTACCTCCCCCTTCCCATCAAAGTGGGGCACCTCCAATTTGCCACCTACTCAGGCACTTTACCTTCTCCAGGCTGCTGTGTATCACATGCTTTAGACCTAGGTGCTTGGTGGCCTCTGCCATGAGCTTTCCCTAAGGGACAAATTCTTTCTATAGATGACTAGATTTGCATAGAGACTAGAGGACAGTTGCTGGGTCCCCTCTACCCCCTCCTTTTCTTACCGGTCTCCTTGGAGAGGGAGCTTTTCCAGTATCAAAATATATTTAAAGTATCATACGAGAGACCACCAGAATTAGCAAGCAGAGACTCCACTGTGCCAAAATGCTGAAGCCCACAGCCTGCTCCCACTAGAGCTGGAAGACCCTAGGACACTGGGGAGGTGATGGGGAGTAGAACAGGAAAGAGCAGAGGGGCTAGTAGAACAGGAAAGAGGGGAGGGGAGCTGAGAAGAAGGAATTCCAGGGACCTCTGGGAAGCTGAGAGACAACCTGGTGGGAACAGTCCAAATTGGCCCCTCCCTCTGGCTTTCAGTGTCTTTATGGTCGATTGCCACATTTACATACATAAAATATGGTTTTTGGCTAATGGAGTCTATCTGCACATCATTTGGATATGGAGGGCATAATTGAGGGAGATATAGGTATATTATACACTTTACAGTTTGTTTATACAATTTATTAAATACGTAAAATTTGTATGTATAAAATATATACTTACAGACAAATATATCTATCTTCTCTTTTTTGTGTTTTTAGTTCCAAATTTTCCAAAGCACCTTCATTTCTCTTTCTCTTTTACTCTTTCTTCCTTCTTTATTTTGACTGTCTTCTTTCGTCCCCTTACAAAGCCCATGTAGCAGGCAGAGAAGACATCAGTAATCTGGATTAGTAGATGGAGAAAGTGAAGCAGAGAAGTGACTTGTGCCCCTCAGTTCCATAGTGAGTGAAGATCTGAATTAGAACCCAGAGTTCCTAAAATAAGCCCACCCAAAGTTTATCACTAAAAGACAAGCTGTAAATGGTGGAATTCATTTAACAGACATTCCTTAAACGGCTCAATCCTGCTCTTAATTTTTTGAATTGTGCCACTTCTGCAAGAGGCTGAGCCCATCTATTATATTTTTAAAATCCAATTTTCATATTTTTTCTAATTTATACATCTATATCATTTTCAAATAGTACCATTAAGGGGGCAAAAGTAAATCTTATAATGACAAAGCAGTTCCCTGAGCCCCAGTGCTGATAACTGCTCTCCAGAAGTAACCATTTTCATCTCTTAGCTGTTTCATTTTTCCTAAATAACATATTAACTCGGCTAAGTCTTGATTTTTTTCAGTTTATGATATCATTTCCTAAATTCCTACTATGAAAGCTGAGTTCTCATTTTTAGCGTTCTCTCTCCATGTCTCTCTCACACACACTGTCCACGTCCATCACCACCACATGTATACACAATTTCCTCTTGTTCATCCTCCCAGCACCGTAACTGTGGGGTTGGATCAATAATCAGGGCTTACACATAGCTGAAGCTGAGCCATGTGACATTCTATGGTTACATTTGCTTTTTCTACAAACTTTTGTTTTCCCAGGAGTTAATCGTTGTGGGCTTATTTGCTTGTTAATTTCTTTTTCTGTGTACCTGTTCCTGATTCATCCCCAAATTCTCTGCCAGAAGTGTGAATATACTCATTGCACTTTTGTTCTTCCCATTCCATTCTCAGGGTAACCTTAATATGTGGGATGTCCTTCCTGCCACCCCTTGTATTCCATCTACAAGCAAATGGGAACCAGAGAATCTAATGACAGATTCCATTACACGGTCCCTCTCAAGTATCCGAGGTCTGGAGATTTGGACAAGCGACACATAACCCTGATTTCACAATCAAAGACACCTCTACCAAGCACCCAAAGTACATATATTTCATAAATGCCAGTGGGATATAGTGGAGTGAGGTCTATATTTTTGCCCAGACAGAAGGCCTCCCCTCTTCCAGGGAGGGCAGAGCAGCCAGGGAGGATGAAAGGAAAGACCTCAGAGGTGGTTGCCACCTGACATGCTTCTTTCTCTCAGTCCCTTGGCTGAGATGGTCCCAGAAGTTGGTCGTGACAAAGGTCCCCTAGGCACCTTTTAAGGGGGCATCCGCTTCATCATTCGGGTCTCCTTTTACCACCTGGGCACCAAGGTTCCAGAGCGCCAGTGCATTTGGTGGAATCACAAACCTGGTCAGTACTCTCCCAGCCAACTTTTTGCTCTAAAATGGCCCTGGTCACAGAGGCATTCTCAGCTCCTGCAGGGTCAAGGAGAGAAGAAACACAGGAAGGATCAGGAGGAAAGTTCACTAAAAGAAGTTGAGCTCCACTATTCAGAGCAGAGCTGCTGTAGTAGCTGCATCAGAAGGTGTCCCCCTGGCTCACCACATTGGTTTTCAAACTATGTTTCAGAAGCACCTTTGCAGAAGTCATAGAGAGGAAGGATGGGAGAGGCTTGAGGCAAAAGGTATCCAAATGAGCTGGGTGCCAGACCCTGCCCCAGATTCAACTGAGCAACCCTACTCTTAGTGGGTTAAAGATTTTATTTTGAGATTCTTCATACAATTTTATTTTCAAAAGAGGTTCCTAGTATGTTCTCTTTCCTAAGATAAATATACTAATGGAATACAATCAGATATATCACAAGAAAGATACGCAGTGTCTCTGCCATTCTAAACTACACACAATCCTACACTAGCCGGTTGGAGAATTCTCAATACCATTCCAAGCAAACATGCAAAAGAGACAAAGATTTATATTCAAGGCAGTTTATCCGTAGCATTACTTGAATTGAAATGAACTGGACACGATCTAAATATTTGCCACTAGGGAACCAGTTAAATAAATTATGGCATAACCATAGGACAGAATGGTTTATCTCCATTAAAAATTACATTTTCTAAGAATTTTCATAATATGGGAAAATACAACATAAAGTTATATGATATCAATAGAACAGAGAACTGTGATTCCAGGTTGTAAAGAAAAATAATTACACACAACACACACACACACACAGAGCCTAAGACTACTGAAGGCTTTTACACAATATGTTGATGGTAGAGCCCAAGGACTGGGCATAACATGACGGTATCACACTCACGTTTTTCTTACAGCTATGACATGCACATTCTAACGGTTGACTGAAAAAAAAACCTGAAAGTCTATAAGGACACAGCAGCACTGTTCATGATAGCCAAAAGTTGGCAACAACCCAGTTGTCCATCTAGAGTAGACTGGATAAAATGTGGCAGATTCGCACACCAGCGTGCTGCCCAACAACAAGAATGAACAAACTCTTCCAACATGCAACCTGGAAGCATCTCACAAATTAAATGTGGAACAAAAGAGTAAAGGAACAACTAGCATATGATTCAGTTTACATAAAATTTAAAAGGAAAAACTAATCTACGGTGATAGACATCAGAATAGTAGTTACTTTGCAGGATAGTGACCCAAAGGAGCTTAACAGGGCCTTCTGCAGGGCTGATAATGTTCATTTTGTGAAAATGTATCAAGCTGTGCAGTTAAGATGTGTGCATCTTTATATGTATATAATATATATGTACATATACATATCTATGCATGTATGTATATACATGTATATATACAAATATACACAAATATTTGTATATATATGAAATACAATACAAATCTTATATATAGATATATAATATATAATTATTAATATAAAATATATTTAAATTATTAATATAAAATATTTTTAAGTTAATACAAATTATATATAATTATTATAAATAATATTATATAATATATATATTATACTTCATTGGAAAGTTTACTTCAAGGAAAAATAAGAAGTTTAAAGTGACCCAACAGGAGAAGCTAAAATGGGCAGCTATATTCTGGGTGGAAACAAAACCTGAGGCTTTTTAACTAAGCTAATCCCCACCAGGGCAGGTAGTGACCCGTTAAGACCATGTGCTCACGGAAAACAATCAGTGCCTTTTTCTTTTTTTTTTTATTATGTTATGTTAATCACCATGCATTACATCATTAGTTTTTGATGTAGTGTTCCATGATTCATTGTTTGCGTCTAACACCCAGTGCTCCATGCAGTATGTGCCCTCTTTAATATCCATCACCAGGCTAACCCATCCCCCTCCCCCCCTCCCCTCTAGAACCCTCAGTTTGTTTCTCAGGTCCATAGTCTCTCATGGTTTGTCTCCCCCTCCGATTTCCCCCTCTTCATTTTTCCCGTCCTACTATCTTCTTCTTCTTCTTCTTTTTTTTAACATATCATGTATTATTTGTTTCAGAGCTACAGGTCTGTGATTCATCAGTCTTACACAATTCATAGCACTCACCATAGCACATACCCTCCCCAATGTCTATCACCCAGCCACCCCATCCCTCCCACCCCCCACCACTCCAGCAACCCTCAGTTTGTATCCTGAGATTAAGAATTCCTCATATCAGTGAGGTCATATGATACATGTCTTTCTCTGACTTATTTCGTTCAGCATAATACTCTCCAGTTTCATCCACGTCGTTGCAAATGGCAAGATTTCATTCCTTTTGATGGCTGCATAATATTCCATTGTATATATACCACATCTTCTTTATCCATTCATCTGTCAATGGACATCTTGGCTCTTTCCACAGTTTGGCTATTGTGGACATTGCTGCTATAAACATCGGGGTGCATGTACCCCTTTGGATCCCTACATTTGTATCTTTGGGGTAAATACCCAGTAGTGCAATTGCTGGGTCGTATGGTAGCTCTATTTTCAACTTTTTGAGGAATGTCCATACCGTTTTCCAGAGTTCGATGCCTTTTTCTTTGTAGTTTGAAGGCATCCTGAGCTGATGTCCAAGCGTTTACTTAGGGTTCCCTTGATGAAAGGAGTCTGTGTTTTTGGTCCACCCAGTGAAGAGAACAGGAAGGATTCTCTGCTCCTAACGTTCAGCTGCACACCGCCTTGCCTGTGTTTGCCTCTTATTTCCAAGTGTAATTACCTCCACCCAGTCAGCTCTCAGCCAGAAGGCTGTATAACATGATTCAAGCTGCGGAGTGTGACCGTCCCGGGTTTAACACCCAGCTCCACCCCTTACTAGCTGCCTGAGCTTAGACAAGCTTTACACTTCCCCTAAGCTTTGATTTCCTCATTTACAGAATGGGGGTTATAGTAGTATTTACTGCATATCGGCATGGTGAGGATTAAATGAAATTAAACCACTTAATCTATGTGGTGTGGTTAAAAGAAATGAACTGCTATTATTTCTCAACCCACTTTGCACTATCCGGTTAGTTTCCTCACTGCAACCAGCCTCTTACCCCACATTTATTATGTTATGTTCACAGCGCTCACCATAGCACATACCCTCCCCAATGTCTACCCTCTCCAATGCACTAAACTGATATGTGCTCAAAGAGCAGCAGTTAGCTTATCAAAAAGGAAAATATGGAAATAAATCTGCCTGGGGGTGGGGGAGGCATGAAGTACATTTGAATCCAAACAAAAGATTTAGTGGTTAGCCAAGCTTGGAGGGTTTCCTGTCTCCCACTCTCCACCGCAATTTATCTTGAAGAATGAATGACACCTTGACTCTACCCTTCTCCTCGGGTCTTAATGACACATCCAAGGAAACAGAGAAGCTTGGGGGATCTGGAGAGTTTGTCTTGACGAAGGTGAGGCAAATGAGGCACTCACCTCAGTACACAATTTTTTTTTTAAAGATTTTATTTATTTATTTGACAGAGAGAGAGAGACAGCAAGAGCAGGAACACAAGCAGGGGGAGTGGGAGAGGGAGAAGCAGGTTTCCCGCCGAGCAGGGAGCCCGATGCGGGACTCAATCCCAGGACCCTGGGATCATGACCTGAGCCGAAGGCAGACGCTTAACAACTGAGCCACCCAGGCGCCCCTCAGTACACAATTTAAGGGATCGCCAAAAACTGCATGATGAAGATAAAGATCTTAATGCAATATTTTTAAAAATCAAAATGAATCCCCAACATCCATGGTGAACATATTTCAAAATGTTCAGTAAAGACAGGATCCAGCAAGGCCAGGATTAGGGTGAGGCAAGGGAGGCTAAGTCTCCTTAGCATGTACAGGACTCCTGACCATCTTAAATTCTTAGATTTTACCCAGGAGAGCCACTGCTGTCTGGTAAAACATACATTTGTGTAATTTTCTTTTTTTTTTAAATTTTTTATTGTTATGTTAATCACCATACATTACATCATTAGTTTTTGATGTAGTGTTCCATGATTCATTGTTTACGTATAACACCAGTGCTCCATTCAATATATGCCCTCTTTAATACCCATCACCAGGCTAACCCATCCCCCCACCCCCCTCCCCTCTAAAACCCTCAGTTTGTTTTTCAGAGTCCATCGTCTCTCACGGTTCATCTCCCCCTCCGATTTCCCCCCCTTCATTCTTCCCCTCCTGCTATCTTCTTTTTTTTTCTTAACATATATTACATTATTTGTTTCAGAGGTATAGATCTGTGATTCAACAGTCTTGCACACTTCACAGCGCTCACCATAGCACATACCCTCCCCAATGTCTATCACCCAGCCACCCCATCCCTCCCACCCCCCACCACTCCAGCAACCCTCAGTTTGTTTCCTGAGATTAAGAATTCCTCATATCAGTGAGGTCATATGATACATGTCTTTCTCTGATTGACTTATTTCGCTCAGCATAACACCCTCCAGTTCTATCCACGTCGTTGCAAATGGCAAGATCTCATTCCTTTTGATGGCTGCATAATATTCCATTGTATATATATACCACTTCTTTATCCATTCATCTGTCGATGGACATTTTGGCTCTTCCCACAGTTTGGCTATTGTGGACATTGCTGCTATAAACATCGGGGTGCCCGTACCCCTTTGGATCCCTACATTTGTATCTTTGGGGTAAATACCCAGTAGTGCAATTGCTGGATTGTATGGTAGCTCTATTTTCAACTTTTTAAACTAGATGATTCCCTTTCTGTAGGAGCCTGGCCCAGGATCCTTCATCATGCCAGTTCCCTTTGGAGCAGACTAAGCCTTGGTATACCTGCATTTCCCACAACAGCAGCAGGAGTGCGTGTGTGTGTTCTCTCCCCTGAGAATGAGGACAAATTCTCAGGGGAGAAAAATGATTAGCCTAACTTGGGTAAGTATCCACCCACGGTCCACTCAGCTGAGACGTTGTGTGCCTACTCTGTCCCAGCCACTATGTTAGGTATTAACGAAATATCTTCTCCTTACACCAACCCTGTGATTTAGGTATTACTGCCTTTGCTTTTCAGATGAGGAAAGTGAGTTACATCTAAAGCCACAGAACTAGGACGTGGCAGAGCCGGGATTAGAATTAAGTTCTTCTTTCTGTCTAGATGCAAAGCCCATGCTGTTTTCAATAAACACACTGCCTCCCTTTCTATATAAGAAGGACATGGTAACTGTTCAATAATTTCTCAATATTATAGTAAACTTAAGCTAAATTATTGGTGTTCTAAAAAGGGAAAAATCACTTACCACTTGGAGAGAAGAGTAAAAGGAAAAAATCAGGGGAAGGACTTATGAAAGGCTTCATATCTAATCTAGTTCAGATAAGAATTAGGATTGTAGAACTGGGTAAGAAAGATATTCCTGCCAAAGGATAAAGCTTTATAAGCCCATAACAGCTTTAAGCATTAAAAGGTTTAGATGAAGTTCTTTGCTTGTTTATGTTTCTCAGATTTGAACGGATTTTTCTTATTTATCAAATGACGCATTCCCCTGAAGAAGATTTGGAAAATTCCAGTAAGTGTAAATTAGGATCACTTTCCTCATTATAGCACTACCTTCCGCAAGGGAACCACATTTAACATATTTGGTCCCATATTTTTTATTCATTTTTGTCTTTATATAGTTGAGATCATTCTTTACATACAGGTGGGTCGCTATTGAGGGGTAAAATAAAGATGAACAAAAATAAAGGTGAATAAAATATAATAAAACCATGTTAGTATATTCCAGATTTTATTGGTCAGGGCTCTCATTGACAGACACTGATTATGGAAATTATTCAAAAGATACCAGTCAATTTTAGAAACCTCAGAAATTCTGAGAACAAATCTCAGAGGCTGAATGGTCAGGACATGCCTCAGAATGATGCATAGAACTGGTCTGGCAAAGATACCAGGGCTGCTATCCCTGAGCAGGGCCACCGCAACTTAGAGTCACCAACACTGCTGACCCTGGGTGGGGGACAATGGCAGCTTCGAGATAAACCTGTATACAAATGGGAACAGGGGTGCCTGAGTGGCTCAGTCGTTAAGCGTCTGCCTTTGGGCCAGGTCATGATCCCAGGATCCTGGGGTCGAGCCCCATATGGGGCTCCCTGCTCCGCGGGAAGCCTGCTTCTCCCTCTCCCACTCCCCCTGCTTGTGTTCCTGCTCTCGCTATCTCTCTCTGTCAAATAAAAACAAAACAAAACAAAACAAAAAAACAAATGGGAACATAATTTACAATAAAAGCAGAACCACATAGAAGAGGACAAGTTATTTAATACCCAATGTTGGGGAGGCTGGTGATACCTCTACGGGGAAAAAAAATAAAACGATCTATGTCCCACACCACACACAAAAGTAGACTGTACTTGGAATTGAACCTAAATGTGATAGCTGAAAACAGCAGACAGAACAAAGTATAGAACGTCTTTGTAACTTACGATCATGGAAAGATTCATAAATAATTCATAAAAAATTCATAAACAAAATTTCTCAGTACACTGGTAGCTAGTTTAACACCTTAATAGGGAAGGTATCAAATAAAAGAGCTACAGCACCAGAGTCTCCATCAGATGCTGAGAAACAAGCTACACAGTGTGAATCAGAGCCTCAAATGCCCACGGTCCTGGCTAGGAGCGGTAGAGGAATGCCACAAGGAGGAGGCAAGTGATAGCTCCCTAGGGCCTTCTTGGACTGAATCAGGAGTGATTGGGGATGGGAGGGAAGGTTCCAGAGATTCAGCTGGTTGAGTATCAAATACTGTGTTGTAATTGATCATTCGACTTCTCACCTCACCATGCTGATATGGTCTGGGAAGACTTGTGTTAATTTTTTTAAAAACCTCTATATATTCAATTTTAATGGTATTGACCCTATAAATATTCTGGTGAGGCATTATTAACATGAAGACATTCATTTTCCCATAGCAAATCAGCAAAAGAAAATCTCTCACATCAGATTTGTCTGATAAGACAAATATCAGAAGACAAAGAGAGTTTTAACCTTCTCTCTCACTTCTGTCAGTTTCAGGAAATTTTTCCTGCCAGCCAAACCCTGTTTTCTTTATTTGCTCCTATGTTGTCATAATGAAAACTGTACAACTGCTGTCAAACGTTTAAAAGAAACCAAAAAAAGAAAAACCTAGAGGAAAATGTAAGGGTACATTTATCTTATCTCAGGATGAGAAAGGACTGTCTCAGCTTAAATAGTATAAAAAAAAATTCCTAACAAACAAAATGTGTAGCTCTGATTACATGAAAATTTATAATTTCTTGTGGTCAGCATACATTGAGATAGCTACCCAGCTCACAGGGATTTCCCATTGACCATATTTGTGCCACTATATCTTTTGCCAGTAAGAAAGTTGCATCGCAGGATAGGGGTGGGCACATGACCCAGCCTAGCCAATCATAGTACCTCTCTCCTCCCACTTCCTATCATTTTGTCCTCCATTCATTCCACAGCTATTCATTGAGTGGGGATTCAGTGATGAGCAAAATATTCCTGTCCTCTTAAAGCTTAGAGTTTGGGGAAAATTAAACATTAATCAAAACAAACATAGAAAATTGTTAAATTATGTACAGCCATATGGTAGAATATTATACAACCAGTAGTATACATGCAGGATATAACACCACTTTTATAATCAGAGAAAAGAATCCAATTATAATGTTCCAGTTGCCAACAAGTCACGAGGAGGCAGGCTTCCACCTCATCTGGTCCAGATCTGCTCTCGGCACCTCAAGCCTCCTAGTAATTACTACTCAGCCGTGCTCACAGGCATCCCGTGGTCTGGTCTCTAGGCTCCTGGAACCTGCCAAACATTCTCACCTCAGTGCCTTTGTGCCCTGGCTGATTCCCTCCTCAGAACACAGCTTTCTTGATCTTGAAACAGCTGGCTTCTCATCTTCATAAAAAGGGCATGGTATATAGGGCGCCTGGGTGGCTGTCATTAGGCGTCTGCCTTCAGCTCAGGTCCTGATCCCAGAGTCCTGGGATTGAGCCCCTCATCGGGCTCCCTGCTCAGCGGGAAGCCTGCTTCTCCCACTCCCACTCCCCCTGCTTGTGTTCCCTCTCTCGCTGTCTCTCTCTGTTGAATAAATAAATAAAATCTTTTTTTAAAAGGCATGGCATAAAGATCATGACATATATTTACAATGGAATACCATGCAACTGGTTTTTTTTTTTTTTTAAAGATTTTATTTATTTGACAGAGAGACACAGCGAGAGAGGAACACAAGCAGGGGGAGGGGAGAGGGAGAAGCAGGCTTCCCACTGAGCAGGGAGCCCGATGCGGGGCTCGATCCCAGGACTCTGGGATCATGACCCGAGCCAAAGGCAGACGCTTAACGACTGATCCATCCAGGCGCCCCTGCAACTGTTTTTTAATACGAGCTAAATCTATGGGTATTGATATGGAAAAATATTTAGTGTATTTTAGATTGCTAAGTGAAAAAAGCAAGTTGCAGAATAGCATGTTAAAAGAAAATGTAGAGCATGATTCCATGTGTTTTGTAAAAAAAAAAAATTGTCTATCAAACATCTAAAGTTAGTGTTTTTACACTAAATATTTAACTGGGGAAGCTGAGTAATAAAACTAGGAAAGAAAGGAGAATGGGAAAGAGGATTTTCACTTTTTACATTGCACACTTATTATTGGGGTTTTTTTTATATCCTCAACCTATATTATTTATATAATAAGAATTCTAAGGCAAACATTTTCTTTGTAAGTTAAATGTCTGAGCTCTAAATGTTGTTATTTTGGTATTCTAGTTTTTGCGCCCTTTATCTCTTTCCCGGATTTCTCTAAGTAGCTGGAGAAGGTCTCTATTTTATTTTATTTTTTTTAAGCTGAGCTTTTCTTTAGTGCTCAGGACACTCCAAAGTGATTGGTTATTTCACCACAGTTATTTATATTATGTAGCCATAATCGTCATGCTGTTTCCTTAATTTCCTCTCAGTTCTAAACTGGCTCATGAAAACCTGCCTTAACTAAGTCTCCAAGTTTTGACTTCTACATTCATGTTTCCAAGCAATGGACAGGTGTTGAGTCACTAGATCTACTATTAGTTCTCTGAGGACACTCCCACTTCACTCCTTTAAGGATCTTGCTTTTTTTTTAATTTTATTTTATTATGTTATGTTAGTCACCCATACAATACATCATTAGTTTTTGATGTACTGTTCCATGATTCACTGTTTTCGTATAACACCCAGTGCTCCATGCAGAATGTGCCCTCCTTAATACCCATCACCAGGCTAACTCATCCCCCCACCCCCCTCCCCTCTAAAACCCTCAGTTTGTTTCTCAGAGTCCATAGTCTCTCATGGTTCATCTCTCCCTCCGATTTCCCAAGGATCTTGCTTATCCAGTGGAAGGTTTCCTTGACCATCTCTATACCGGTAATTCCAGTTCTATATATTCTACCCAGATCTCCCCTGAGTCCCAGATTACAATAACCAGTACTCACTGGACATCTTTGTTTGGATGTCCCAGCAAAACCTCATTTCCACATGTCCCAAACTGAACTCATCATTTTGCCCACTTGCCCTTATTTGCCCTCCCTAGCTAATGGCACCATTGTCCTTCCACCTTGTCACCCAAGCTAAACCTAGATGTTGGTCTAGCTTTTCTCTTGCCTTCACTTCCACACCCCAGCAGAATTTTAGGGGACCACTCCTGGGAGCAATGCTGAATCAGGGTCCAATCAGGAGAGAAAAGCCACATGGTAACATGAACAGATAACTTTTTTGTTTGTGTGCAGTTCTCAAATAACTTTTAACAACCAGAAGCACCCTCCAGGTGTTCACTTCCTAGAAGGACAGGCTTTATCCAGCTATACAGCCATGGTATCCATCTGGCCACATCTGACCTCCTTCTTGCTGACACAAGAATAAGGCAATTTCAAATATTTCCCATGGAATTTTCCGTGGTGTTTTTCTTCCTTACAGGGAATTTATCTTTTCTGATTATAAGAGCTTTCGGGTTTTGTAAACTTGCCAGTTTCAGATATGAGTAAGAGAGACTGGTCAGAGTTCCTGAGTCACATTCCAGGGCAGACCCTCCAGAGTTCATACCCCTGAGTCATGCTGAGCCCTGAAACAATGGGATTTGAGGTAGGAAAGCAGCAAGCCTGCCCACGCCATTCTACCCAGCACGGAATTCCCCAGCAGCAACTTCCTGTTTGATCTGCCTGTTTGTTCCAGAAGGTTCTCTTCCAGTTCTAGAGGCCAACCACATTCCTTGGCTCATGGCCCCTTCCTCCATCTGCAAAGCCAGGCTTTCTCCTGACACTTCACTCTCACCTCAAACCTTTAATATAAAGAATTATGAACTATAACTGGGGATAGGGACAATGAGATACTAACTATGAAGAAGTAAAGGGATTGCCAAAGAACATAGGAAGAGCAGATATAAGGAGAAGCCCTACCTGTAGGTCTATCACAGAGTCCCCCCAAAAAGACCTTCCTCTCCTCAAGAGCTGAGGTCCAGACCTTTTCGTAGAGAGCACAGCTGTGGCTCACTGGATGACAGAAGTTGCTGAGGTGCCATCCTGGCAGAACATAATAGAAATCTGCCCTCTAAAAACGACAGATGTTGGTGGGGATGCAGAGAACGGGGAACCCTCCTACACTGTTGGTGGGAATGCAAGCTGGTGCAGCCACTCTGGAAAACAGTATGGAGGTTCCTCAAAAAGTTGAAAATAGAGCTACCGTCCGATCCAGCAATTGCACTACTGGGTATTTACCCCAAAGATACAAATATAGTGATCCGAAGGGGTATGTGCACCCCAATGTTTATAGCAGCAATGTCCACAATAGCCAAACTGTGGAAAGAGCCAAGATGTCCATCGACAGATGAATGGATAAAGATGTGGTATATATATACAGTGGAATATTATGCAGCCATCAAAAGGAATGAGATCTTGCCATTTGCAACAACGTGGATGGAACTGGAGGGTGTTATGCTGAGCGAAATAAGTCAATCAGAGAAAGACATGTATCATATGACCTCACTGATATGAGGAATTCTTAATCTCAGGAAACAAACTGAGGGTTGCTGGAGTGGTGGGGGATGGGAGGGATGGGGTGGCTGGGTGATAGACATTGGGGAGGGTATGTGCTGTATGGTGAGCGCTGTGAATTGTGCAAGACTGTTGAATCACAGATCTATACCTCTGAAACAAATAATGTAATATATGTTAAGAAAAAAAAAAGAAGATAGCAGGAGGGGAAGAATGAAGGGGGGGAAATCGGAGGGGGAGATGAACCATGAGAGACTATGGACTCTGAAAAACAAACTGAGGGTTTTAGAGGGGAGGGGGGTGGGGGGATGGGTTAGCCTGGTGATGGGTATTAAAGAGGGCACATACTGCATGGAGCACTGGGTGTTATACGCAAACAATGAATCATGGAACACTACATCAAAAACTAATGATGTAATGTATGGTGATCAACATAACAATAAAAAATTTTGAAAAAAAGAAAGAAATCTGCCCTCTAGAATTTTTCAGAAATCTTCCCTCTAGGATGCCAGGGAAAGCTGTTCATGGGGCAGTGTCTCACCTACAAAATCGCCATCTGATGTGATGCCAGGGAAAGCCACCAGCTCCTGGGTGCTGCTGGGTGCCGCTGGGTGCTGCTGGGCTGTGCACTATAGGAGCAGAGCACTGGAAAAGCTGCAGCTGCTACAGGAGCCAAAAGGCTCTGCTACAAAACCTGTTGGAGTTGGGGGTGGGTGCTCTAGAGGAAGTTGCTGGCTGCTAGGAGCTGCTTGTAGCCATGCACAGCACCAGGAGCTGGGATCTGGGGATGCTGCCAACATACTGCAGAAGCTCAGAGCTGAAGAGGGCTATAATCTCTGTAGGAGCTGGTCACTGGGGAAGCTTCATGTGCTGCAGCAGTCTGTCAACAGTCTAGAACTAAGAAGTAAACCCCTTCCTCCTCTAATGCCCGCACAGTGCCCTATACTGCAAAGCTTCAGCGCCAACTGGCAAAAAGGATATATATATATATATATTTAATATGTATTTAATATATATTTAATATATATTTAATATGTATTAAATATATATATATATTTAAAGGGTCACATCTATTTTCGCAGAGCAAGCAAAAAGGTTGAATTTGGAGCAACGAGCACAGGAAGTCACATCCGTTCATTCTTCTCTAACACCATTGCCACGGTGTTAGACTTATTCACTTGCTCACTTTCTCTTTTTATTCCTTGTCTGGAATGTTGAAAGAGTCCAGGAACTGGTCTCCTGGCTTGGCTGCCACTCACCCAGATGATGATGTTGTGTGCATTTGCAAAAGAAGGGCTTTCCTTTGGGTGTACAAAGCCCATTGCCTGGGTATCAGCTCTCATGGACCCTGGCTAGGTATACCCTGCACAGCTGACAGCGGAGGTCTTGTTCCTCATCTGCCCCTAGACTCCAGTCTTCCTTGGCCATATCACTCCAGATTGCCACCACTTTTCTACAACCTAAACATGACAATATAACTCACCTTTTAACCCCTCAGAACTTCCCTATTACCTACTAAATAAAATCTAAACTCCTTAAAAAGGCATACAAAGTCCTCTGTGATCTGCCTTTTGCTTTCTTCTCCAGTTTATTGAATAACTAAATGAACAAAAATGAAACCATCAATCAAAGAACTCATGAATTTCAGGACAGAAGTTGAACATCAAGGGTCTAGTCTCTATAAAGACTAACAATAATCAAATTTGGGGCAGCCTCTGACTTTTCTCTAAGCTGTGGGAGTAAGTCTCAGTTAAGAGAGTACTCCCAAGCAGGCACATTATTTCCTCTTGCATATACCTCCCCTACCGAGACAAAGTTTTTATGGTCATTTTTCCCTATCTCTTTGCCTTTTATCCACATATTCCCATCATCAAAATCAGTGAGGCCCAGCCTCTGAGAGTCTACCCATTCACTGTTTCCTCTGCATTCTTTCTACCAGTCCTCTCCACCTTGTATTTACAGTATGGGAACCACATGCCACATAGTCCCTCATTCAACAGCCTGGCCCTGTACTAGGTGCTGGAGATATAGACATGAATGACACATAAGCCCTCCAGAATGACCTCCATGTCTTTGCCAGGACAATCTTCCTTGCTTTCAGCGAGTTTTTCCCCTGCTCAGGGACCTAAAAAGCACCTGTTGCCTACTCATTCATTTCTAAATTCATACTTCACTTTCATTCACTCAACAAGTGTAACTGAAGGCTTAACATGCCAGGTACTGGTACTAGGTATAAAGCGGTGGATGAGATAGACATGGGCCCTGTCCTCAAGGGATCTAGTCCAGTGAGGAAGACAGACATAAAAGCCAAAATCACAGAAATAACTATAAAATTATTACTGTTTAACTACAATCATTTTGAATGATTTCAGGGGTGCTTGTAAAAGTACGTAAATAAGAGATCTAAACTAATCTAAACCAGGAAGCAAGGCAAGGCCTGAGATCTGAGTAGGAGCCCAAGTGTAGGTGTGTTTGGGAGGAAGAGTGGTTGTTGAATGTCCCAGGAAGAGGTAACAGCTTATTCAAAAGTCTAAGATTGAGGATACAAGGAGTGTGAGAGAATGTGTGCCTACAGCATAGCAAACAAATGGGAGAGTGGCAGATAAGGACCAGATCATGCAGAGAATTGCAGTTTGTATTAAGGTCTTTGAACTTTATCCTAAAAGTTATGAAGAGCCATTGATGGTTCTAGAGCATGTGGTACCATGAACTGACTTATGTTTTTTTCCCCTCAACATTTTATTATGAAAATGTTCAAACATAGTGAAAAGAATTGTACAATGAACTCCTCTCAGTTTGCTCCTGACTTAATTTTTAAATTATATCACATTGACAGTGTCTAGGTGTTAAAAAGGAGGAAAGAAATTTAATCTCTTCTTCCCAGGGAGGCTACAGGGAAGTTTAGAAATGATACAGCCTGGCCAATAAAACGGCTAGAAATTACTAAGTGCACAAAAACACAAGGGATCATTGCAAAATTCAAAACACAATTATTGGGAGAAAGTGTACTAGAATTTTTTTCTCAGGTACACCCTATCCCATTTCATCTTTATAAACTATGACTCCAGGTCCAAAGTAATGGTTTGAATCTTTTTAATCACTATTTTTTCTTATTAGAACTTGACATAAAGCTGCTTAAGGTGCTTAAAGCTGTGAAAACTCCACAAACACTAATTTAGTTTCTAAGGTAATTGGAAATTCTCCAGGTAGGTGGAGTTGATGAGGCAAGGGGTATGGAGAAGAAAAAAAAAATTTAATTATACAGGAAGTAGAATTGATGAGCTATGTTAACTAATTAAATAAGGAGGGGAAGAGAGAAGAAAGTTTATTTTTTTATTAAAGATTCTATTTATTTATTTGACAGAGAGCAAGCACAAGCAGGGGGAGCGGCAGAGGGAGAACGAGAAGCAGACTCCCTGCAGAGCTGGGAGCCCGGCATGGAGCTCAATCCCAGGACCCTAGGATCATGACCTGAGCTGAAGGCAGACGCTTAATCCTGACTGAGTCACCCAGGTGCCCCTGGTAAGAAAGTTTTAGCAGAGACATTTAGATGGCAGAGGAGGAGATTATTAAAATGATTAATTTTGGACATGTTAATTTTTATAAGCCTCTGAAATATCCAGGTAAAAATTCAAGCAGGCAACAGGAATTTAAGCACAAAACTGGAGGGTGTTCAAAGATGTAAATATAAAATTGGAAGCCAGCAGCATGTAGGTCACCGATTGAAACCATGAAAACAGTTGAGGATGGCTCTAGAGAGTGTAAGAAAAGGACAATTGTCACCTTGAGTCATCACCAAACCTCTGGGTCTCTGGTGCCTTAAATACTGATGCTGTACCAAGTAAGAATCAAATTGCCAATTCTTACAACTCAATAATAAAAAGACTGATAACCCAACTAAAAAATGGGCAAGGTATCTGAATAGACATCTCTCCAGAGAAGATCTATACATGACTGATAAACACATGAAAAGATGCTCAACATCATTATTAGGAAAATGCAAATCAAAACCACCATGAGATACCATTTCACACTCATTAGGGTAGCTAGAATTAAATGGCAGTTCCTCAAAAAGTTAAACATAGAGTTACCATACAACCCAGCAATTCCACCCCTAGGTATATTCCCAAAATAATTGGAAATGTATGTTCAGACAAAAACTTGTACATGAATACTCATAGCAGCAGCTATTATTACTCATAATAGCTAAAAAGTGGTAAAGTGCACTTTTGGGTGCAAAAGTCTATCAACTGATGAATGAATAAATAAAACGTGATATATCTATATAAGTATTATTCACTAATAAAAAAGAATGAAATACTGATACATGCTACAACATGGATAAACCTTGAAAACATCACATTAAGGAAGCCAATCACAAAGGACTTCATATTATATGATTCCATTTATATTAAATGTCCAGAATAAGCAAAACTATAGAGACAAAGTAGATTTCAGATTCCTTAGAGCTGGAAGGATTGCAGGAGGACAGTGGAGAGGGAGATGTACAATGACTATTAATCAGTACAGGTTTCTTTTTAGGGGTGATGAAACTGTTGCCGCGATGCTTGCACAGTTCTGTAAATACAATAAAAAAACATTTGAATTGTTCACTTTAAATGGAAGCATTGCACGGCTTGTAAAGTATACCTTAATAAAGCTGTTTTAATGGCTCTTTACAGGTACCAAACTACCTCACCAGCCGGGTACCATACTTCTTTTTTAATGGGTGGGTAAATGACAGGTGCAGAGTATAAGGTCTGGGCGGTACAGTACTGTATTTATCAAAAAAACAAAAACAAAAAACAAGTATAAGTGAACCAGAGCAGTTCAAACCCATGTTGTTCAAGAATCCACTATACATCCTGCTTTTGTTGGGTGATAAATGAATTAATCATCCCTCCTGTGACATCATTATAGTAGATACCTCTAGCACTTAAAATCATAGTTTATACATGTGTTTAATGGTTCTCCCTTACTAGACAGTGCACTTTTTCAGAATAGTGATTGCGTCTAATTTCAGCACATCAAGAACTGACGGAGTGCTTGGGCACTTAATAGGTGCTCAAATGAAGGTTATTTTCAGGAAGGAAGCATCCCCTATTGAATTTAAATAAACGCAAAGTAAAGCATGAGACCCAGTAGGGATATCTGCCCTCTCCAACCAAAAGGCGGCACAAAAAAGGGCAAAAATTAATAAAGAAGAAGAAAGGAATCAAGGATGTGAGAAAAGGGCATCTCCTCCCTCCCACCGCCAGGACGGTTTCCGTGGAAAGTTCAAAAAGAGATTCGGGTGTGGCCGGTGACATCACGGCACCCCGGGCGACCACCAACCACTAGAGCAGGCCATCCACCACACTTACTTTCCCGCCTCACTGAAACCCAGAGATGGTGGGTAGGGCCCCGCGAGCCACGGGACTTACGTCACGTCCGGTTCCAGACGCGCCACAGCTAGAAAGGGAAGGCCGAGCGCGGAGGGGCGGAGCCAAGAAAGCGCGCGTTCGGAAAGGGGGAGGGGCCGGGTTAAGGAGAGCCTCGTCACGTCCGGCAGACTTAGAGCCCGTGCGGAGGCGGTGCAGAACGCTTCGGTGTTCAGCGGCTCGGGAACCTGTGCGTTTTGTGAGGCTGCGGTGGAGCCTCCGTATAGAAGGCGCAAGAGGTTGGCAGCTTCGATTGAAGCACGTCGAGCGGCGACAGCAGCTTGGAGTCATGAGCGACAGCGGCGAGCAGAACTACGGCGAGCGGGTACGTAGAGGTGGTGCAGGGGGCGGCTGTGTGGTTCCAGCTTGCATCTCTTCCCAGGCCCGTCGGCCTCGGACCTGGAGACAGGGGCGATTTAGGCTCCGAAGTCTGAGGCTGGGAAGCATGGGAGTTGGGTTTAAAAAGCCCTTGCGGAGAGTGTCTTTAGGCGTTAAGTAGGCCACCGACGGGTTTATGTGGCCCCCTACCCGAGACGGCGGTTTTTTTTCCGTTAGAAGAGGGGGAAAGATTAAAAATGGCCGCTGCGTCCCCTTGGTGTTGGGGGAGGGGAGCGGTATCTTATTTCGCCGTTGCTCTCCTGCGAAGCCTCGCTGCCGCCATCTTGGGCTGGCGGGCCGGGCGCGCTGCCAGAGGCACAAAATGGCGGAGGAGCCGCGCGCCAAGGCGGGCCCGCGCCTCACAAGGCCGCGTGGGGGTGGAGAAAGAAAGGCAAGGTTCTCTGGGGGGTTTCGCCCGGCGTTTAGTTTAAGAAAGGATCGTTTTATGGACCCCAGGAAGACGGAATCTAGGGTATTCTAGGGGCCTCTTTTAGGGTGGGGGAAACGAATCCGAGGTAGACAAGTTCTGGGCCCGTTAGAGGGGGTTCGCGCGGGCTTTGTATTTGGCCTAAATGGAGTGCTTTTTTTCAATACCGAGAGTGCTTTCAAACGAAAAATCGTTACCAGAGCATCCAGTGGACTAGCTAGCCCCGAGGCCGCAGAGGTTTTCTTCTTTTATGGAGTGGGTATTTTTCACAGGATTGTGTAGAAGCTGGCGGGCAATAGTTTATGGCGCCGTTATTTCCTTTGTTTTGAGGCATTCTAAGTCTGAGAACCACAGCTTCTGTTGGTGCACTTTTACTCTGAGTCTCCACCTCCCAAATGAGTTCGGTGGGGCTTAAATTACAGGAATACGACAGTTTCCGGGCTTAAACGTGATACAAAGCTTGTCAGAATCTTGCACATTTTGGAAGTTACGGAGAATTTCTTAGGAGGTTAATAAAAAGCACCATAGAAGTAGTTTTGGTTTTTCTTTTTTTTTTTTAAGAAGGCGATTTTTTAACTTTGGTAAGGAGTAAGTTGGGTTCTTTTACAGTTGACCTGTTAGGTTTTCCCTTTCTCCCAGTGCCATCCTAAGATCTCAGTAGCAGTTGTCAGGTAAATCTATTCAAATATATTAGCAAGCGAACTGCTATAAAACAGATTTGGGGCCCTTCATTAGGAGGGCAGTTAAAAAAAAAAACAAAACTTCCCTATCTTAGCTTCTGGAACGTTGTTGAACTAACTGTGTAACTGGAGCCAAATCTTATTTAGCCTGAAATAACCAGGCTTTACCTGTACAGAGGAATATTGGCTTTTTACGCTTTTCTCTAAGACGGTTGATGACACCGTCACCGGTGCGTCTACCATTATTTTTAAGCCGTTGCTTTCTTAAGGTAAGAAAGTTTCGATTGAGCCCACAGATTGTTAAAGCTGTGATTTCTGATTCTACCAGTTGACTATACTGTTGAAACTAGTCACTGGTGTTTGTACTGGAAAGCAAATGATAAATTTAAGTCTTCAGTTTTCTAAACAATTACTGAGTACTTTTTGCGCTACTGAGAGAATACAAAATGGCTGGTTTCTGAGTAGAAGAGCTCTCAGTTGAACGTACCTGAATAAGTTACTTGTAATGGTATACTTGTGAAGACGAAAATTGTCCAAAAATAGGCATATTTACATAAGAAACAATTGTTGAAAGTAGGTTCCTGGCTTGAGAGGCGTCATCCCAATTATTTGGCATTCTTGAATTGGTTTTTTTTTTTTTCTAGTGAAGCACACATCCTAGTTTTTTCCCCATCTTGTTTATATAGGTTAGGTATTCACTAAATTCTTATGGAAGGAAAGTTATAAAATAATTTTAAGCTGCATGTTGGAAATTAATTTCTATCTTACATAAGAGTCCTGAATCCTGGAAGTGTTTCTAAACTTTGAGGTAGTGGAATACTTCCACGTTGTTTTATTTCGCATTTTGTTTTGTATGTAGCTTTCCAATTGGTGTATTGGAACCTGAAGAGGTTAAATAGACCAAAAAAAAAAAAAAAAAGGCACGTTGAGGTTCCTAAAGAACATCTGGCAAAACCCTAAAGCTTAATGGAACAGATAAGATATAATGCCATAAAAAAGGCTTAAGTGTACGTAACAGGTAGGTCTGATTGGCTAAAAACTTCCTTTCGAAAGTGCCTGAAAGCTGTGGAAAAAGTTGCATTCAGGGTAATAATCTTGGACATGCCTGGTATGAATAGCTTCTCTGGAACCTGAAAAATTACTGTGAATCCACTCTAGGCCCTCAAACACTTCAAACTATTAATGTAAATCATTAATAACAAGCCTAATCAGTACTGTTAATGTAATCACTTCTAATACAAATCTCCTCAGTTTGGCTGGAATCCCATCCCCCCCCTTAATTTAGCTGTCCAGAATCCAGACATTTCCGTACCTGCAGCCCCAGCATAGTTCTAGAAATATTTTTTACCTTACTTCTTTAGACTTTTGAAGTTCCTTTCCTAAACAGACTGGTTGAATGTGTGCAGTAGATTGTTCTCCATTTGATCACCTTTATTGAGTGACTATATTGACACAACTGTGGTTAAGTGTGTCCCCTTATTTTCTTTTAAATGCATACTTAGGGTACTTTCTAGAATTTTTGTGGTTCATGTCACACTTTGAGTTACGGCAGAGTAGCTTTTACCTTTATTTGTGGGGTTTTTTTCATGTGAAAGTTGATTTAAATTAAAATCTGTCTCTAGAGTTGACTTCCTTGATGTAGCCGAACCTGTGCAAATTATTTTTGATCTCCAAATTCAATTCTTTTCCAGTACTTTCCAAAAAATGCTTGCAAACATTTTTTGGGAAAGGGTTGACCGGCACCTTTGCAAAAAGTATTCTTAGCAGCTATGTCACAATTTGGATGAGTAAGAATGATAAAAGAGTAGCAAGTTAGGAGGTGCATAGTAATATTGGGGGATAATCTTTAAGGTCCACTAATGGTCACAATATTTAGAGTATGCAATGTTTGTGTGTTTGGTCTTGGCACTGGTTTAATGCTTTGCCTTCCTAATGATTGTAATTTCTTCAAGATTCTACAAATACATCTATACTTAGAATCCAGAAACTAAGGAAACACTGTTGTATGAACCAGATGGTTTGGATTTCTGTCCTGCTGTCAGGATTACAATACCAAGCAGTTTAAGAAAATTTTCTGGTAGAATATGGGCTATATAGTTTTTGTAGAAATAATGTTTGCAATGTAGATATATTATCTTTAGTCTTATTCTTTATGGAGATGAATAGCATCTGGATACCATCCCATCAAACTGCTTTTCAGATTTCTGCAGTTTTTCTCTTCTGCTTAATCTTGCATTGTCTTTCTGTATTCTTTGTTTTTAGACCCTAACTCTGATTTCTGATTTTCAAAAACTGAAACATCTGAATCTGTTTCTTTCTAAAGAATTACAGCCATTGCACCAATTCCTTTAATAAAGGATTGAATTTCCTCCAGTGGGAGGAAATAGTTTGCATTGTTTCACTGTGAGTCTGGTTAGGTATGAGTCTCTTGAAGAAACCAGGTTGAAGAATATTTTTCTTGGTTTTAACTGAGAATATTTTAATGTTGTGGATGTCTGGAACTAGAAGGTGGCATTTTCAAACTGAAATTACAAGTGATTACAAGGTAAGTACTATGGTTTTGTAAAAGATTAAAGAGGAATTCAGGTGGTGAGAGATGTTAATAGTATTTACTTTTTCCCCCTTTATCTCCAATAAAGGCCAAAACCTAAGTGGTAAATATTAACATTTTCATAGTTCACATTTTGCCCAAGAGGACAGAGCTACAATTGTGTGTATTTTTTGAGCTTTAGCATTCTGTGTTATGTTGATCAGTTTTCATTCGTAATTGTATTCTTTTTTTTAGAAGGGGTGGTGATTGAAGTTTAGGAAATTTTAAGTGTTTTTACACAACTTAGTTTTTTGAGGTGTGGGTTACATTGAATTTCAGGTATTGTTGTCACTTAGTCTTGTTTTTAAGCAAGCCAAAAAGAGGTTTTTCACTATAGCAAATTGGACTTTTCAAATTCCCAAAATCTTTCTGAATTAGGTTGTGGAGGTTATTTTCAGATGCTGCTTTGATCAACATAGATTGCCCGATAGTGCAGCATGCGTGAGGCCCCTTTTCAGAGTCTGTGTTATTGATGCAAGAGATGGGCTTACAACTGATTTAGGCAAGTCAGATGAGGGGGCACCACCCCACCTCCAGGGATTTTTCTCAGTCTTAAGATTTTTCTCCACCCAACCTTCTGGTAGAGTTTGACTACAGAAAAATAAAATTAGTCTATTGATGTGAGCATTGACCTCCATATTTCTAGCAGGATCAACAAATTTTTCTTTGCCCTGTTACGATTTTTAAGATATTACCCTGTCAGCAACCTGCAGAGTTTGTACATGTTTTTAATGTTACTTGAATTCCAGCTGTAATACCAAGAATCGATTTTTAACAAAAATTGTGTTGATGATGGGAGAAGTTTCTGCTTATTTCTAAGTTGGATCTCTTAACATTAGCCCAGTAGTTGGTCATCTCGTTTTATTAAAGTGGCCACTTGAGCTTAGTAGTTGAGTTGAAATAAACCTAATATTTACATTATCTAGCAACATGTTTTGATCTTCGAATATAAAAGGAGGAACATGGTTGGGAAGGGGTAATTAAAAAGGGGGGGGGCAGGAAGGCGTCCATATTGAAAAGTTCTGATACCTAGAGCTTTGGCCTCCATTCTAGTATCTAAGCCCTGTATCTGTATGTTATCTTTAGGAGGCCATAAAGAGGAAACCTGCTTGGGCATTCTGATTCCACGATTACATTTGTGCTGCCAGCAAACATTTCCCATTACATTTTAGTGATGGATATTAAAAGAAAATCAATTAATTGACTCCCTTAAATAAAAAGCTATTTAAAATTTTTCCTGGATTAAACAGACAATAATTGACTTTTCAAAAAAAAAAAAAAAGACGACTGAAAATTGTGCTTTCTTAGGAAAGACATCACAACACTTCCCACGATAGCCATGGTTGTCTTTATACCCAGATAGATTTATAAGAACTTTTTTCTTTTTTCAAGAAACCTTTAACCCCAGTCACCCCAAAAGAAAATAAAACTAGTAGAGAGGAAATTGTTGACAAATGAAAGATCATAAGGTGAAGTACAGGATAACAAGGATGTTTTGTGAGGACTATTTTGTTCAGGGTGTTCAACAGACACAATTATACTTCATTGATCTGTTAAGTGATGTTGAGTTTTTTAAATAATTTCAGGAGGTGAGCTATAATTTTCTACCAATATTGCCACCTTTAAAAGTAGGATTTTTCCTTTGGACTGCAGAAGATTTTAATACTTTGTTCATTGAGGGGGAATTTAAACACCACTGTTGGATTCAAGTTTGTTCTGCTTTCCTTCATAGCTACTTGGATATAGTAGTTGGTTGACAGTCTTTTTATGCTTTCAGTGCTAAATTTGGTAGTTGAACCATTCATATTCTAAAATGTCACTAGAGCAGCTTTCTCTAGGGGTGGGTTTTGAGCACTTTAGTCCAAATTTTCTGATTTCCCTGACATTGTCTTCTCAGAGCTCTTTAAATATGCAGTACAAAAATGTGTGACATTAAATACATTACTGTGACGTTAAATACATTTCTTTACTTTATTATCTAGTCAAGTCACAAGTTGTAAGCCTCTCCAATCCTGAGCCTTGTCATCATTGTACAAATGAATTGTCCATGCTTTCCTTTCTTGCACTTTTGTATTAATGTGTCACTTTTTGACTAGAGATGTGCTTTTGACACTTAACATTTTCTATTGATGAATACAATAAGTAGAAGTGTGAAATGTAATTAAAGTTCTTAAATGTTAGATGAACAGCAAATGTTCAGTTGCGCACTTCGCATTCAGCTTAAGCATGATAAATCTATTTGAAGTAGACAATTGAGGTTGATTACCTTATATTTTAGAACCAACAGGAGGCTAGTTTCAGTTTTTTGAGCTGCATATTCTAGGGTTTTTGTTTTTTTTTTTTTTAAATCCAGAAAAAGGGATTTTTTTTTTTCTAGTTTCAGTTTTGGCACTGGATTTTATCCTGGAGTTTTAAAATATCTTCATCCTGTTCTTTTTCTATTAAGGTTAATGTTGAAGAAGGAAAATGCGGAAGTCGTCCTTTGACAAGTTTTATAAATGAGTATTTGAAGCTCAGGAATAAGTGAAGCTGAAATTTGAAAAAATAAAAGAAAGAATGCATGCTAATTATCAGACCAGAAGTCCCACTTGTAGAATTTTGAGCAATTTGTGTGAAGTGGGGAAGATGAAAGAAGTCAGAATTTGAAACGGAAGAATGAAGAAAAGAAATAAAAATGAAGTTAAGATAAGAAGTAATCTGGAATCAGAAAGCACTACGCTAAGTAATTACTAGTCTGTTTATGTGTCCCTGTATATTTTGCTAAACATGCATGCATTATTTGTTTAATAGAAGAAAATATATACAGGGCAAAGACGTGCCTTCCAGGGGAAACGTTTAAATTAGGTAATTCTAATTTTAACTTCTTAGTCAAATGATTGAAATGCAATTTAAAAAAATAATAACCCTTTGTAGTCAAATATGAGGCAGGAATGAGCTCTCTGGCATGGGTAACAGTTGGCTTCATGTTGTCCCTCTAGATTTTTTCATCTAACTCTGCTGGTCCTGGGGTATGAGTGAGTACCTCCAGAGTTGGAATTGGTGGTTTGTGCCACCTCCATGGACTCTTAAAATTCACTGATCCCTATTCTTCAGTACTGAGCAATGTATAATAGAATGTTTTCTATGTTTGTCATAGTTTTCCTAAAGAATGTCACCAGGATGGTTATAGAACCGAACCCTCAAAATTGAAGCAAACCAGTGAACAGGTTAGCCAGCTCCTTTTGGCATTTATGAAAATATTTTCTTTCCAGGTGGCATAGTGGAAAGCTATGACCAATTAGGCCCTACCTTTTAAGATGCAGGTTCTAAATTCACAAGGATGAGTCTTAATTCTTTGCTGTTTAATGCCTTTTCCAGCTGAATGACTAGGATTACTGCTTAAAAAAAAAAAAAAGTTTACCTTAGAATGAGGTGGGTCACACAAGTGAACAGGATCTCTCTTAACTCAAAGCGGCAATAGTGTTAGGTGCTTTATTCCGTAAACAGCTTTATTCCCTTTTCTCATTTTCTGCTATTAACACTTAAATGTTAGAATGATGTGAGAGGTATAGATTATATTATAAAGTAGCTTTATTCTGGTTCCCCACTCCCAGTACTTCCTGGAAAAAAAGAAACCTCAAAGTTCTATTATTCCCCATCTGTGTGTTTTGTTTTAGTTAAATAAAAGAATCAAATGATCAGTATAATGTTATTTTCAGTTGTATGGGACAAGTACACGTGTCAGAATAATACCCAGTGATAGCTAACCAAGAGTTGTCCTCTGTTGGGAAAGCCAAAGTTACCACTTCTCCTTCCTGAAATGAAGACAACCTAAAAAACTTTCTCTGAGAGTTATTAGATCTTCCAGCTCTTGGAAAAAGTGACTTAAATGACATTTCTAGAAGGATCTGTTTTCTGGGGTTTTAGGGCCAATGTGCGATCTGTGCTTTTTGTAATTATTTCTGTGTTTTCAAGGAGAAGAAAATTATTCCCATTTATAGTAGTTTCCAGCTTTTGCTTTGTCCCAATTATTGGTTTGTAAAAATTTTTTGCCATGTATAAACTAGTAACATTAAGTTAATGTTAATTTTGCATTCCGAATTACTTACAGATTAGGCAGAGAGATGTGAATGGATATTCTATTTCTCTTCAAGTCCATGGATTCTTTTATCAGGAGACCTGAAAGGTCCTTGGGGTCCAAAAGAGGAAAGACCTATTAAGCCTCTAAGTGGAAGGAAAGCAGTTTGGAATTTGATTATATGGTCTAAGCTGGATAGATGTATGGTGAAACTAAACACTGATGCTGGTGGACCATCCCATCCATTCAAGGTTCCCCCCACTATCACCCGTTGGCCAAAGTATCTTTGAGTCTTGACCGTGCTTTCTCCTCTCACCCCCACTCTGGCTGTTGGGGAGGTAAGAGGGAGATAGGCCTCCGCAGGGGAGCAGAGAAAATGAGAGAAACAAGGTTCCAAGACGATGCTTTTGCCAAGAAAAATCAATAGGCAGGAAGCATAAAACTCTGAAATTGAATAAAGCAATGATACTTAGCATCATAAATATGTATGGTACTTCTAAGAAATGTAGAAGACCAACTCCAGAGTTACTAAATGAGCTCTAGTTTAGGGACCTGTATTCTTAAATGCTGTGTAGGTTTACTCCATACCTGTTTAAGAGCCACTGTTCAAAATCTAATTTACTGCATCTAGTTTCTAAAATAATACAGAAGAAACCTAGTGATTTGATGGTTCCAGATGGTTTCCACTTCCTTTATCTCTCAAAATGTTTTTCTAAGATGGTGCCTTTCTCGGAATAGGGGGAGATGAAGGTTATTTTGTTGAAAGCCTTGAGTTTTTTTCTGACCTGCTCCTTTCAAGTTGTATATTGTTAGTTACATGACTAAGATCAATCTATAAAAACTTGATTCCCTGAGCAAAAATTCAGGGAATTTCTTGGTTTTGTATTAACTTTAAGTTCATGATCCTTTTCGTTGAGGTATTGAAGGTCCAGAGTAGTGGGGTTTTTTTTGGTAGGGGTTTTAATGCTTTGACACATAATTTTTAGCCCTAAGAGTGGACTTTGAGTTTTCTTTATGTGGAGAATTTCCCAGCTGGTTGTGTAGATTTGCCCATGGATTAAGGTTTAAGTTAACTTTGTTTTTAGATTTGGCTAATAATTTTAGGTATCATTTCTTCTGGACAGGCTAAATTTCCTTGAATATATATTTTCAAACAAGCTGAGAGCCAACATAACTACAAAAAGGGGGTTAACTTCTTTAAGAAACATCCCTGACAAGAAAGGTAGGAGGAGGTGGAGGCATTGTTTAGGTGTTAGCCTAACCAAATGTCAGTATAAAAGGGAAGATCTTTGCATTCTAGCTGGTGTTTCCTCTATTCCTGGCCTAGGAAGTGATTGCTCACAAAATATATATGCATATAGCCAGTTAGTCTTAAGAGGCTGAGAGGAAAGTCTTAGAATTTCATAGACGCTGTATCTTTGACCCTTGATCTGCTAGGCTAAAAGTACAATCTCTTACCAGTGGGCAGACAGGTAGAGTAGGTTAGGATAAGGTTTTTCTGTTTAAAGAAGCAAGAGGCTTAAAAGGAGATCTTGGCTTTGTACCATTTCTTCCTTTATATTCCATTTCCTAGGCTGACTGATTTGTTAACTACAACTGCTTTATTGGTAATCTTTTTATTATGAGTTACTGTAAGCATATTCAGCTCTCCTTTCCAGAGTAAATTGTTTTCTTTGGTTTCCATTAAAAGCTATAATCATTCCATGAAGTAATCTTTTCTAACATTGGAATAAACGAAGGCAGTTAACTTTTGGGGTCCCTTTTTCTATTTTCTCTTCTAGGTTAGCTTTTGCCTGTGGTAAAGATGCCGGAAACTGCACCCCACCCCTATTTTGTGAGAACTACTTTGTCCAAGGAGAGGAGGGAGGTGGATTGTGCTTTTAAATGTCTGTGTGCAGAATATTTGCCAGAGAATGCCAAGAGATTGTTATTTGGGGTCCCCAAAGCTGTAGTACACCCTTTAACCATTCCTTGTTAAAGGTAGCTGTTCTCACTAATGAGTATCTTTTTCTTTGAGCCTTTTTACAGTCAACCCAAGGGGGTGATGGAGAGGGGGCTGTCACATTTCATGTCCCTTCACACTGTGTTTTATAATGACTGAAATCTTACTGGGAAGTTTCTAGAGTTCTTTCAGGCCTAGAGACCAGAACTTATTTTACTGATTGAGTTACTCTTTTCTTTACTGTCCTAAACTTCAAACTTGTTTCTTCTATATTGCATATAAATTTTTGCCCTGAGCATCATAGAAATGATCTTCCAAATTTTCTCCCATCAAGCTGTAGATCACAGAACATAATCTAAAAAGGCTATAGCTATAATTTAAAATCCTATTCTATCCTTTCAAGAATGGCCAGAATATTCTGAAAGTTGACTACCCAGGGAGGTCTCCAGTGGTACTTTTATCCAGTAGCTTCAACATTGAGTCTTACTCCTACAGTGACTTACTGTACTGTTTTGGTTCTTTTTGGGTCTGGCCGTTTCTGCTCTATCTTGGGTGGAAAGACTCACTAGACTTTATGCCTTTTAATTTGCCTTAAGTTGGAGCCTAAAGTACGGCTGTCTTGCTTGATGATAACACCTTTGCTATTAGACTGAGTGGGTTTGTTCTCTTAATCCGTTGTTTCTGTTTTGGTGCGTTGGCAGGACATTTCCTTGGTTCCATTACTTTATATGTATGTCTTTTCTGCTTATGAGTTGACTGTATGTTTTGACTCACTGGTGAGCCAGTTACCCTGTTTCCCCATTCTTTTGCTGGTTTCTTTAGAGATTTTCCTTACTGTGCCACTTACCTACCAGGTAGTCTAGTTTTGATTGGGAAAGCCATGGCTGTATAGTATATACCTAGACTTTGGGTTTTACATGCAATTCTGAACTCCCTACCTTCATGGACCTTGATAGGAGCCCCTGATTTAATCTGTTCTGGTTTTAATAGGTCCTTTATGTAACTTACCTAGCTACTTATTCCCCATCAGTTTGCCCTGGTTCATCTCCATTTAGCCCAGAAAGCTGTAGATCTCTGGCACTCTCTTTGCTCTTCTGCACAGTTCACTGCCTTTCTGCTGTGGTTCCATCTGGTTGCTTTGAGATTTTTAGGGGCTTCCCACCATGGTTAGATGGAATAGAGTTTAGTGTCCTTCAGGCTGGTCCTTGCTTTCCACTAGGTTTCTGCCTTTTGCTAGGACTTGAAACAGATTGTCCTTGCCTCTTTTCCCCACTTAAAAATAAATAAAACTTGAGAAGTTAAGGTCTTATTGGAAAAAAAAAAAAAGGCATTTTAAAAGTAAGTTTTATGATTTTCATAGGGTTTTGTTTTATTGATGGCAACTTGATTGAAATATAGGTATAAGGTATAGGTGTCATAGTTAATAAGATTCTTTCTCACCCTAGTCTTTATGGAGTAACAATCCCAAAACACAATCCTTGGACAGTTCCCTTAACTGCTTGGCTTTGGCACCCCTTTCTGAAGAGAGTGGGGTCAGTTAACTCTTAACCCTGCTCCAGAAAAGGTGGAAGTTCAAGTTAATTGGCTTATGTCAGTTGGAGCAATGTAAATATACCAGGTATATTCAGTTCCTGCCCTTACCTATGTTTTCTTATCTTGGAAGGGGATTGCTTTCCCTCACCATTTATCTCACAGCAGCTTATTTGTTTTTAAAGTTGCCCAGAAAGTATACAAATTAAACTTTTGACATCTACGTGTAGGAATCCCGTTCTGCTTCCAGAAGTGGAAGTGCTCATGGATCTGGGAAATCTGCAAGGCATACCCCAGCAAGGTCTCGCTCCAAGGAAGATTCCAGGCGTTCCAGATCAAAGTCCAGGTCCAGATCTGAATCTAGGTAAGAAAGACTGTCTTGGGATTTTCTTCTGTTACTCTTAGCTCTGAAATTGGTGTGTGCTTTGTAAATTAGGAAGATAGAGAGGGTTAGATCATTTGTTGGCTTATTTAATATTGGTATTAGCAATGTACTTAATCATAAGTTCTGGGACAGAAGACTAAGTGGTTAAGAGCCTGGGCTTTTGGTGTTAGGGTTCAAATCTTACCTCTATTTTTTCTGACTTGGGCAGATTACTTAACCTTTTTCCACCTTAACTTCCTTATCTTTAAAAGGCGAGTTAGTACTAGTTCTTCAGGATTGTGAGGATTCGCTATGAGTTTAAGTATAACAAATGGACTGCAGAACATTGGCTTTCATAACTGCAATTCTTGATAAATAGGTGTAGTGTCTAATATTATATATATGTGTGTATAAAACAAAAATAATACCATAACAGCGCACTTTTTTTTTTTTTTTTTTTTTTTTTTATGTTGGTCTAGAGTAGGCTATACGTCCTTGGTTTGCCCAGGACAGCCCCAGTTTATGCCTATTATCAGGCATAATTAACTGCACCTCTTTTCTCTCTTACAATGTGTCCTGTCTGGTTTAGATGACACTTCATACCACTCTAGTTAAGAGCGATTGATTGGTTTTAAAACACTGCTGGACAAAACTATGGTGATGGTGATTTTATCTTAAGTGAATGGTGGGCATAATGGGAGAGGCCGAAAAAATAGAGGGTGTATACTGAGGGAAAAGGGGGGCACAAATGAAGCTAGTAGGAAGTGCTGCATGTTTTAATGATTACCAAATTTTTTAGTGTGTTAATTGATCTTCAGTATGTTAATTTTGATCTCCTTTATCTTAAGAAATGGAAGAGAGCTGATAGTGGTTTGGAGCTCTTTCTAGCAGAGTTGAGATGACTGTAGATACAGAAGAAAAACCTCAATTTAATGTTAATATATGTCTGAATTATGTTCCGTCTTTTGGATTTTAACTCTTAGATTATTAGAAGAATTAAAAGCTGTATCAATCAGTTATTTAGTCATAACCGTGAAGCTTTTGTCTTACAGGTCTAGATCCAGAAGAAGTTCTCGAAGGCATTACACAAGATCAAGATCTCGGTCCCGCTCCCATAGACGATCCCGTAGCAGGTCTTACAGTCGAGATTATCGAAGACGGCATAGCCACAGTCATTCTCCCATGTCTACTCGCAGGCGTCATGTTGGGAATCGGGTAAGATGAAAAAATTGTTGAAGCAATACGTCTCTCTTCTGTTTTGAAATTAGAACTGATTACATTTGACAGTAGACTTCTGGCAGTTAACACACAAGTTCTTTAGAGACTTTTTAGTGTTTTGAGGTTAGTCTATTTAAAAGTATTTCTTATGTTGTAAATGGTCTACATTTGAGCTATCAGTCATATGTAAGCAAAATACTGTGGCAGTGGTGTAGCTCAGCTCATCAAATAAAAAATCCCCATTGTGCATTACTATCTATATGTGCCATATTAATGTTACTGAAGTTTTCTCGGTTAGCTTTAATACTCTTTTTAGAATGCTTCTTGGTTTTTCCATTTAATTTTAAGCGCGTTTATTTCGGGTATTAGGGCTTATCTTCCCTGAAATAGTTATTCCCTCTGGCTTATAGAGATAATGCTATTCTCATTATTCTTACGCCTAGAATAAATTCCTAGGAGGTGAATCCCTTGGGCAAATTGCTCTCCAGTCTCCCCCCACAAAAATGGCAATTTTGGTCTTCACTAGTATGAGTCCCTATTTCCCCCTCCCTACACACACTTAATTCTGAGGTTGAAATGCTCTTCACAGGATTTTCTTTGGGAGGGGGTGCAGAGGGAGAGAGAATCTTTTTTTTTAAGATTTTATTTATTTATTTGACAGACACAGCGAGAGAGGGAACACAAGCAGGGGGAGTGGGAGAGGGAGAAGCAGGCTTCCTGTGGAGCAGGGATACCAATGCGGGGCTCGATCCCAGGACCCTAGGATCATGACCTGAGCCGAAGGCAGATGCTTAATGACTGAGCCACCCGGGCGCTCCATGGGGGAGAGAGAAGCAGGCTCCATGGCCAGCGTTGGAGCCAGATGTTGGGCTTGATCTCAACCCTGAGATGATGACCTGAGTCAAAATCAAGAGTCCGATGCTTAACTGACTGAGCCACCCCAGGCACCCCTTTTCTGCCCATTAATGCTTGCAGCTATTGCCATAACACTGATTTTAAATTTTAATTTTTCATTTAAATCTGCTTTATTGTTAGTGACATTTTGGGTAATTTTTATGCATTTTTTCTTAACTTTAGTTTGATAAATTTTAAGGTTTAAAATTGATTTTTCCATTTCTAGGCAAATCCTGATCCCAACTGCTGTCTTGGAGTATTTGGATTGAGCTTGTACACTACAGAAAGAGATCTAAGAGAAGTATTCTCTAAATATGGCCCCATTGCTGATGTGTCTATTGTATATGACCAGCAGTCTAGACGTTCAAGAGGATTTGCCTTTGTATATTTTGAAAATGTAGATGATGCCAAGGAAGTAAGTAAAAGTCTACCTGTATCTTTTTTTTTTTTTTTTAAGATTTTATTTATTTGACAGAGACACAGCGAGAGAGGGAACACAAGCAAGGGGGAGTGGGAGAGAGAGAAGCAGGCTCCTCGCTGAGCAGGGTGCCCGATGCGGGGCTCGATCCCAGGACCCTGGGATCATGACCTGAGCTGAAGGCAGACACTTAATGACTGAGCCACCCAGGCGCCCTCCTTGTTTTGTTTTTTGTTTTGTTTTTTTTTTAAGATTTTGAGAGAGAGAAAGCGCATGAGGGGGTAGGGTCAGAGGCAGAAGCAGACTCCCCGCTGAGCAGGGAGCCCCATGCAGGACTCGATCCCGGGACTCCAGGATCATGACGTGAAGCAAAGGCAGTTGCTCAACCAACTGAGCTACCCAGGCGCCCTTTTTTTTTTTTTTTAACCTGTATCTTTTTAAAATAGTCCTATTGTTGACTCCCAAGTACAGATGAACATAAGGATAAGGACAGTTTTCGCTTTTATATTGTAAATAAGATATATTTATAGTTACTTACAAATATTTGTAAATATTTACAAAAGTATTTATGCTGGATATTTGTGGCCTTGTCCCAGGTGTATATAATAACTTAATGTATCTTTCCAAGGCAAAAGAGCGTGCCAATGGAATGGAGCTTGATGGACGTAGGATCAGAGTTGATTTCTCTATAACAAAAAGACCACATACCCCAACACCAGGAATTTACATGGGGAGACCTACCTAGTAAGTTTATTTTTAAGATAAAGATTGATGGCTGAGTGCATTTTCTCTTAAGAACTACCATGTACCTGGGGAAAATCTTCGACATTTCATCCAGTCCTGCCACAGTACAAATCATTCTTCCTGGTTTTTTTTTTTTTTTTAACTGGGTAAGACTATTCAAAAGAATATATTCAGTGGAAATCTTGTATTTGTGCTGCACACTGGTAGATGACATCCCACCATATCATACAGAAAGGCCATATATCTGGCTTTGCTTGGTAATTAATGGTCTTGCTTAGACCATTTTTATCGTAATGGAATCTTAACCGTTCTAGGTAAAAGTCAAGTTTATAACAAATTCTACTCCTGTGGTTTTTTAGTTTTTGTTAAGCAGAGTGGAAAACACAGTTTTTGCATTGAACTATATGATAGGATACTTCTTTTCCTTTGTCATCGTTCTCACCAGTGTTTCTATATTGGTCAAAAGCTCTGTGTTGAAGTTTTGTTTTTTGTTGTTTTTAATTTAAATTTTCCCACTCCTGAAACCACATTCTTCCAAATATTTCATTTTCCTTTAGGAAAATACATTTATGTACATTGTTACAGGGAGCAGAGAAAAAGGACAGTGTTTATCCCATATCAGTGAATTCTTAGATAGGAATAATAAACCTTTTCCGGGTAACTTTTCTTTTAGAAAAGGCCTGTCTATGAATTAATAATTAGGGGGTTAGTAGATACTATTTTTGCTCAATATAAGAGAGTAAAGAGATTATACTTGGAGCAGTTGCCCAGTCATGCCCTTAGCTCAGCTGTGGCTCCCAGGACCCAAATGAGTCATGCTGCTGTGCTATTGTCTGAACAGCTTTAAACAATAACAGTTGTATGTAGGAAGATAGGGAAGGAAGGCCACGTGGTATTTTATGAAGATACTCTATGAAGATGTATTTCACTGGATGAAATATATTTATGAAGATATATTATTCATAGTGGCAGCTCACGCCGTCGGGATTACTATGACAGAGGATATGATCGAGGCTATGATGATCGAGACTACTACAGCAGATCATACAGGTAAGTTAACCATAGTAGATTTAAGTTGCCAAAAATTTGAAGGGAGGTTAAATTTTTAGGTTTTAAAGGTTTTTAAGGTCCAAAGAAATATTTGTTGAAGGGCAATAATTTGGTATAAGAATGGCTAAAGGTTTTTTTTATTATCAAAAAATTGAACCTTTTTGGGGGTGATTAATAGGGAAATAACTGTCATGCTGAGAAACACTTTGGAAGATAAAATGAAGTAAAATCTTTATTTTACCTGCAGCGGGTAATTTAGACCCTGCCTTACTTATGAAAATGTAAATTGTATGATTAATCCTTGGTGCCTTATTGAGGTGTGGTTGTCTTTTTTTTTTTTTTTGTACACTGTTTTGAATGTTTAAAGAAGTTGATTGTCAACTACCGTCTGTGGAAGTGAGTCCTTAAGCTTGCTTTTGACACTATGGTCCAGCATTTTATCCCCAACAAAAACCTTTTTTGGAAGAACATTTGTGTGTTAATTGGCACTCTTAGGGATTAATCTGTGGAGGCTGGGAAGATTAAACATTCAGGTTTTAATTCAGTTGAGCATTTACTTTAGAAGTGTAATTTGTTCTGTTACTCACTTTAGCCACCAGAGAGAGCTCTATGCCATTTTGTAAAAAGGATGACAAAAGTTAGGGCTTTAATCACTTTACTTAGAAAAATGACCTTTCATTTCTCCGTGGGAGTTTTAATTATACTGCATAAATATTGTTTTTAAAACTTTAAAAAAATGAATGTGTGTTGCTTTTCTGCCTTCACAGAGGAGGAGGTGGAGGAGGAGGAGGATGGAGAGCTGCTCAAGACAGGGATCAGATTTACAGGTATGGCAGGAGAGGATTTTAAATGTACATGGTACACAGTAGAATGGCTTACGTAAAGACACTTGGTTACTAGTATTTTGGGGGTTATTAAAAGTTGGGTCACACAAATTGGATTGCATGAAATTCATAAAATACTGTAAATGAAACCAGTAATAGTGTATACATGGCTTCGTTTGTGTGTTTACAGAAATGAATTGGGCTTATACTAGGTAATTACTCAATGGCCCCATTTTGTACCTTAATTGATGATAGTGTAAATTAAGGTCAGTGATAAGCATCCTTAATATTCTTAGTCTTTATTCCTTACTGCTATTTTCTGGTACTATTGCATTTTTGTTAGCTTTTAACGAGCATCTTAGTAAGCAAGTGAGTATTCAAGTCAGTCTTAGAAAACTGCTTTGAAGCACTAGTTAGTAAAATTTGTTTTGGGTGTTCATGAAGGTGTGCTTGGGATTAGTGGTTTTATTATCTAAAACAGACTTTGGAAATACCATGACTATTGCAATCCTTATATATCATTTAGTCTAACTTCAATGTATGGAGTCTTAGACGGTCTTGGCATTTGTTTACAGAAGGCGGTCACCTTCTCCTTATTATAGTCGTGGAGGATACAGATCACGTTCTAGATCTCGATCATACTCACCTCGTAAGTTTCTAACTTGATACGATTTTATATATTATAATAGTATGGCTTGAAGTTATCAAACTACAGTAGATAGTGGGTTAATTCAAGTAGTTTTATTTATATTATAATCCACCCACCCACCCTTGGTTTTTGTATGTACGGTTCAAGGAAGTATATGAAAATCCTTGGAATCTTATTCTTGCTAATTAAAATAGTAAATGTATAAAACATTCTGGTCACCATTTGTACCTTTCTTTTCAGGAGGGCTTGCAGTTTATGTACAGCCTGGAAACATTTGGGTGACTTTAAAACCTTAGCTCCTGGGGGTTGAGTTATACTTCCCAGCTATTTCTTTTGTCCAGTGTTGGTTCTTTGATTCCTAGGGGAACCCTTTTCATAGGAGAGAATCTGGTGCATAGAATTTTCTAATGGTAGAATAAAAAGTCTGAATATTAAAGTATACTTGATAAATATGCTTCAATACTGAGAGACTGATTATTATTTCTTCCTAGGTCGCTATTAAAGCATGAAGTTGAAGACTTTCTGAAACCTACCCTAGAGTTGGGATATTGTTTGTGGACAATATTTTTTATTGTCTCCTGTTTAAAAAGTGAACAGTGCCTAGTGAAGTTAGGTGACTTTTACACCTTTTATGATGACTACTTTTGGTGGAGTTGAAATGCTGTTTTCATTCTGCATTTGTGTAGTTCGGTGCTTTGTTCAAAGTTAAGTGTTTTCAGAAAAGTATGTTTTGCATGTATTTTTTTACAGTCTAAATTTTGACTGCTGAGAAGTTTCTATTGTACAAAACTTCATTTAAAAGGTTTTTCTACTGAATCCAGGGTATTCTGAAGATCGAAGCCTGTGTGTAAAATGCTACCAAATGGTAAAAAGCAACAATAAAGTTTGGTTTTTACTTTTCTTTCTAACATCAATGCTTAGCAAAACTGTTCAGATTAGGTTGTGTCAGGAGTAAATTTCAAGACAAAAATACCCATTTTCCTCCAATCCATGAAACATATTATACTTAATATACCTGCAACTAAGTGTTAAAAATTATGCTCTGTAACCCTGTACTGCTAGTACTAGAACTAAAGAACTTTCAATACAGCCAATGCTTAATGCTTATATAAATGTGGATTTGTCAGCCTTTATGTAATCTGTATCATATAAAGCAGGGGATAAGAAAAGAGGTACACGATGTATGCCTTTAAAAGGCTATTTCTTAAAGCTGTTACAAGGGGATAATGGTATTTCAACTAGTTATCAGCAAGTGACAATACATTCCACCACAAATGTACTCTTGTTCTTCTAGCTTTTAGACTATGGAAAAAATTAAGTGCTTCAGAGTTCGGGAAAAGAGAAAGGGAACACTACACCTGTGTTGTGGATGAACTGAAGACTTTGCCTGTTCATTTTTTAAATATTATTTTCAGGTCCTTTGCTTACCAAAGGAAGCCCAATTTCACTCAAATGTTTTGAGAACTGTGTTTAAATAAATGCAAATGAAAAGAGTAAAAGGCTGGTACAACTCAGTTGACATAGAAGATTTTGTTTTAACCTTGTTACTTATAATTGGAGGGTTTTTTAAAGTAGTTTTTAGTCCCTTGTACAGTATCCCTTAGGCTGAAATGTATTCTTTTTGCCTTTTTTTTTTAATAGATAAATTGTACATTCCTGGAAAATACATTTTAAGAGGGGAGTTAGGTACTTGAGTGATTGTCTTCATTTGGATGATGTTAGTTATATTAAATAAGTCTAGTCTCCACACTTGCCCAGAGGGTGGCCAATTCAGTGGAAAATGCAATAGGCAGGTAATTTATCAAAATCATTTAGTATGTCCCAGGTATCTGTAAAACAGTTCATTTAGTCTGTAGCAGCCATGAGATGTAACTTACCTTAAGTTAAAACAACTATTAAATGGTAATCCATATGTGGGCAGATGTCCATCCACAGTCTGTACTTTCATTCATGATGCCATTCTGCCATACTCTAGATAACAAGATGAATAAAAAAAGCGGGGGTCATGGGGTGCCTGGCTGGCTCCGTTGGTAGAACATGCAACTCTTGATCTCAGGGTAGTGAGTTGAAGCCTCATGTTGGGTGTGGAGCCTACTTGAAATATATATATATATGTATATATATATTTCATAGGCAATATTTGCAGGCCTTAATTTGTCCCACTGGGTGGTATCTCTCATACTTTGGAGACTGTCAAATGGATTTTAAAATTCTGCATGTTTGTGTTTCTGAATAGCACCTGGAACTAACTTTGTTTCAAATTTATTGTCAGCCAGTTTGAGAGGAAGACTTGGCCCCTCAGATGGTTTTAGAATATGGTCCAGAAGGGGCTGGATTATAATTCTGTAGTGATAAGAGTGTACCTGAAGAAACATACCACTTACAGGCTGTCTTGCTAGGGGAAAGGGTAGACCAGCACCAAAGCAGTGGGTGTGAGAACTGTGGGCATCCAGTGCAGGTCTCACTGAATGAGGTCCCCTACACAAATACCTAACCTCTTACTGCATTACAGTATATGGAGTAAGAAATAGATTTCCCAGCCCTGTAATTGGCCTCAGGTCTAGAGCAACTTCAGAAAGCAACCATGCCTAATTGATGCATCCCAGAAGGTGTTGGCTTGCAATTAATTCACGTAAGCCACCCATTATCCTGCCAATAAAGTGGGTTTTTTTAAAGCTAGCGATCAGTTGGGCTTTTGGATCTGGAAGCATTTTGACTTCTAAATTGCTACCAGGAGTGTATTACAGGCAGCAGACCTTGAAGAATATTAAGAACTTACCGGGTTTGATGGGTGGAGACTCCTTTCCTATTCTGGGAGAGGAAACAAGTAGTCTAGTCTGTTCATGTGCCTCTGATGGTGGTCATCAGGTGAGTCCCTTGGGTTAACTGTTGGCATACACCAATTTAAAGAGACAATGTCAGAACCATAGGAGAGCCATTGGATAACTTAGGGATCGGATAAATTAAATCTTGAAATTCTTGCCTCAAGGCAAAAAAGCCCAGGTTTTTAAATGCCAGTACTAACAATACATTGTTTACCACTGCAGGCCTGAGATGATTGAAACCAAATGCAAGGTTGATTTGGAGGACTGCTGAATTAAAATAGTTAAAATTCATAATCTTACTGGGGTCTTGTGAAAGCACACATTATTCAGGAAATGTCAGATCCCAACAATTGGCGTAAGTTTTTGTTTCTTGTTCTTTTTTGGAGGCCTTTGAGAACCCCAAGCCCTCCAAAATGGTCTTTGGTTGCTTCCCTTGCATAAGGAAAGTATGCCTCAGGATAAAACTAACAATTCTCAACCCTCATTTCCTGCTAATCAGTATTTCAACTTGCAGAGGCTCAAGGGGAGAAATTATGAATTAGACTGGGAACAAAAGTTTCATCCAGAAGGTGAAATTTATTTACATTATCAAAATTAGGTAAATTTTACAGGGAAGGATTTATTGATGAGTGCACACCCACAGTTTTGCTTCAGACAACAGACAGATCTTGATTATATAACAAAAACCCTGGATCTTGTGAACCTAGGCCTGACACAATAGAGAATTCATAAGACATTGAACTTGAAGAAGAGGCCAGAAACCCCAAATAAGAACCACCTGTGCATATGAACTTTACCAGTTTTGCCAAGGGGTTGTGCAATCATTTGTGCACTTAACTATGTACAGTAGAAAAAAAATACCCAAACTTAACCAGAAATATTAGATACTGGCTTACAGTTAAATTAGTTCATGGGAACCAGGGACAGACACTATTGTGACCGAAAAAAAGTTAAAACGGGCTTGGAACAAGGGGATGAAGAGGATTCTGTTTGAAATTCATTTTGTGGTAAGTCTGGGGGAACTCCGAATCATCCTGGGGGGAGGGGGGAAGGTTCTCTTCCCCCTCCCCCTGCAATCCTGTGCACGTTTTAACTAGTGTCCCCAACTAGGAGGATCCTCTTAACCTTGGGATAAAGGCCAAAGGGAAGCCATTTAGGACTTAACAAAAGTCATCTGTCCCTGAGGATTACAGGGTAGTAGTGGTGGCTCTGGCAAATCGTAGAGAATGCATACATTTTCCATTCACTTAACTCAGTTTTGCCAGTGTGTAGACTGGTGGACATTTTAAGTGGTGATTTTAAACATGGGTGCTAATTCAGATGAATTTTCCTCATTAGGACAAATAGGGCACTTAGTCCTTAAAATCTAAAAACGTTTTTTCACCATTCTGGTCAATATCAGAAGCAATATGCATTTGTGTGGGAAGGAGAGCAGTTCACCTTTTCATCTTAAAAATTTTTGAATTCCCAAAGGCAGGCAAACTACACACTGTACTAAATCTGGCTGGTTTGTTTCCAGTTTTTACAGCTATCACCATTCACTTAATGTATATGACTGCCTTCACATTATAATGGCAGCATTGAGTAGTTGGGACAGATCATTTGACCCAGAAAACTGCAAATTGCTGACCTCTTAACAGGAAAATTTCTGCTTGCTGATTTTAAGTCCACAGGTAACTCATCGACCTCCCCATCCTACCTGAGCCTGATTTATAGGTGGCTCTCTACCTTCTGTGCTTCAGCCAGAATCAGACTGTTAAAGACCCATTCAGAAGACCCTGATGATTAACAGCAGTTTTCCCAGTGAGAACTAAGAGTACTGTATACCTCCACTGTCTTGGTCTAAAATTTAGATAAACCGAGTTCATGGGTATCTCCTAGACAGTGTCTTGTGACCTTAATATATGGCTAAGTAGGATAGGAGGGTTTTTTTAATTTGATTATCTATTCACTTAGGCTAAACGTTAACCACTTTGAAGAGCCTATCTTGCCAGTAATAACCAACCCTGAGCTCCAGTGTGAAGTAATACTTGGAATTAATGCACTAGGTAGTTACATTGAGCTCCATTGTGAAGGGGACAGTAGTTTCAATTGCAAATAGAATGCTGGAATTGGATTTCTTGACATGTTAATATCTGCCACACAGCTTGGGTTTATTCAGGGTTCTTCAGAAAATGGAAAGTGTGTGTGTTAGACACTTTTAAATATAAACTATATAATTCACTTTACATTCTCACTACCATATCTTAAACATGCCTTTAAAAATACTTTAGAAAACATCCATTTGAGAATTCTTAAGTCTTTAAAATATTTAGACTCGTTACCAGAAATTAATCTGTAAATTTCTATTCCCCCATTCTTAAGTTCTAAAATGGACTTCAGTCCTAAAGTTGTATGAACATTTACCCTTCTCCCAGCAAATAATGAAAATGCCTAAACCCTTAGTCTTTTTTTTTTTTTTAAGATTTTATTTTTATTATTTATTTGACAGAGAGACACTGTGAGAGGGAACACAAGCAGGGGGAGTGGGAGAGGGAGAAGCAGGCTCCCGGCAGAGCAGGGAGCCTGATGTGGGACTGGATCCCAGGACCCTGGGATCATGACCTGAGCCGAAGGCAGTCGCTTAACCGACTGAGCCACCCAGGCGCCCTAAACCCTTAGTCTTAACCACAGTTAAGTATAATCATCCTAGAAGCATTTCAAATTCGATAGGTAAAACCACCACTGAAGTTTTAGAAAAATGGGTTACCTGGTATGAAGAGTCCTGCCTTTTTGTGCCTCTTAAAATTTAATTCAGTGCATCCAAGGACAAGTAACACTGGGAATAGAGCATGACTATCTTCCATTATTCATTTCATTCATTACTCTGATACTCCCCACTATGATGTGATGATAGAATTACACCATAAATTTTGGCATTTAATAGGAAAACCATTGTTAGAATGAGTATTGAGCTCTAAGCAGTGAAGACATGCCATCTGTTTTAACCTTATATTAGTTTAACATTACATATTCAACTTTTATAAATAACTTCGTCAGGGAAGACTACATTAGTATGACATTTGAGAGAAAAGAGGTGAAAGCCATATGTAAATCTGGGGAAAATACTGATGGACTTAAGTTCCTTGGTTTGTTCAAATCTTTTTTTTTTTATTCTTATGTTAATCCCCATACATTACATCATTAGTTTTAGATGAAGTGTTCCATGATTCATTGTTTGTGCATAAACACCCAGTGCTCCATGCAGAATGTGCCCTCCTCAATACCCACCACCAGGCTAACCCATCCTCCCACCCCCCTCCCCTCTAGAACCCTCAGTTTGTTTTTCAGAGTCCATCGTCTCTCATGGTTCGTCTACCCCTCCGATTTCCCCCGCTTCATTCTTCCCCTCCTGCTACCTTCTTTTTTTTGGTTTGTTCAAATCTAAGGCACACCAGGGAGGCCAATGTGAGTAAAAAAGATGAGGTGGGTAAGTAAAGAGCCATATCAATTTGTGATTTTTGTAGACACTAAGGAAAATTTGGGTTTTACGATGGCATGAAGAACCATTGGCGGTGTTGGGCAGAAGAGTGAGCTGGTAACAAAAGCTCAACTCTGGAGTGCCAATCAATGTGTAATAGAATGAGGTCTTCATCCGATGGGAAAGGTACATAAGAGGTGATTTTGTTACAATGTAGAAGATCTGTTGGATACATTTGGAGTGCTATGACATCCCAGTAGAGAGGCCCTGGCTAGGCTTGGGTCAGATGACAGTAATACTCCTGGGTTTATGATCATGTTTACAAAGTGTTTTGTAAGCCATAAGACCAGCATATAAATGTAAGAGAATTTTGAAAACCATACATATGGAGGTTGAGTGGTCACTCAGAATTTAGTAGACCAGTCTCTTCGACTGATGCACTCTCTGAAACATTTCTTGTTTCCATAATTAAAACCTTATACTTGCCAACCTTTTCAGCCTTGTGGAGTTCCTTCAGGTAACCTCAATTGTATCTAGTCAGCTATTGCTGCATAATAAACCATAGAAACTCAGAGGCATACACTAAGTATTGAGCTGCTGATCTCAGCCAGGCTCCCATCTGCAGAACAGCTGGTGTTTGTTAATCTAGACTGCAGTGGCAGAAACAGGTTGGCTTCACACTGCAGGTGTGTGGGCCTGCTCCACTTCTCAGCCTCCTTGGAAAAGGGGGCAAGCCAGCACATGTTCCTCTCGTGATGGCGGAAACACAAGATCAATCGCACAAGTACGTTTCAGGCTTCTGCTTGTCAACTTTCCAAGGTAAAAGCAAATCATGTAGCCAAGGAAAAAGCCACAGGATGAGGAAATACACGAAGTTAGTTGGAGGGATTGCAGAGGTACATGCCAAGGGCACAGATAAAACAGAGAAGGCTCAATAATTCAATTTGCCATACCAGGTTTTCCATTGCTGGTATTGGATGTGTCGTTTTCTTAGCTTCTCAGGAGACAAGATGTGTCTGGGATACCAATGAGTTTTGCTGGGAGACTACCTAACATCAAAGATGCAGAAAATCCTAGGTAAACCCACCCTTTTCTGCTTGTAGTGCATACGCCTGTGACTTAGGCTTGGTCAATCAGATGCATCCAAACTTGACATCAGTAACCAGTAACCCCAAGAAGTAGGGACAGTAGAAATTATTCAAGTGGATAGGGTGGCTAAGAGCGCCTCAAACGTGGGGAGGAGGGAAGGGGTGAAGCTGGGAGTGGGAGGTGCTTCTAGCTTCAGTAGCCAGATTGCTTGTGTATGTCAGCAGCAGTGGGGCGAGCTGTGGTTTGGCAGTGGCAATGACCACACTGAACTGACTGGGGTAACATTGGCTGTTAAACTTCCTTCCAAGCCTGGTTCTCCCCCCTTCCTGCAGTCTGCAAACTACCAAATGGTTCTATTTAAAAAATAATAAAACAAGCTCCTCTTCTGCTTAAATCAGCTGGCATTTTCTATTTTTTACAACCAAGAGTTTTCACTGATAATACTCAGGTGTCAGTTGTGACACCTAATTGGTAGCCATCTTTAGTCTCAATTCCTATCCCTTTGAATCCCTTCTTCACTTAACAAAGTGGATGTCTTAAAATATGAATGGAAATCAGATCACATCACTCCTTTGCTTTGAAACGTGCCTCCCCCAAACCTTGTCACGACCTCATCACGTTGCCTGTCTGATGTGAAAAGAAAAAAATAATGAAATCTTTTGATGGCTTCCTGTTGCATTTAGACATAAATCCAAACTCTTAGTAGCCTGCCAGAACCTTCATTATTTAGCCAAGCCCCTAACCCACCAGGTCTCACCAACCTCCTCTTGCAACTCACTGTCTTCTTTTGAATACCAGAAGCAGGAGCTTCCTCAGTTTTAGTAATATGCAGCAGGAGCTCCAACAGTAAGCCAGCCACTTGGGAAGAGAAGGAGAGAAGGGGGGGCAGGACTGGAGCAGGGGACAGGGGAACTCAAGCACTGTGAAGTTTACAGCGCAGAGACACAGACGCACTAAAAGACTGAGACCTAATCATAGGACTAGAGACCACTTTCTTCCACACCTGGCCACATTACTAAAGGCATACAGCAATTCTTTTTTCATTCATGTCTGGCTATCAAGAAAAAAATTATAAGGCATTGTAATGGCCAAACTGAAGGCCAAACTCAGCGTTTAAAGAGATAGTAAGCATTAGAACTAGACTCAGATATGGCAGGGATGTTAGAATTAACAGACTGAATTTAAAACAACTGTGATGAATATGCTAAGGGCTGTAATGGACAAAGTAGACCCCATACAGGAACAGATGGGCAATGTAAACAAAGAGTTGGGACTTCTAAGAAAGAAATAGAAATGCTAGAGATCAAAAACACTAACAGAAATGAGTATCTTTAATGAGCTTATTCATAGGGCCTAGCTGAGGAAAGAATCTCTGAGCTTAAGGAATGCTCAAATAGAAACTGCCAAAACTGAAATGCAAAGAGAAAAAAAAAACACCCAATAGAACAACATATCCAAGAGCTATGAGACAACTACAAAAGGTATAACTTAACGGAATGGTAATACCAAAAAGAAGAAAGGAAGGAACAGAAGAAATACCTCTGAAACAACAATAACTGAGGATTTCCCCAAGTTTATACCAGGCTGCTGGAGACTGTTCCCGCCACCCCACCCCACCCCCCGATCCATGTTGAAACCTAATCTCTAATGTCATGTTATTTGGAGGTTGGGCCTTTGGGAGGCAATCTGGTCATAAGGATGGGACCCTCATAAGGATGGCTTCTCTTACAAAAGAGCCCAGAGAGCTCCCCTTGCTACTGGTACTATGTTAGCACACAGCAAAAAGACAAAACGACTACCTATGAATCAGGTAGTGGATCCTCAGCAGATACTGCATCTGATAGTGTCTTGATCTTGGATTGCCCAGCCTAGAGAACTGTGAGAAATACACTTCTGTAGTTTATAAGCCACCTGGTTTATGGTATTCTGTTACAGCCACCCGAACAGACTATGACACCAAACTACAAATCCAGAAAACTCAGATTACACCAAACAGGATAAATGCCAAACAAATCCGAAACAACAGTAACAAAGCTATACCTAGGCCGATCATTATCCAATTACGGTTAATCAAAGATGGAGGAAAAAATCCTGAAAGAAGCTAGAGGAAAAACCTTACTTATAGAGCAGCAACAGTAAGAATTACATCTCAATTCTCAGAAACAATGAAAGCAAGAAGAAAGGAATTTGAGATATTTAAAATATTGAGGGGGCACCTGGGTGGCTCAGTTGGTTAAGCAACCAACTCTTGATTTTGGCTCCGGTCCTGATCTCAGTGTCATGAGATTGAGCCTTGCATGGAGTCTGCATGAGATTCTCCCCCTCTCCCTCTGCCGCTCCCCCCACTCAACACACTCTCTCTCTGCCCGCTCTAAAATAAATACAATTTTTAAAAATACAAAGACAAATACACATTAATAGTAAGTAGATGAAGAAAAATATACCATGCTAATACTAATCAAAAGAAAGCAAGAGTGGTTATATTAATTTCAGACAGCTGACTTAAGAGTAAGGAAGGTTACCAGGGATAAAAAGAGGCATAAAAAATAAATAAAAATCATAATCATTAAGGGGCCAATTCTTCAAGAAGATAAAACAATCCTCAGTGTACATGCTTAACAACAAAGCACCAAAATATGTGAAGCAAAAACTGATAGAACTGCAAGGAGAAATAGATGTCTCCAACAGTAGAGATGGAGACTTCAACTCCCCTCTATCAGAAATGGACAGACCAAGCAAGCAGAAAATCAGTAAGGTTATGGTTGACCTCAACAATAACGGCAATAAACTGGATATAATAGACATCTGTAGACTAATTCATCCCGTAACAGCAGAAAACATATTCTTCTCAAACTCACATGGAATATTCACCTAGATGGACCACATCTGGGCCATAAAATAAATCAAACAAATTTTAAAAAACAGAAATCATACAATGCCTGCTTAGACTAAAACAGAATTAAACTAGAAATCAGTAACAGAAAGACAGCTGGAAAATCCCCAAATAATGGGAGGTTAGACAACACACTTCTAAATAACACATGTCAAAGAAGAAATTTCAATAGAAATTTAAAAATATTTTTAACTAAATGAAAAAGAAAACACAACTTACCCAATTTGGGTGATGCAGTGAAAGCAGTGCTTAAAGGGAAATTTGTAGCATTGACCATATATATATTTTAGAAAAGAAGAAAGGTCTAAAATCAATCATCTAAGCTTCCACTTTAGGAAATTAGGAAAAGAAAAGCAAATTAAATGCAAAAGAAACAGAAGAAAATAAATAATAAAAATAATAATAATTTAGCAAAAACCAATGAAACTGAGGATAAGGATTCAAAAGAAAATTGATGAAAACAAAGCTGGTTCTTTGGAAAGATTGATAAGATTGATAAACCTCTAGTAAGGCTAAGAAAAAAAGAGAGACGACACAAATTACTAATATCGGAAATGAAGAAAGGGTCATTGCCTCAGATCCCATGGACATTTAAATAATAATAAAGAAATACTATGAACAACTCTATGTCCACAAATTTGATAATCTAGTTGAAGTGGACCAATTTCTTGAAAGACACAATCTGCCAAAACTCCCACAAGAAGAAACAATCTGAATAACACTATATTTATTAAGGAAATTGAATCAATAATGAATAACCTTCCAAAACTGCACCAAACCTACATGGATTGACTGGTAAATTCTACGAAACACTTAAAAGAAGAAATTATGCCAATTCTCTTAAAAGATAGAAGCAAAAGGAATACTCTCTAACTTATTCTAGGAGGACAGCATTACCCTAAAACCAAAACCAGACAAAAACATTACAAGAAAACTACAGATCAATACCTTATGGACATACATATAAAAATACTAGCATATCAAATCCAACAATGTATATAAAGAATTTTAGAGCATAACCAAGTGGGATTTATCCCAGTTGCAAGACTGGTTCAACATTCAAACACCAAATAATGTAATCCATCACATCCACACAGTAAAGAAGAAAAATCACATATGAATAGATGCAGAAAAAGCATTGAAAAAATCCAGCACCCATTCACGATAAAAACTCTCAATAAACTGGGGTGCTTGGCTGGCTTAGTCAGTGGAGCATGTCACTCTTGATCTTGGGGTTGTGAGTTCGAGACCCATATGTGGTATGGGGTTTACTTAAAAAAAAAAAAAAAAAAAACCACCTCTCGGTAAACTAAGAATGGAAAGGAATTTTCCCTGCTTGATAATCTACAAAAAAGCTACAGCTGACATCACACTTAATGTGAGAAACTAGAAGCTTTACCACTAAAATCAAGAAAAAGACATCACTCTTTTCAACATCATCCTTGAAGTCCTAGGATATCCTAGGCAATAACACAAGAAAAGGAGTTTTAAAAATACATATTGAGGGTGCCTGGGTGGCTCAGTTGGTTAAGCCACTGCCTTCGGCTCAGGTCATGATCCTGGAGTCCCGGGATCAAGTCCCACATCAGGCTCCCTGCTCATCGGGGAGTCTGCTTCTCCCTCTCCCGCTCCCCCCTCTTGTGCTCACTCTCTCTCTCAAATAAATAAATAAAATCTTTAAAAAAAAATACATATTGAGGGGAGCCTGGGTGGCTCAGTCGTTAAGCGTCTGCCTTCGGCTCAGGTCATGATCCCAGGGTCCTGGCATCGAGCCTTGCACTGGGCTCCCTGCTCAGCGAGAAGCCGGCTTCTCCCTCTCCCACTCCCCCTGCTTGTGTTCCCTCTCTCACTGTCTCTCTCTCTCTCTCTCTCTCTCTGTCAAGTAAATAAAATCTTTAAAAAATAATAATAATATAACTAATGAGAAGGAAGAAATAAGACTGTCTTTATTCACAGCAGACACAATTGTCTATGTAGAAAAGCTGAAAGAATCTACAAAAAAAGTAAAAATTAAACTGGAATAAGCAATTATGGCAATATTGCAGGATACAAGGTTAATATATAAAAGTCAATTGTTTTCCTATATATCAGCAATTAACAAGTAGAATTTGAAATTAAAAACAATACCATTTACATTCACAAAAAAATGAACTCTTACTCAGCAATACAAAAATGAATGACCTGTTTAAAACATGAGCCAGGGCGCCTGGGTGGCTCAGTTGGTTAAGCGACTGCCTTCGGCTCAGGTCATGATCCTGGAGTCCCGGGATCGAGTCCCGCATCGGGCTCCCTGCTCGGCAGGGAGTCTGCTTCTCCCTCTGACCCTCCCCCCTCTCATGTGCGCTCTCTCATTCTGTCTCTCAAATAAATAAATAAAAATCTTAAAAAAAAAAAAAAATTTAAAACATGAGCCAAACACTTTAGCAGCCATCTTCACCAAAAAGATATACAGAAGGCAAATGGGCATATGAAAAAAAGCATATGAAAAGATGCTCTACATCATATGTCACCAGGATATGCAAATTGAAACGAGATACCTATTAGAATGTCCAAAATCCAGAACACTGACAATATCAAATGCTGATGAAAAAGTGAAGCAACAGGAACTCTGATTCACTACTGGTGGGAATGCAAAATGGTTCAGCCACTTCAGAAAACAGTTTGGCAGCTTCTTAGAAAACTAAACATACTGTTACCATATGATCCAGCACACTCCTTGGTCTTTTTACCCAAAGAAATTAAAAATTTAGGGGTGCCTGGCTGGCTCAGTCGATTGGGCAACTGCCTTCAGCTCAGGTCATGATCTCAGATCCTGAGATCCAGCCCCACATTGGGCTCTGCTCAGGAGAGATAAATATTATTTATTATTTATTTTCTTCTGCTCTCCCTTTCCCTCTCTGTCTGTGTGTGCTTGCACTCTCGCTCTCTCATTCTCTCTCTCTCTCTCTCACTCTCCCTCAAATAAATAAAATCTTAAAAAGATATGAAAGAAACTTAAATGAATATTACTAAGTGAAAGGAGCCAATTTGGAAAGGCTACATACTGTATTATTACAACTATATGACGTTCTGGAAAAGGCAAAACTGCAGACACTAAAAATGTCAGTGATAGCTAGGGGTTCAGGGTCAGGGAGAGGGATGAATAGGCTGAGTACAGAGGAGTTTTAGGGCAGTGGAAGTGTGCTGTATGACACCATAATAATGAATACATGACTTTATACATTTTTCTAAACCTACAGAATGTACAACACGAACAGTGAATCCTAATGTAAACTGACGTCTTTGGGTGATTATGATGTTTCAATGTAGGTTTATCAATTGTAACAAAATACACCACTCTGGTAGGGGATGTTGATAATGGGAGAGGCTGTGCATGTGTGGGGACATTGGGTATATAGGAAATCTGTACCTTCCTCTCAGTTTTGCTGTGAACCTAAAACTGCTCTAAAAAAATAAGGTCTTGGGGTGCCTGGGTGGCTGAATCGGTTAAGCGTCTGCCTTCAGCTCAAGTCATGCTCTCAGGTCCTAGGATCGAGCCCTGCATCGGGTTCCCTGCTCAGGAGGGAGCCTGCTTCTCCCTCTCCCTCTGCTGCTCTCCCTGCTTGTGCTCTCTCTCTCTGTCAAATAAATAAATATTTTTTTAAAAAAAAGAATCTTGAAATAGGGGCAGGGTGCCTGGGTGGCTCAGTCAGTTGAGCGTCTGACTCTTGATTTCAGTTCAGTTCATGAACTCAGTGTCCTGGGATCAAGCCCAGCATCAGGCTCCCTGCTCAGTGGGGAGTCTGCGTCTCCCTCTCCCTCTGCCCCTACCCCCCGACTTGTGCTCTCACTCTCTCTCTCTCTCTCTATCTCTCTCTCAAATAAATAGTCTTTTTAAAATTAAAAAAATATAAGGTCTTAAAAGAAAAAGTTAAAGACAGTTACACACAACCCAACAATTCCACCCCTAGTTATTTACCCAACTGAAAATATATGTTCATACAAAAACTTATCCATGAATGTTCATAGTAGCACTATTCAAAATAGCCAAAAAGTAGAAACAGCCCAAATGACCCTTCAACTCTTGAATGGATAAATGTGGTATGTCCATATAACAGAATATTATTTGGCAGTAAAAAGGAATGGAATACTGTCACATGCTACAACATGGATAATTCTTCTATACACTGTGCTAAATGAAATAAGCCAGTCAAAAAAGAACATATGTTGTATAATTTAATTTATATAAAATGTTCAGGACAGGCAATTTTATAAATAGAAAAAGTAGATTACCAGTTTTCTAGGGCTGGGAGTTTGCAGAAGGAATGGGGAGTGACTGGTAGTAGGTATGGGGTTTCCTTTAAGGATGATGAAAATACTCAAAAACTGATTGTGGTGATAGTTGCATAACTTTGTGAATACACTAAAGGTGTTGAATTATACTTTAAATGGATAAATTTTATCTTAATAAAGCCGTTAAATTCTAGTCACCAAAAGGCAGTATTAAGAGAGTGAAAAGGCAAGTCACTCTGACAGTGTTGCCACATCTAACAGAGAACTTCTAATCAGAATATGTAGAAAAGGACAGACAACGTGTGGAAGCCAGCTCCCCAAACAATCCCCATTGGTCTTTGCTTCCCGATATTCACACCCTCATTTAGTTAGTCCTCTCATATACTGAACTAGACAGACTTAGGCAACCAAGAATGCCACACACATGTCAAAACGTAACTTCAAAAGCCAGGTCAGAAAAGACATGGAAGCGTCTGCCTTACTTTCACCTGGGTCACTTGCTCTGGGCAAGGCCAGTAACAGTGTTGTGAGAAGTGTCGAGCCACCCTATGGAGAGTCCCTGTGGCAAGGAACTGTGGCCTCGAGCCAACAGCCAGCACCAACTTCCTAGCCATGTGAGTAAGCCATCTTGGAAGTGGATCCTCCAAACCTACTCAAGCTTGTAGAATACAGCAGCCCTAGTTAGCCTCTTGACTGCAGAAGCCAGAAGCACCCATCTAAGCCATTCCAGAATTCCTGACCCACAGAAACCAAGATAAGAAATGTTTACTGGGGTTTTAAGCCAGTATGTCTTGAGGTAATTTGTTACTCAGATAACATACAACCCAATTTTCTAAAAAATGGACAAAATCTTGAACAGAAATTTCATGTTAAAAAAAGGATACAGGGGCACCTGGGTGGTGCAGTCAGGCATCCAACTCTTGGTTTCGGCTCAGGTCATGATCTCAGGGTTGTGGCTCCACGTATCTGGGCCCCTGATATGGCTCCACACTCAGTGCAGAGTCTGCTTGGGATTCTCTCCATCTCCCTCTACCCCTCCTGCTCGTGCACGCTCGCTCTCTCTCTCTCTCAAGTAAATAAATAAATCTTTTAGAAGTTTTATTAAAAAAAGGATATGCAGGAATGCCTGGCTGGCTCAGTCAGTGGAGCATGTGACACTTGATCTCACGGTTGTGAGTTTGAGCCCCACATTCGGTGTAGACATAACTTAAAAATAAAATACTTTTTAAAAAAGGATATGCAAATAGCTAATAAGCTTAGCAGGGAAATTCATATTAAAGCTGCAATGATATATTGCTATATCCCCACTAGAATGACTAAAATTTGAAAATTGACAATAACAAGTGTTGATAAGGATGTGGAACAACAGGAACTTTCATACATTTCAGGCAGAAGTTTCCACTGGTACAGCCACTTTAAAAAACGATTTGACAATATATTTTATTTTATTTTATTTTTTTTAAAGATTTTATTTATTTGAGAGAGAGAATGAGATAGAGAGAGCATGAGAGGGGGGAGGGTCAGAGGGAGAAGCAGACTCCCCGCCGAGCAGGGAGCCCGATGCGGGACTCGATCCCGGGACTCCAGGATCATGACCTGAGCTGAAGGCAGTCGCCCAACTGAGCCACCCAGGCGCCCCAACAATATATTTTAAAGCTAAATATTTATAAACCTTATGGCCTAGAAATTTCACTACTGAATATATGTCCCTGAGAACTGAGTGCTTATATCTGTAATAAACATATAAAGGAATATTCTTAGATTTATTCATAATAGACTCCAAATGGCAATGACTCAAAGGTCTTTCAACAGGAAAGTAAAACTGTGGTATATTTATACAATGGAATACTATACAGCAATAAAAAATAATTAACAACTGCTACATTGATTACATGGATAAATCAAACAGGCTTAATATTGTTGAAAGAAATAAACCAGACAAAGAAGAGTACATACCATATGACTCCACTGATATGAAGTTGAAAACCAGCAAAACAAACTGTTGTTGATAGAAATCAAAAGAGTGATTATTCCTTGGGGCGTTATATTGCCTGGAAAGGGTCATGAGGGAGACTTTTGTGTCACTAGAATATTCTATATCTTGATCTGGGTGTGATTACAGGAGTGTAATCAGATGCAAAATTCATCAAGTTGTATAACCAAGTTCTGTATACATCTCATTAAGTTATACCTCAATTAAAAAGCTAAACTAAAATGGGGGATAAAAGACAAATCACACAGGGAACAGAAGAAAATATTTAAAAATTACCATTAACAACATCTGAGTAGTAAGATAAAATATTACAGCTATGAATAAGTATTACACCTAAAACCAAGAACAATTAGACAACAAGATAGAACTCTTCAAAATTAAAAACACGACGGGCGGAATAGAAGTTCAACAAAAGGTTGAAAGATAAAGATGAAGAAAACTCCCTGAAAGTATAATACAAAAACCAAAGAGGTGGAAAGTCTGAGCGAAATGAAGAAATTAAGAGTATTCCAGGAGATGGAGAATAATAGAATTTGCCAAAAGAGAGACCAGAGAATATGGAGGGGAGAAAATTATTTAAGGTAGAATACAAATAAATTTCCCAGAACTGAAGTAATAATTATATTGAAAATGCCCACTGAGTACCCAGCCCATAAATCCATGTCATGGAAGTTAAAGAATACTAAAGAAAATCATAAAAGCATGGAGTGGGACAGAAGGAGATGGAAGGAGAGAAGCAGAGGGGGAGATGATAGAGACAGAAATAGAGAAAACAGAGGTCTCATTCGAACTAGATAATAGGGGCACCTGGCTGGCTCAGTCTGTAGAGCATGTAACTCTTGATCTTGGGGTCTTGAGTTTGAGCCCCACAGTGGGCACAGAGGTTACTTAAAAATAATTTTTTAAAAATCCCAAAGAACCAGATAACAGAATAAGAATAGCATGGTAGTTTTCAAGAGCAACACTGGATGCTAGGAAATAGTGGAGAAATGCCTTTAAAATTCTGAGGAAAAATTATTTTCAACATAAAATTCTATACTCACTCAAACTTTAGTATGAGGATTGAATAAAAATATTTCCAAACATGCAAAAGACTCTCCTTCTTTGAAAAAAAAAAAAATATTATTTTTTTCCCTGGTGCCTGGTTGGCTCAGTTGGTGGAAGATGCAATTCTTAATCTTGGGGTTGTGAGTTTGAGCCCCGCGTTGTGTTAGGATTACTTAAAAAAATAAAAATCTTAAAAAATATATTTTTTCCCTACATGATTTTTTAGGAATCTCCTAGAAGATGTGCTTTGGCAAAATTGGGACATAACTCAGGAAAGCAGAAGGAGTGCGATCCAAGAGACTGAGCATCCCAGCCAGAAAAGCAGCCAAGGGAAGCCCAGTATGTCAGTTGTGTGTCCAGCCTAGAGATGCCCAAGTCTACACTGGAGGGAAGTCTCTATGGGAAAATGAAATTGTGTTTTTTTCGTTCAGAAAAATATTGAGAGGCTTTAACAGATTTGTTATTTTCCCAAATAGTTGGAGGAAGTTTAGTTATATGCACATGAAAACCTTTGAAAATGAAAAGATAAAATGATTTTTAACTCTAGGATAAAAAACAAAATCTGTAAGAGATAAGAAAGCCATTCATTCAATTGATCAAGAGAATATAACAATTGCATATATATGCACCCAACATCAGAGGACCTAAATACATAAAGCAAATATTAATAGAATTGAAGGGAAAAATAGACATCAATACAATAATATTAGGGGAATTCAATAACCCATGTTCAACAACAGAGAGATCATCTAGACAGAAAAGCAATAGAGAAACATTGGACTGGAACCATACTTCAGGCTAAATGAACATAACAGAATATTCCATGCAATAGCACCAGAATACATAGTCTTCAAAGTGCACATGAAACATTCTCCAGTGGAGATCATATGTTAGGACACAAAACAAGTCTTGACAAAATTTCTTTCTTTCTTTTTCTTTCTTTCTTTCTTTCTTTCATTCATTTATAGATTTTTGTTTTAAGATTTTGTTTATTTATTTGTCAGAGAGAGAGAGAGCACAAGCAGGGGGAGGCGGCAGGCAGAGCAAGCAGAGGGAGAAGTAGGCTCCCCACTGAGCCCAATGTGGGACTCAATCCCAGGACCATGGGATCATGACCTGAGCCGAAGGCAGACGCTTAACTGACTGAGCCACCCAGGCGTCCCTCATTTATAGATCTTAAGTAATCTCTACATCCAACATGGGGCTCAAACTTAGAACCCGAGATCAAGAGTTGTATGCTCTACCAACTGAGCCAGCCAGTGCCCCAAGTCTTGACAAATTTTAAAAGACTGAAAAGCATATTGAGTATCTTTCCAACCACAACTGGTATGAAACTAAAAATCAGTAACAGGAGGAAAAGTGGAAATTTTAAAAATATGTAGAAATTAGACAACACACTCCTGAAAAACCAATGGGTCAAATAAGAAATCACAAGGAAAATTTTAAAATATCTTGAAGCAAACAAAATAGAAACACAATATATAAAAACTTAGGAATTTAGCAAAATTAGTTCAACAAATTCAACAAATTGGGTATAGAAGGAACATAACTCAGCATAATAAAGGCTATATATAACAAATCTACAGCTAACATTACACTTAGTAATGAATCCCCTCTAAGATCAGGAACAAAAAATGCCCACTATTACCACTCTTACTCAACACCATACTGTTAGTCCTAGCCAGAGTAGGTAGGCAAGTAAAAGAAATAAAAGGTTTATAAATAGGAAACAAAGAAGCAAAATTGCTGTTATCTGTAGATGACATGATTTTATATATAGAAATCCTAGGGGTGCCTAGCTGGCTCAGTCAGAAGAGCATGTGACTCTTGATCTTGGGGTCATGAGTTCAAGCCCCACATTGGGTATAGTGATTACTTAAATAAATAAATAAACTTAAAAAAAAAGAAATCCAGGGGCACCTGGGTGGCTCAGTTGGTTAAGCGACTGCCTTTGGCTCAGGTCATGATCCTGGAGTCCCAGGATCGAGTCCCGCATCAGGCTCCCTGCTCAGCGGGGAGTCTGCTTCTCCCTCTGATCCTCTTCCCTCTCATGCTCTCTGTCTCTCATTCTTTCTCTCTCAAATAAATAAAAAAAATCTTAAAAAAAAAAAAGAAATCCTAAAGACTCACCCAAAACTACTGGAACTAATCAAGGAATTCAGTAAAGTTGGAGGATATAAAATGAACATACAAATATCAGTTATATTTCTATACAGTAACAATAAACTATCTGAAAAAAATAAGAAAACTATCTCATTCACAATAGCATAAAAAATAAAATACTTGGGAATAAATTTAACCAAGGAATTGAACGATCTGTACAATAAAAACTATAAGACCTTGACGAAAGAAATTGAAGAAGACAAATGAAAAAATATCCCATGGTCATAAATTGGAAAAATTAATACTGAAAAATATCATACTGCCTGAAGCCAACTATAGATTCAACACAATCCCTATCAAAATTACAATGGCATTTTTCACAGAAATATAAAAAACAATCCTAAAATTTGTATGGAACCATAAAAAACTCAAATAGTAAAGCAGTCATAAGAAAGAAGAACAGGGGCACTTGGGTGGGGGCACTTGGGTGACTCAGTCGGTTAAGCGTCTGATTCCTGGTTTCGGCTCAGGTCATGATTTCATGGGTCATGAGATCAAGCCTGGAGTCAGGCTCCAAGCTTGGTATCTGCTTGAAGATTCTCTCCATCTGTCCCTCCCACCGCTTGTGCATGCTCAATCTCTCTCTCTCTCAAATAAATACATCTTTAAAAAAGAAGAACAAAGCTGGGGGCATCACACTTCTTGACTTCAAACTATACTACAAAGCTACAGTAATTAAAACAGTATGGTACCAGCCTAAAAATAGACAAATAGACCAATAACAAAACGGCGCAGAAATAAAGCCCAGCATATATAGTTCACTAATATTTGACAAGAACACCCAATGGGGAAAGAATAACCTCTTCAACAAATGGTGCTGGTAGAACAGAATAACTACATGCAGAAAACTTGGAAAAACTGGACCCCTTTCTTATACCACTCAAACAAATTAACTCAAAATAGATAAATATAAGACCTGATAGCATGAAATTCCTAGAAGAAAACATGGGGAAGAAGCTCCTTGACACTGGTCTGGGCAATGATTTTTTGGATATGACACCAAAAGCATAAGCAACAAAAGCAAAAATCAACAAATGGGACTATGTAAAAAGCTTCTACACAGCAAAGCAAACAATAAAAAAGAAAATGAAAAGGCACACTGTGGAATGAGAGAAAATATCTGTAAACCATGTATCTGATAAGGGCTAACATCCAAAATATAGAAAGAACTCCTATAACTCAATAGCTAACAACAACAACAAAAAATCTAATTTTAAAATAGGCAGGGGAATTAATAAACATTTTTCCCAAGGAAGACATCTAAAAGGCCAATGGTATATGAAACCATGTTCAACTTATCATCAGGGAAATGCAAATCAAAACCACAATGAGAGGTCATCTCACACCTGTTAGAACGGCTATTATCAAGAAGATAACAGATGAGTGCTGGCGAGATATGGAGAAAAGGGAACCTGCACTCACTACTGGTGGGAATGTAAATTGGTGCAGCCACTATGGAAAACAATATTGAGTTTCCTCAAAAAATTAAAAATAGAACTACTACCTGATCCAGCAACCCTGGGTATATACCCAGAGGCAATGAAACAGGATATTGAAGAGATATATGCACTCCCATGTTTATTGAAGCATTATTCACAACAATCAAGATATGGAAACAGCCTAAGTGTCTGACAACAGATAAATGCATAAAGAAAATGTGGTGTAAAAAATATAGAATGGAATGTTATTCAACCATGAGAAAGGACATCTTGCCATTTGCAACAACATGGATGAACCTTGAAGGCATTATGCCAAGTGAGGTAAGTCAGAGAGAGAAACACTAATACTGCATAGTATCATTTATATGTAGAATCAGTCTAAAAGAGCTGAATTCATAAAAACAGACAGTAGACCAGTGGATACCAGGGGCTACAGGGTAGGGGAATTGGGGATATATTATTTAATGGTACCAACTTGCAACTAGTAGATAGATAAGTCCTGGAGAGTTAATGCATAGCATAGTGATTATAGATAACAATACTATATCATAAAGTTCAAAGTTTCTAAGAGAGTAGATCTTAATTCTTCCCACCACAAAAAAGAAATGATAATTACGTGACAGAGGTATTAGCTAATGCTATGGTGGTAATCACATTGCAATATATAAATGTATCAAATCAATGCATCATATCTTAAATTCACACAACATGTCAACTATATCTCAAATTTTTAAAGCCACAATTTGAAAACCTAGCAAAAGAAATCATGATTGGGGTGCCTGGATGGTCAGTTAAACGTCTGACTCTTGATTTTGGCTCAGGTCATGATCTCATGGGTCATGGGATTGGACCCCACATCAGGCTCCCCACTCAGTGGGGAGTCTGCTTGAGGATTATCTCCCTTTACCCCCCTCCCACACAGATGCTCTCTCTCTCTCAAAGAAATAAATAAAATCTTAAAAAAAGAAAAAAGAAAAAACTATGTTAAAAAAATAAAGAAAATAATCCCATTTATAATAGCATCAAAATCAATAAAATATTTATAAATAAATTTATCCAAGGATGTGAATGATCTGTATACTGAAAACTATAATACACTGATAAAAGAAAGTGAAAAAAGATACAAATGGAAAGATATCATGTGTTCAGGGATCAGAAAAATTAATATTGTTAAAATGTCCATACTACCCAAACTACTACCAAGTGGTCTACAGACTTCAAGCAATCCCTACACCAAGATTCCAATGGCATTTTCCACTGAAATAGAAAAAATCTAAGCTTCATATGGAACCACAAAAGACCCCAAAGAGCTAAAACAATCTTGAGCAAGAACAAAGCTGGAAGCATCTTACTTCTTCCTGATTTCAAATTATATTACAAAACTACAGTAGTCAAAACAGTATGGTACTGGTATAAAACCAGAAGTATGTGCCAATGCAACAGAAAAGAGAGCCCGGAAATAAATCCACACATATACAGCCAACTAATCTTAGTGCCAAGAATACACATTACCAAGTGAACTAACAATAATGCCAAGAATACACAATGGAGAAAGAACAGGCTCTTCAAAAAATGGTGCTGGGAAAACTGGATATCCACATGCACAAAAATGAAATTGGACCCTTATCTCACACCATACACCAAAATCAACTTAAAATGAATTAAAGGTTAAACATAAGACCTGAAACCAAAACACTCCTAGAAAAAAACAAACGGGGAAAAGCTTTATGGGACTGGTTTTGGCAATTATTTTTTGTATTTGACACCAAAAGCACAAGCAACAAAAGCAAAAATCAGCAGGTGGGACTACATTAAACTAACAAGTTTCTCCACAGCAAAGGAAACAATCAACAAAACAAAAAGGTAACCTACAGAACAGAAGAAAATATTTGCAAACTGTATATCCAATAAGGGGTTAATAACCAAAATATATAAGTAATTCATACAACTCAAATAGCAAAAAAACAACCCGATTAAAAATGGACAAAAGATGTGAAAAGGCATTTTTCCAAAGATGATATACAGATGGTCAACATACATAAGTAACCATACTCAACAGCACTAATCATCAGTGGAATGCAAATCAAAACCACAATGAGATATCATTATCACTTCTGTCAAGATAGATATAATCAAAAAGTCAAGAAATAACAAGTTTTGGTGAGGATGTTGAGAAAAGGGAACACTTGTGCACTGCTATTAGAAATGTAAATTGGTGGGCGCCTGGGTGGCTCAGTCGGTTAAGCGACTGCCTTCGGCTCAGGTCATGATCCCAGGGTCCTGGGATCAAGTCCCACATTGGGCTCCCTGCTCTGCAGGGAACCTGCTTCTCCCTCTCCCCCTCCCCCTGCTTGTGTTCCCTCTCTCGCTGTGTCTCTCTCTGTCAAATAAATAAATAAAATCTTTAAAAAAAAAACAAAAAGAAATGTAAATTGGTGCAGTCACTACGGAAAACAGTATGCAGGTTTCTCAAAAAATTAAAAATAGAACTACCATCTGATCCAGCAATGCTACTATACGGTGTATATCCAAAGGACATGAAATCACTATCTGAAAGAGATATTTGCACTTCCATGTTCACTGAAGCATTATTCATAGTCACCAAGATATAGAAATAATCTAAGTGTCCATCAACACATACATGATTTAAAAAGGTGGCGTATACATATTTAATGCAACATTATTCAGCCATGAGAAAGAAGGATATTATGCCATTTGTGACAACATGGATGAACCTGAAGGACATTATGCTAAATGAAATAAGCTAGACACAAAAAGACATATACTGCATGGTATCACTTCTCTGTGGAATCTTAAAATGTTAAATGTTAAACTCAAAGTAATGTGATAACACAGAGTAGAACGGTGGCTACTGGGGGCTGAGGATGGGGAAAAGGGGAGATGCTGGTCAAAGGGAACAGACATTCACTCACAAGATGAATAAGTTCTGGAGACCTAACATACAGCATGATGGCTATAGTTAATACTAATGTGCTATATACTTGAACTTGGCTAAGAGGATACATCTCATTTGTTCTCCTCACACAAAAAAGGTAACTATATGAGGTGATGAATATGTTAAATTAGCTTGACTGTGGCAATCATTTCACAATGAATACATATATCAAAACATCACATTGTACATCTTAAATACATATAATTTTTGTTTGTCAGTTAAACCTCTGTAAAGCTGGAGAAAAATAAGACAATAAAAAAGCCATTCAGAATATATCACAGTACTTGACTCAGAAGTGAACAGTACTGACACAGTCATAACGAGGTAAACACTGCGTGTTAATACACTGAGAATTGTGATATACCTATATTGAGAGGACGGGGCGAAGAAAAGTATAGATATGTAAGTAAAGGGTGCTAAGATCTCAACTTCCATAACAAGAAATGGATAATGTCTAAAATTGAAACAGTAAGAAATAACAATATAAACGTAATATTTAGAAATAGAGGGATTCACTAGAAGAAATACTAGGACAGAAAGGTAAAATGGGGGTTGCTGGTTGTCTCTGAGAAAAAGAACTGAGAGAGGAAGAAAGGGAGAGAGTCTCCTGCATTTTTATTTATTAAATATGATTTTTAAGTTATTTTGACAAAAATACCTTTCATAAAATAAATTATAAACAAAGTAATTCTGTTCTTCCCTTATTTACCTATTAGTGAGAATTCCCCACATTCCAACTGAAGAAACTGATTTCACCGAACGATATAGAAATGTATTAGGCTTGGCTTGAAGTAAAAAGAACAGTAAGTATGCAAAAGTATGTGCATACAGGTAATGTGTGCCTGGGCGCTAAGGTAGACATGCTTTTCATCACTTTCCCTGATTAAATTTTTCCTTAACTGACAAAGAGGTTGTTTAATGCTTCCAAATTTCATGAGGTCTGGGAACTTTGAAAGAAGGCTCTTCTGTTTGATGTCCCTCTTGTTTCTGTTGAGAACTTTTGGCTCAGCTGTGTGGCATTTCAGGAAATTTAACCACCCTGCTAGTGATCAAAACTGACCTGTTGGGAAATCAAGCAATGGACAAAGGAGGGGCTTGTTATAGCTCAAGAGAACAATGGAAAAGAAAATGAAACTCTACTTAGAATAAGCAAAGGTTACGAGAAAATAAAACTTATTCTGGAGGATCTGGCTGTGTTTATGAGCTGTGGTCTCGCTGGTGATTGCAGTGACTGGCTTGTTCTTGAGGAGTTGCATGAACCAAAAGCATGGAATTAGGGATTAAACGAGAGAATACAAATGCTATGCTGTACACAGAGTCTTTTTGTGAGCAAAGGGTTTCTGCTGTTTTAAATTTGGTATGATAAACTGAAACAAAATATGAATATCTGTTACAGTCAATCATTCATTTATTCAACAACCAGTTACTGTATTAGATCTTCTTCCACCAAGCACCGAGACTGAGGGTAAGAGGCTGGGGCAAGCAGTCGGATACCAAGAGAAACTGGCATATGCAGGTCCCTGGTTGTAACAGAGGAAACAACACAGGTGGTGAAAGAAATACAGCACATGTAGAAAATGATTAAAAAAAAAAAAAAAGGCACAGATGCAAGCTGAAAGCAATAGCCATCCTTGTGAATTAGGGGAATTAGGCCTGCTGTGAGGAAGGAGATGCCACGGGAGCCTATCCTTGGAGAATGGGCAGCGCATGGGGGCTGGACCTCATAAAAAGGAGTCACATTGGGAGGGAATTACAGATATTTCTGACACTTATTAAGGGATTCATAATATTTATGGAGTTAATGGTCCAGCCTGGATCTGGGGGCTGGAATCAATTTTTCTGAGACACTCACTGCCATCCAGCAGAAAGCAGGAGGGTGTCCAGCAGGTCACTCTCTGACCGGAAACTGCTGACACCAGGCACCAGCAGGCCTGCTGACTCAGGGCAATAGAAGCAGCCAAAACCTCGTCACCCCTGGGCACATGAGTCTTTACTACAGCTGTTGGAACCTGGCCAGCCTTTGCAAATTGCCTTTCGTGTCACTTGCCAAGCATGAGTGTTCACTAGTTTTTCTTCCCCCTGGGCAGAGGAATAAATGATTGTGAGTCCTGTGGCTTTCTCTCCTGAGAGAATGGTAGTTGTTTCAAAATGTATAGTCTGGTAAGCTTTGTGCATGTCAGGCCCAAGTATAAACATCAGACCTAATGCTAGAAGTTATAAAAGTATAATTATGCTTGTGGGTTTGCCTATTTATTATCACAGCATTTAAAATCAGCTGGATGGATGAAACATTTATGTCAAGTTTAAAAAGCAGGGGAAACAATATCATACTTGTCAAAATACATACATATTAAGTAAGATGTTACAAATACATGTAGTAAGATGACATAAACCAGCATGATGATAATAAACACAAAGTTCAGTATAGTGGTTAACTCTGCAAGAGAGAGAGGAATCCACAGGGAGCTTCTGGTTGTGTTTGGTTGTATTATCTTATTTTGTAATCTGAGTGATAACTGTAAGGGCATTTCCTATACTTTTCTCTATACTTATTTGTGTGCCTGAAAAAATCTAATAGTATTATCACTTGGTCTCAAAAGTCTTTATTTTGTCTTTTTATGAGCTTTATTGAGGTATAATTTATATACAATAAAGTTTACCAGCTTTCAGTACACTGTTGTGTACTAAAGTGTCAATGTGGTCTGACAAGGATATGGTCATGTAACCACCACTAAAATCATAACTTAGAACATTTCCATCACCTCCCAAAATTAAAAATATAAAATCAGACAAGAGTCAAAGATTTATGGTTCTAGCCATGACAGAAATTGATATTCAACCAGCCCTCCCACTACAACAACTATAAAACTGGATAAAATACATAAAATAACTGTTCTTAGATTTTACATAACAGGTAATATAGTACCATGATCCCTGGGAAAAGTGAAAAAAATGAGGTGAGCCTCATATTCCCTGACTTTCTATTTAGAGTCAATTTCTGAACTGTGGTGTAAGGAGGGGTTACCTAAATAGAGCACAGCAGTCTCCCTGATTTAACAAAATAGAAACCAGATATGTAGTTATCTGAAATTTGTGGGCAAAGTAACAAAGATAAAGAAGCAGTACCCAGGAGCTACTCCAGAAATGTACATAGAGACCCTCTTGAGTCTGGCCAAATATTAAACTGTGTATGTACAAGACAAGGCTCTAGGAGGCTGGGCAAAGAACAACTATCAGTTAGCTGTGAGCTAAATAACTACTGAATATCATAGAGGGTAGGAAATGTTCAATTTTAAGCCAGCCTAAGCGAAAACATCTTACAAAAATGATACCTTACTAGAGGCTTCAGAAAGACACATCTTAGAAGAAAAACTAATCTGGTCTAATCTAAATGTTTCTCTAGATCCATCCTAACAAATCCTAAAAACTTTAAGTATCAAAAGGTTAAGCTAATTGCCAAGTCAATAACTCTATGACAGAGCAAAATCCCAATCTAGGCGCTCAATAGGGTAACATTCATAATGCCAAGCATATAATAAAAAATTACTAGATATGTGAAAAAGCAGGAAAGTAAATTCATAACTGGGAGAAAAGCTATTCAATAGAAATACACCCACAAATGATAGAAATGATGTTATTATCAACAAGAATTTTAAAATAGACATTTTTCTGGGGCACCTGGCTGGTTCAGTCTGAACAGCATGTGACTCTTGATCTTGGGGTTGTGACTTCAAGCCCCACCTTGAATGTAGGGATTACTTATTAATTAATTAATTAATTAACTAACTAACTTTAAAAAAGATAGACATTTTTCCAAAGAAGACATACAGCTGGCCAACTGACACATGAAAAGATGCTGAACATAACTAACCATCATGGAAATGGAAATTAAAACCACTATGAGATATCACTTTACACCCGTCACAATGGCTAAAATAAAAAAGACAAGAAATAACAAGTGTTTGACAAGGATGTGGAGAAAAAGGTATCCCCATGCACTGTTGGTGGAAATATAAATTGGTATAGCCACTGTGGAAAACACTATGAGGTTCCTCAAAAAAATAAAAATACCCAAAGAAAATGAAAACACTAAATCAAACAGATACATACACCCTTGTATTTACTGCAGCATTATTTACAACAGCCAAGATAAGGAAGCAACCTAAGTTTCCATTGATAGGTCAATGGATAAGGAAGTGGTACATACATACAATATTACACAGCCATAAAATGATGAGATCTTGCCGTTTGCAACAACATGGATGGACCCAGAGGGTATTAAACTAGGTGAAATAAGTCAGACTGAGAAAAACAAATACCATATAATTTAACTTATATGTGGAATCTAAAAAACAAAACAAACAAAAAAGCAGAATCAAACTTACAAATATAGAGAAGAAACTGGTGGTTTGCCAGAGGGGAGAGGTAGGGAGGGATGGACAAAAGGAGTGAAGGGAATCAAGAGGTATAGGTTCCCAGTTACAGAATGAATAAGTCATGGGAATAAAAGGCACTTCATAGGGAATATAGTCAATGATACTGTAATAGTGTTGTATGGTGGGAAATGGTAGCTATACTTGTGGTGAGCATAGCATAATGTTTAGAGAAGTTGAATCACTATGTTGTACACCTGAAACTACTGTAACATTGAGTCAGCTATACTGAAAAAAAATTTTTTAAACAGTATTATAAACAAGTTTAACCACTTTGAGGAAAAAATGAACAGAATGAAGAAATAATTAGGAAATCTTGATAGAAAATTGGAAAGTGCAAAAAAAAATCAAATATAAATCCTGGAATCCAAAAATAAAATATATTAATTGAAAATTTCACTGAATAGGTTTAACAGCAGACAGAGACACAGAAAGATGAGTGAATTTAAAGATATAATAGAAATGATCCAAACTGAAGCACACTGAGGAAAGAAGTCTAGGAAATTGTTAACAAAGTCTCAGTGATCAATTATTGGACAATATCAAGACATAATTATATGTGAAATTCAAGGACCAGAAGAAAAGGCAAGAACTTGAATAATGGTCATTTTTTTTTTTTGCAATATTTCCAAAATAAAAACTCACAGATCTAAGAAAGCTGAAGAACTCTAAGAAGGATAAAAATAAAGGAAAACACACTGAAGAACCATTATAATCAAATTTCTGGAAACCAGTGAAAAAAAGGAATCTTAAAAGCAGCCAGATGGGGGAAAATGCATTCAAAAGGGAATAATGATAAGAATTATGTCTGGCTTCTGAACGGAAAAAAAAATGCGAGCCAGAGTACAATGTAACAACCATTTAAAGTGTTATAAAAAAATAATAATAAACCATGTTAAACTAGAATCTATATCAGGCAAAAATATCCTTTAAAAATGAAGAGGAAATACAGGCATTTCCAACAAACAAAGCTCAGAAAATTCATTGTCAATAGATTTTGCTTTTTATAGACATGCTCTATAAGACATTTTAAATAGCTTCTTCAGTCTGAAAGAAAAATGATGCCAGGTGGAAGCATGAATGAATAAATGAAGGAATAAAGAATAAAGAGTAGTAGAACAGGTAAATAGAAAGGTAAGCGTAAAAGACGGTTTTCCTTCATTTCTTAATTTATTTAAAAGATAACTGTTTCAAGAAACAAAATAACAATGTACTGCAGGGTTTATGATGAATGTAGAAGTAAAATGTATGTAAACAACACCAAAAGAATGGAAGGGAATGAAAATACATATTATAAGGTTCTTAAATTATATATGAATTCATATTATTTGAAGGTAAAGTATTAAAGTTAAAGATGAACACTGTAAATCCTAGAATAATGACTAACAATATAAAACAAAGAATATGTACAGCTAGTAGGTCAATAGTAAAGATAAATTTGGATACTGGAAAACACAAATAATACAAAAGTAGGTTGGAAAGGAAGAGGAGAAAAGCAAAGACCAAATTAAAAAAAAAACAACACAGAAAACAAATAGCAAAATGGTAATTTAAAACCAGCCATTGAAAGTTACAGTAAATGTAGGGCGCCTGGGTGGCTCAGTTGGTTAAGCGACTGCCTTTGGCTCAGGTCATGATCCTGGAGTCCCAGAATCGAGTCCCGCATCAGGCTCCCTGCTCGGCAAGGAGTCTGCTTCTCCCTCTGCCCCTCCCCCCTCTCATGTGCTCTCTCTCATTCTCTCTCTCTGAAATAAATAAATAAAATCTTTAAAAAAAAAAAGAAAGTTACAGTAAATGTAAATTGATTAATATTTTAACTTAAAAACAGAAGTTATCAAATTAGATTTTTTTAAAAAAGCAAAAACCAAGTGTATGCTGTTTAAGAGGTTCCCATTAAGTAAATGACCCAGAAAGATTAAAAATATAAGAATAGAAAAAGATATATCATGCAAATACTAATCTTATGAAAATCTCTGCAAACACTAATTATCTTATGTAAATACTTATTCTTTTTTTAAAAGATTTTTTATTTTTAAGTAATCTCTACACCCAATGTGGGACTCAAATTTACAACCCTGAGATCAAGAGTCACATGCTGTACCAACTGAGCCAGCCAGGCACCCCACAAACACTTACTTTTATGAAAGATGGAATGGCTATCATAGTATCAAACAACAAACTTCAGGACAAGGAGATTACCAGACATAAAGAGGGACTTTTAATAATGATAAAAGGATCATTTCATCAGGAAGACACATAATCATAACTTGTATGCACTTTAATAACAGAGTTTCAACATACATGAAACAAAACTGACAGAACCAAAAAAATGAAATACAAATTCATAATTATATTTAGCGATTTCAACACTTCTCCCTCAAGAACTAATAGGATTTCTATCTATTCTGTAGTCAGTAAGACTACAGAAGACTTGAACAACACCATAAACCAATTCAATCTTTTGACATTTATTGAACACTATATTGAATGACTGAAGAATACACATTCTTTCTAAGTGTACATTGAACATTTATCACAAATGGCCTAGAGAATAAGACACAATAAATTTTAAAAGTTGAAATGATATAGACTTTGTTCTCTGCCTGCAATTTAACAAAAAGAGAATTCAATAACAGAAAGATATCTGGAACATCTTTAAGTATTTGGAAATTAAATAACATGCTTTAATTAACCCACGGATCAATGAAGAATTGTAAGGGAAATTAGAAAATCTCAAACTGAATGTTAATAAAGATATATCATATCAAAATTTGTGGGATTTGGCTAAAGCAGTGATTAGGAGGAAATTTATAAATTAAACGATTTCAACTAAAAAAGGAGAAAGACTTAAAATCAATAATTTAAATTTCCATGATTAAGAAGTTAGAAAAAAATTAGCAAATTAAACCCAAAATAAGCAGAAGGAAGAAAAAAAAGAAATAAAATCAATGGAACAAAAATTAGATAATAAATAGAGAAAATAAGTGAAACTAAAGTTCGATTTTTGTATAGATTAACAATATTGCTACACCCTAGTTACACTGACCAAGAACAAAAAGGGTACATATTATTAATATCAGAAATGAATGAGGAAACATTACAGAGCCTACAGACACTACTGAAAGACACTATTTAAAAAAATGAATTTGTAATTTAAAATCTTGCCATAAAAAAAAAAAAAAACAACTTCCAGACCTAGTGTTAGCATCACTAGTGAATTCTATCTAGGAGAGGGATGCCTGGGTGACTCAGTTGCTTAAGCATCTGCCTTTGGCTCAGGTCATGATCCCAGGGTCCTGGGATAGAGTCCCGCATCAGGCTCCTTGCTCAGAGGGGACACTGCTACCTGCTGCTCCCCCTGCTTGTGCGCTCTTTCTCTCTCTCTCTGACAAATAAATAAATAAATAAAATTTATTTAAAAATATCTAGGACAGACATAATACAATTTTATACAAACTTTTTTTTTGTCAATAGAGAATAGAACACTTCTCAGTTCATTTTATGATAACAGCATTACCCTGATATCAAAACCAGATGAAAACATTATAATAAAAGAAAACTGCAGAGTGAATATTCCTCATGAACATAAGTGCAAGATCTACTCCAAAATAATGACAAATTTAATTCACCAATGTATAAAACTTTGCTGCATCTATTGAGATGGAATTTTTCTTCTTTTTTCCCCTCTTTATGTGGCAAATAACATCAATTGGTTTTTGAATGGTGATCCAAACTTGTATACTTCAAAAAACTTGTTTAGTTGTGATGCAGCAAAGGCATTTGACAAAATTCAACACACACTCATGACAAAAACTCAACAAACTAGGAATAGAGGGAAATAATTCTTCAATCAGATAAGGGGCATCTATGACAATGTTTAGTGGTCTGACTGAATGTTTTTCTCCTAATATCAAGATCAAGGCAAGGCTGTCCACTCATGTCATTTCTAGTCAACATTATACTGGAGGTATATTGGGTACTATTGTAAATGGTGTTTAAAAATTTAATTTTCTCTTTTCTCATTGCTACTGTATAGAAATACAATTGACTTTCATATATTGACCTTATTTCCTGACATTTGCTAAATTTATTAAATAGCTTTTATAGATTCCTTAAGATTTTCTGTTAACACAATCGTGTAATTTTTGAATAAAGACAGTTTTACTTCTTCCTTTCCAATATGTATGGTTTTCTTTTTTTTCTCATTGCATTAGCTAGAACCTCCAGTATAATGTGAAAGATCTTTACACTAACATCTACACAACACTGCTGAGAAAACTCAAAGGCCTAAATAAATGGGAAGACATGCTATGTTCATGGATTGAAAAAAAAATCAAGGTTAAGATGTCAATTTTCCACAAGAAAGATTTTTTTTAGAAACTGAATACTTGATTCTGAAATTTACATGAAAATATAAATGAAATAGTCAATACAATCTTGATAAAAAAGTAGACATTTTGAGGACTTATATACTTCCCGGTTTCAAGATATACTTTGAAGCTGCAGTAATCACTGACAATATGGTATTGACATAAAAAATATGTCAGTAGGTGAGAACATAATCCAATAATAGACCCACTCTTATATGGTCAATTGGTTTTTTACCAAGGTAGCAAAGAAATTTAATGGGGAAACAAACTCTTTTCAACAAATGGTGCTGACACAAGTGGTTACCTATACGGAAAAAGTGAACCTTGACTTTTACCTCATTTGATACAAAAATTATTTTAAGATGAATTGTGTAAATTTAAAAAGATAAAGTTATAAAGCTTCTAGAAGAAACCATAAATTTAACCATCTAGTTAAGATGGAATAAGCACACTCTCTCAGCTCTCCCACTGAATGCAACTAAGAAACCCAGAGAGGATGCATGGTGTGACTGAAGGCTCTAAAAAAGTGAATAATAGCAGACAAATTGGTGAAGAAAACCAAAACTGAAAGTATTACTAATCTGGGGTCCCTGGGTGGCTCGGTCAGTTGAGCTTATGACTCTTGGTTTCGGCTCAGGTCATGGTCTTGTGGGTCGTGGGACTGAGCCCCAGCTCAGGTTCCATGCTCAGTGGCGGGGTAGGGGGGGTGGGGGCTCTGCTTGGAGATGCTCTCCCTCTGCTCATGCTCTCTCTCTCTCCCTTGAAATAAGTAAATAAATCTTTTTAAAAATTATTAATTTGTTTATTATTTATTTATTTGAGAAAGAGAGAGAGCATGCAAGTGTGGGAAGGGGCAGAGGGAGAGGCAGGCTCCCCACTGAGAAGGACCCTAATGCAGGGGGCCTTCTTGGTGGACCCTGGGACCACCCTGGGACCACGACCTGAGCTGAAGGCAGACACTTACCCGAGCCACCCAGGCACCCCAAAGTAAATAAATCTTTTTTTAAAAAGTACTACTAATTCAGCAATAAGTTTCCTGATTTTTCTTCTCCTGTATCTACCAGCCTGAATGCAAAGGCAGCCCAAATCCCAGAACTATGCACCAGTTGTAGACAGCAAGTTTCAAGAGAAGCCCTCTCTTTCTGGATAAAGGGATGGAACTAAGACTTTCATGGGTCAAAGAGAGTGGAGAAAATATTCTTTATTCTTTTTCTCCTGTCCACACCCTCAGGCAATCCCCAGTCTTGAGTTGCAATCCTGTGGTGGTGGTTAGTGTAGGCAGTGGAAGTCATACAGATATCTAAAATCTGAGATATCTAAAATCTGAGATAAGGGAATACCTCTGTCTGATTAGAGGAACCCTGGTCTGAAGAGAGAGAGTGCAGGAATTCCTGTTGATTTTTTCTCTAGAGAGCCTACAATTCCTCAGTCCCAGAGGCAAATCTAACTATGGGAAGCTGGAAGAATAAAGCATCAACTTTATAGCCAGGGTGTCAAAAGGAGGATTCCCCGCATGCTGGAGAATGTAGGGAGATTGTGGAGAAGAGGAAGCTAAACAAAAGTTCTGCATGAGCTCCTTGGCTTATACTCATATAGCTGTGGATGCATAGATCTGATATTAAATAGAATAGCAAGGCTTTGAGAAATGTACTATGGGGTAAATCACTGCTCAGGAAGCAGACTGGTCCCTGGGTGGCACATGAGAAGGATTGATCCAAATAGCACCACAAAAAACTTTAAACTATGAACTTACACTGAAATGACAGAAGGTGAGTTATAACTTATATCCTGAACCTGATCAGGTTGATTTCCTACTAAACAACAACAATAATAATAATTGAAAAATAAAAATTCTCCATAGGATTTAAACAAAACACAGTCTCATAATATATTTTTCAAAATGTCTATGATACTATCTAAAATTATTCAACATAAGGTGCCTGGGTGGCTCAGTCGTTAAGCGCCTGCCTTCGGCTCAGGTCATGATCCTAGGGTCCTGAGATCGAGCCCCACATCAGGCTCCCTGCTCTGCGGGAAGCCTGCTTCTCCCTCTCCCACTCCCCCTGCTTGTGTTCCCTCTCTCGCTGTGTCTCTCTGTGTCAAATAAATAAAATATTAAAAAAAATAAAAATAAAATAAAATTATTCAACATAGAAGAGCCAGGAAAATCTCAACAATTCGCCAGGGAAAAGACAACCAACAGAAGCCAACTCTGAGATGACCCAGTATCAAACAAATGCTTTTAAGCAACTATTATAAATAACCATACTCCAAGAAGTAGGGTGAACATTGTTGAAATGGATGGAAAGGTAAAAAATCTCAGCAGAGAAATAGAAGGTGTACAAATGAACCCAATGATACAGATGGTCAACAGACAAATGAAAAGATGCTCAACATCACTAATCATCAGAGAAACGCAAATTGAAACCAAAGGAGATATCACTTTACACTTTCCAAATGGCTAGTATCAAAAAGACAAGAAATAACTAGTATTGGTGAGGATATGGAGGAAAAGGAACTCTCATGCACTGTTGGTGGGAACATAAATTGGTGCAACCAATGTGCAAAACAAAATGGAGATTCCTCAAAAAATTAAAAATAGAAATACCCAAAGAAAACAAAACATCAATTCACACCCCTATTTTTACTGTAGCATTTCAATAGCCAAGATATGGAAGCAACCTAAGTGCCCACTGATAGATGAATAGATAAAGAAGAAGTGGTAATTACATACAATGGAATATTACACAGCCTTAAAAGGAATGAGATCTTGCCATCTGCAACAACATGGATGGCCCCAGAGGGTATTAAACTAAGTGAAATAAGAGACTGATAAAGACAAATATCATATGATTTGACTTATATATGGAATCTAAAAAGCAAAACAAAGCAGGAACAGAACTATAAATACAGAGAATAAACTGGTGGTTGACAGAGGGGAGGGCCATGTGGGCTGGGCAAAAAGGGGTGAAGGGGAGTGGGAGGTACAGGTTCTCCATCACAGAATGAATAAATCATGGGAATGAATGAAAGGCACAGCATAGGGAATACAGTCAATGATATTGTAGTAGCATTGTATGGTGACAAATGGTAGCTACACTTGTGGTGAGCATAATATAACATATAGAGTTGTCAAATCACTATGTCATACACCTGAAACCAATGTAACATTTTATGTCAACTATACTTCAATAAAGCAAACAAATGCAACAGATATTTGAGAACTGAAAAATATAATAACCAAAATTAAAAATTCACCAGATGGATCCAATAGCAAAATGGAGATAACAGAGGAAAGTGTCAATGAACTTGAAGACTGAGCAACAGAAATTATGCAATCTGAAAAAAAGAGAAACAAAACATTGGAAAGGGGGATGAAAATGAACAGAGCCATAGTGAACCTTTGGGACAATATAAAAACATCTCACATTTGTATCACTGGAGTCTCAGAAGGAGAGGAGAAAGTGTGTGTTGCAAAAGTTAAATTGAGGAAACAATGGCTGAAAACTTCTCAAATTTGGTGAAAAGCATAAATATACAGAATCAAGAAACCCCACCAACCCCAAAAGGTTAAACTCAAAGAAATCTATGCCGAGACACATTATAGTCAAACTACTGAAAACCAAACACAAATTTAAAATCTTGAAGTTGGGACGCCTGGGTGGCTCAGTCAGTTAAGCGACTGCCTTTGGCTCAGGTCATGATCCCAGGGTCCTGGGATCGAGTCCCACATCGGGCTCCTTGCTCAGCGGGGAGCCTGCTTCTCCCTCTGCCTGCCTCTCCCCCTGCTTGTGTTCTGTCTCTCTCTCTGACAAAAAAAATAAATAAAATCTTTAAAAAATAAAAATAAAATCTTGAAGTTACTAGAGAAAAACAATGCATTACATATAGGAGAATAATTATTTTTTCAGATTTATTTATTTATTTTAGAGACACAGAGAGAGAGTGTGCACAATGGGGAGGGGCAGAGGGAGACAGAGTCTGAAGCACACTCTGTGAATAGCATGGAGCCCAATGTGGGGTTTGATCTCACAACCCTGAGATCATGACCTGAGCCAAAACCAAGAGTCGGACACTTAACTGACTGTGCCACTCAGGCACCCCTATAGAAGAATAATTATTTTTAAAACTTCAAATTTCTTATTAGAAATCTGTAGAGGTAAAGGTCAGAAGGCACTGGAACAAAGACTTCACTGTGCTGAAAGAAAAGAACTGTCAACCCAGGATTCTGTGTCCAATGAAAACGTCCTTCAGAAAGCAAGGTAAAATAAAGACATTCACTAGTAAAAGAAAACTAAGAGAATTTGTTTCCAGCAAATTTTCTCTAAAAGAAATGCTAAAGGAATTTTTTTAGGTATAAGGAGGTTGATACTAGATGGAAATTTCAAACTTCAGGAATGGAGGAAGAACAATAGAAATGGTAAGTCTGGGAAAATATAGTACATTATTTTCTCCTCTTCATTAAAGTATATGTGATAGTTGAAAGCAAAAATTACAATATTGTCTGGTAGGGTTTTCAATGTATATATAAATGTATTATATGTGACAACTACAACATAAAGGAGGGTAAGAGACTTATATGGTGGTAAGGTTTCTCCATTCTGCTTGAAGTGGTAAATACTAATTCTTAAGAATATTGTGAAAGTTAAGTATGTATTGTAATTCCTAGGACAAGCACTAAAAAAAAAAAAAAAAAACGTACAAAGGGATGCAGCAAAACAAAAACAAAAATAATGGATTTGATTAAAATGGAATCCTTTAAAAAATCAAATAATCCAAAGAAAAAGCAGGAAAGGAGAAAACAGAAGAAGTCACAAATGGAAAGTAAGTAGAATAGACCTAAATCCAAATATATCAATAATTATACTACATGTAAATGGTCAAACACACTTATTAAAAGACATGATTGTCAGATTTAATAAAATAAGACCTGACTGTATGCTGTCTATTAAAAACTTACTTTAAGTGAAATGATATGGTGGTGGTGAAATGATATGATTACTTAAGATCATCCTTAAGTAAAAGGATGGAAAAAGGTGTGCCATGTAAACAATCAAAAGAAAGCTGGAGTGGCTGTATTAATATCAGACAAAATAGACTTCAAAGCAAAGAAACTTACCAGAAATAAAGAGGTATATTACATAATGATAAAAGAGTTGATTCACCAAGAAGACATAACATTCCTAAAGGTGCATGTACTTAACAAGAGAGTTTCAAAATAAAAGCAAAAATGATAGAATTGAAAGAATATGTGGAAAATGCACAATTATGGAGCCTTCAACACTCTTCTCAGTTACCAATAGAACAAGCAGACAGAAAATTGACAAGAATATATAATTTAAAAACACTATCAACTACCATAAAAAGGACTGAAATCATACAAAAGATGTTTTCTGACCGTAATGGAATTAAAATAAAAATTAATAACAGTAACATTACAAAGTGCTCATGAAAGATATCAAAGACAGCCTAGAGAGAAAAATACACAATGTTCATGGATTGGAAGGCTAAATATAATTAGAATGTCAATTATCTCTAAATGTCATACTCCCTTCCTACAAATATAACCTCACCAATATCATGCACATTGAGCATGAAGAGCCCATTTGTACACTATATTGTCTACTATCACTGCTCAATAAATGGCCCTACTTTGATTCTGGCTCTAAGTTTTGGGGGATAAATGTAAGTGGCTTCTGATCTCCTTAGGTAGACAAAATGTGAATATACAAAACACATGAGAAAATAATGGAAACTCTAAAAAGGCAACAGGCCACGGACCAATGTCTGAAGTTGGGGAAGAAAAAATCTCCTACCAAAGCCAAGAATATGAAGTAAAAACAGGCAAACATGACCTGGAGGACCAGAACAATTTGACAATCAGCAATTCCATTCTTAGGTGTATATCCAAAAGAATTAAAAATACATGTCTATAGGGGCGCCTGGGTGGCTCAGTTGGTTAAGAGACTGCCTTCGGCTCAGGTCATGATCCTGGAGTCCCGGGATCCAGTCCCGCGTGGGGCTCCCTGCTCGGCAGGGAGTCTGCTTCTCCCCCTGACCCTCCCCCCTCTCATGCTCTCTCTCTCATTCTCTCTCTCAAATAAATAAATAAAATCTTAAAAAAAAATACATGTCTACATAAAATCTTATGTATGAAACTTTATAGCAGCATTATTCACAATAGCCAAAATAATCAAAAGCACCCTAATGCCCATAAACTGAGAAATGGATAAAAAATGTGGTATATCCTTATAATGGAATTTTTTTTTTATTTGAGAGAGAGAATGAGGGGGAGCATGAGGGGGGGAGGGTCAGGGGGAGAAGCAGACTCCCTGCCAAGAGGGAGCCCGACGCGGGACCCGATCCCGGGACTCCAGGATCATGACCTGAGCCGAAGGCAGTCGCTTAACCAACTGAGCCACCCAGGCGCCCCCCTTATAATGGAATATTATTCAGCAATAAAAAGGAATGAAGTCCTAATACATGCTACAACACATGGATGAAAACTGAAAATAGTACTCTAAGTGAAAGAAGTGAGACAAAAAGTACCATATCTTATATGGTCCTAAATGGCTAAATAAACAAATCTATAAAGACAGAAGTAGATTAGTGATTGCCTAGGGATGGGGGAGATGGATTAGGGGTTGTGGATAAAAGGTATGGAATTTCTTCCTGGGGTAATGAAAATATTCTAAAAATGATTGTGGCTATGGTTGCACAACTTTGTGAATACACTAAAACCCACTTAATTGTACACTTGAAAAGGGTGAATTTCATGGCCTGTCAATTATGTCCCAATAAAACTATTATTTTAAAAAAAAAAAGCAACAGAAAGGGGAACTATAGTCAAAGTATTCTAAATATTTACACAAGGTCACTGTGTAAATGGTGCACTGAACCAAGCCATAGTCAATGTCAGGTCTCAACAAATTGAACAGTGTATTAGCTAAGATTCTTACTGCAACTAACCAAAATCCAACTCTAGCTGGCTTAACTAAGTATATGAGGAGTTTTTATAACTCTGTAGGGACATCTCACATAACCCAGGGGCATTTAGAAATAAGCTACAGTCTGATAATTTCCAGAAGTCTTATTCTCAATTTTTTCTGAGTTTTCTCAAAGAGGTTATTTTTTTATCTTTTGAGTTTTATTTGAACTTTGGGAATGACCAAATCCCCTCAGTGTCCAGTCTGAGGCAAGGTGGATAATTAATGTAGGAGTTAACTTTTTGTTAAGGTGAAGAAATGACACTGGAGCTGATTTTTAGAAAGGAGTGAGGAAGAGAATCCTCTCAGCCATGATGCCCTCAGAGCGAAAGTGTTGTCCTAATTTGAGCCTGGCCCATTTACACTGAAACAGAAAAAAACTAGAAGGACAGGGTGCATTTGACTGCCTAAAAGGTATTTTCCCCCCTTTATTTCAGTTTTGCATACTCAAGGCAGTCCAAAATGATATTCTCCACTTCTTTAAAAGGCAAAATTGATCTTCTTCTAACATGAATCTTTCTCAAACTTTTCCAAAAAATTGAAGAGAAGGAAACACTACCAAACTCATTTTAAGAAGCCAGCAAAATTCTGATACTAATGCCAGACAAAGACCCTACAAGACAACTACAGACCAATACCTCTTAGGAGCATCACTGTAAAAATCCTCAACAAAATACTAGCAAAACGAATTCAGCAGCATATTAAAAGGATTATACTCCATGTCCACGTGGAGTTTATTCTTAGGGTGCAGGGATGGTTCAGTATGTGAAATCAATCAGTGTAATATACCATATTGACAAGATGAAGGGAAAAAACCCACCTGATTATCTCAGTTGATGCAGGAAAAGCATTTGATAAAATTCAACACCCTTTTGGGGCTCCTGGGTGGCTCAGTCGGTTGAGCGTCTGACTCTTGGTTTCTGCTCAGGTCATGATCTCAGGGTCATGGGATTGAGCCCTGTGTCGGGCTCCCCGCTCAGTGCGGAGTTGGCTTGAGATTCTCTCTTCCCCTCTCTCTCTACCGTTCCCTCCACTCATGTTCTCTCTCTAAAATATTAATAAAATCTTTTTAAAAAATTCAACACCATTTTATGATAAAAGTACTCAACAAACTAGGACTAGAAGAAAATTACCTCAGCATATTAAAAGCCATATATGAAAAATCCAAAGCAAATATCCTACTCAATGGTGAAAACCTGAAAGCAAAATAAATTATTATAGTTGTTTTATACCACTATTTTGGGGTAATTTGTTATGCAATAATAGATAACCAAAACGGATGAATAAGTTGAAGATTCATGTGGGGCTTATTATAGTAAATGATGTGAGGTTTTCCACATAGTAACTCCAGTGTCTCCATACTTGTTTATTTTCTAAGACAGAAGATTATGCCTTATTCATACTTTGTTTCAGCATAGAATATAATGATTAATACATAATAGTTACTAAAAAATGCTTAGTGAATTGAATTTATATTGAAAATGTGTCATCTTTACTATACTGATCCTTCTCAAGCAAGATTTCTCTTTTATATTCATGCTTGCCTTTATTAATCCCCTTAATGGTATCAAAAGATACCATTAAGAAAAAAAAAAAAAAAACAAGCCATGGCCTGGGAGAAAATATTTGCAAATCATATATCTGAGAAGGGACTTGTATCCAGAATATATAAAGAGCTTTTACATTTCAATAATAAAAAGAGACTCAATTTGAAAAATGGGCAAAAGACTTGAATAAAATTTCACCAAAAAAGATAGGCAAATGGCTAATAAGCACATGAAATATGCTCAATGCCATTTGTCATTAGGGAAATGCAAATTAAAACTACAATTAAAAAAAAACTATAATGAGATACCATTTCACACCCACTAGAATGGCTATAATTATAAAGGAAGAGAATAACAAGTGTTGGTGAGGAAGTAGAATAACTAGAACCCTCATACATTGCTGGTAGAAATGTACAAGGGTACAACCACTTTGAAAAACAGTTCAACAATTTCTTAAAAAATAAACTTTCCATACAACCCAGCAATTCCACTCCTAGGAATCTACCCAAAAGAAATGAAAACACATATCCATACACAAAAACACATGTGTGCAAACTGTTCATAGCAGCATTCTTCATAATAGCTCCAAACTGGAAACCACCTAAATATTCATCATCTGATGAATGGATAAACAAAATATGCTATATCCCTCTACTCGAATACTATTTGGCTATAAAAAGGAATATAATTCTAGTACATGCTTCAATGTGAATAAACCTCAAAAACATGCTAAATGAAAGAAGCCAGACACAGACACTGTATATGATATGATTCCATTTACATGAAATGTCCACAAGAGGCAAATTTATAGAAACAGAAAGCCTGGTAGTCTGCAGCTGGAGGTGACAGGTGGGAGGTAGAAGGAGAGATTAACTACAAATAGGCATGAAATTCTATTTTGATGTCGTGGAAATATCCTAAAAGTGGAGTACAGTGATAATTGTGCAATTCCATAAATTTATTAGAAGTCATTGAATTATACCCTTAAAATGGCTCACTTTTATAGTTGTAAATTATACCTCAATAATGCTGTTTTTAGGGAGAAAAAACACGCAGATACCTAATTATGTTAGTGTTTTAATCAAGAAAGGATGCTAGGTTGTAATCAGTGCTAGCAAGCGTGGCAGAAATCCCCATTTAGTCAAAGGATATGACTTTTTTAAAGAGGGAAGCAATTGTCCCAGAGGAATCTATTCAGGAAATTCCGAGCCACCTTGTTAAAAAAGAATGTTCAACTATATATCATTGGTGCCAACTGTTTCTTTGGAAGCAATTTGGCTATTAACTCCACTCATCCATTCAGCAAAAGTCATAGAGTGCTTACTTATTTGCCAAGTATTATTTGTCAAACAAGAGGGGGATAATAAAAAATGAAAGGCATGGCTTGGCCTTTAACCTGCCAACATTTCCAAACTCATGGCTCCATTAGGAGTTTGGCCCTTCTTCCTTTTCTGACTGCTGTCCTTTCTCCTTGATTCCAGAGCCAAGAGGCTCACTGCTTCCATATCCTCATCTCCCTTATTCACTGTTTTTTCCCTTTTAACAATATGTCAAACATACAGAAAATTATAGAGGAAAAATATAATAAACATCCATGCGCCTGATTAGCTCTTAATGTTTTTAGATCTCTTTTAGGTTTTAATCTTGGGCCTTTAAAAAAAATCAAATATTACAGACCCAGTTGAAGCCCCTTGTGGTCACTTCTTTTTTCACAGAGGTAACTGGAATCCTGAAAGTAGATCCTGAAATCATTCCCACATGTTTATATACTATTACTTTGTGTATGTATTCATAAACAACATATACCAATGTATACCATTATTTTACAATTTATAAACTTTATGTAAATGATGTGATACTTTATAATTTTCCTACATTTTGTGTTCTTCACTCAACATGCTTTTTGAGGTTGATACATAGTTTAACTTCTATTTAGTATTCCAGTATATGAATAAAGCAGAATTTATTTATTGATCCTCCTATTGTTGGACATTTAGGTTATTCCCATTTTTTTCTATTACAAACAATGCTGCAATAAACATTCTTATACGTGTTTCCTAATGCAAATATGCAAGGTTTTTTAATGGGCTCTACACATAGGAAGGGAATTTTTGGACCATTAGGTATTCACTGTTTTTACCTTTGGTAGATATTTCCAAATTTCTCTTCAACAACTGTTTGATTTACACTCCCACTAGCAGGGCCTGAGAATTCCCATTTGTCTACGTCTTTGCTAACATATGGTTTTATCAGATTAAATTTTGCCTATATAAAAGATGTAAAATGGGGTGGGTGGTGCTTGGGTGGCTCAGTCATTAAGCATCTGCCTTCGGCTCAGGTCATGGTCCCAGGGTCCTGGGATCGAGTCCCGCATCTGGATCCCTGCTCAGTGGGAAGCCTGCTTCTCCCTCTCCCACTCCTCCTGCTTGTGTTCCCTCTCTTGCTGTGTCTCTCTCTGTCAAATAAATAAATAAATAAATCTTTAAAAGATGTAAAATGGTATTTCATTGTGGTTTTAATTTACTTCTTCCTGACTACTAGGGAGGTTGAGTACTTTTCATGTTTGTTGGCAATTTAGATTTCCTCCTCTGTAAGTTGTTATTCTTTGCCCATTTCCTATTGGACTGTTTGCCTTTTTCTTATTAATTTGACGTGGCTTTTTAATCTTGTACTGTTATATGTATTTATGTTTTCTCAGTCTATCTTTTCTCTTTTTTGTGGTGACCTTTGGTAAATGGTGACCTTTGGTAAATGAAATTTTAAAATTCTTAAATGTCAATAAATGTATAAACTTTTTCTCTGTGATCTGTGCTTTTTATCTTGTTAAGAAATCCTTCCTTAAATTATTTTTTTAAAGATTTTATTTATTTATTCATGAGAGACAGAGAGAGAGAGAGAGGCAGAGGGAGAAGCAGGCTCGCTGTGGAAAAGGGAGCCCCATGCGGGACTCATTCCCACGAGCCTGGGATCACGACCTGAGCCGAAGGCAGGCCTTAACCGACTGAGCCACCCAGGAATCCCTTCCTTAAATTTTTAATTTTGCTAGGTGTGCTAATGGTTCCATGTTATTTAGAAAAAGGTCCTTATCAATTGGAAATGAATACTGGATTATTTACAAGTGAAATTAAATGCTCATCAAAAAATGGTGGGGCACCTGGGTGGCTCAGTCCAGTTAAGATTCTGACTCTTGGTTTCAGATGGGGTTATGACCTCAGGGTTAGGAGATCAAGCTCTACATCGGGCTCTGCGCTCACTGGGGAGTCTGCTTGAAATTCTCTCTTCCTCTCCCTCTGCCCCTCACTCCCAGTCTCTCTCTCTCTTTCTCAAATAAATAAATAAATCTTTAAAAAAAAATGGTGGAGGTATGCAGAGGAAACAACACTGGCAAAATTTTAATAATTATTGAAGCTGGGTAACAGGTACATGGAGGTTCATTATTCTAACCTTTCTTTATTCTTGGTTTGAAATTTTCCATAATTATAAATTTAGAAAAAGGGAGAGATAAATGCTCTGCTAACTCTAAGGCACAAGAGTATTCTGAATCATCCACTTTTTTCAAGTTTTTATTTAAATTCCAGTTAGTTAACATATAGTGTAATATTAGTTTCAGGTGTAGAATTTAGTGATTCATCATGTACATACAACATCTAGTGCTCATACAAGCGTACTCCTTAATCCCCATCACCTATTTAACCCATCCCCCCCACCCACCTCCCCTCCAGTAACCATCAGTTTGTCCTCTATTAGTTAAGAGTCTGTTTCTTGGTTTGCCTTTTTTTTTTTTTTTTTGCCTTTTGCTCATTTGTTTTGTTTCTTAAATACCACATGAGTGAAATCATATGGTATTTGTCTTTCTCTGACTTATTTCGCTTAGCATAATAGTCTTTAGCTCCATCCACAGCATTGCAAATGGCAATAAATCATTCACTTTTTAACCTGCTGCAAACTCTCTTCTGCCCTCACCATTCCATTGAAACTGCTCTGAAAAAGCCACCAATGACCAGTATGAATGGAATCTTCTTAGTTTGCTTCTTATTTGACCTTTCTGTGGAATTTCATAATGTTGGTTATTCCTTTTTTTCTTTTAACTTTTTATTATGGGAAAATGTAAACCTATATAAATGGAGACACAATAATATAATGATATCCCAAGTGTTCATTACTGTCTTTAACAATAATCACTCATCTTCTGCGTGGAAAAATAAGCAACTAACAAAATGAAAAGACAACCTACTGAATGAGAGGAAATGTTGCAAACCATATATTGGATAAGGGGTTAATATCCAAAACATATAAAGAACTCATACAACTCAATAACAACCACAACAACAGATCCAATTTAAAAATGGGCAGAGGAGTTAAATGGACATTTTTCCAAAGAAGACATCCAAAGGCCAACAGGTACATGAAAAATGCTCAGCATCACTAATCATCAGAGAAATGCAAATCAAAACACACTGAGATATCATCTCATACCTGTTAGAATGGCTCTCACCAAGAAGACAAGAGATAACAGTTGGTGAGGATGTGGAGAGAAGGGAAGTCTTGTGCACAGTTGGTGGGAATCTAAATTGATTCAGTTGCTATAGAAAACATATGGAGGTTCCTCAAAAAATGAAAAATAAAGCTACCATATGATCCAGTAATTCCACTTCTGGGTATTACCTAAAGGAAATGAAAACAGGGCACTGAAGAAATAAATGCACTCCCATGTTTATTGCAGCATTATTCACAACAGCCAATATATGGGAACAACCTAAGTGCCTACCAAGGGAGGAGTAGATAAAGAAGATATAGTGGACATATACAATGGAGTATTATTCAGCCCTAAGAAAAAGGAAATCCTGCCATTTGTGACAATATAGATGGATCTTGAGCATATTATGCTAAGTGAGATAAGTTGGACAGAGAAAGACAAATACTGTATGATATGACTTACATGTGGAATTTATAAAAGCCAAACTCAGGGCATCTGGCTGGCTTAGTCAAAAGAACGTGTGACTCTTGATCTCAGGGTTGTGGATTTGAGCCCCATGTTGGGTGCAGAGATTACTAAAAAATATAAATACACTTAACAAAAATATTTAAAAAATAAAAATAAAAAAGCCAAACTCATAAAAATAGGAAGCAAAATGGTGCTTACCAAGGTACAGTGGCTGAGGGGGATAGGGCAGATAATGTTTAAGGGTGCAAACTTATAATGAATAATAAAAAAGCTCTAGAGACCTAATACACAGTATAGTGAATAAAGACAACAATATTGTATAACATTCAACCTTGCTAAGAGACCAGAACTTAATAATTCCAACTACTAAAAAGAAAGGAAAATTATGTGATGCGATAGCAATATAATTATTGCTACAATGACAATCATATTATAATATATAAATGCATCAAATTCACATATTGGACCCCTTAAATTTTCATAAATTTTTAAAAAGATTTTATTTATTTTTTGAGAGAGGGAGAGAGAGAGAGACCAGAGAGAGCACATGAGCTGGGGGAAGGGGCAGAGGGAGAAGCAGATCCCCAGCTGAGCAGGGAGCCCCGACATGGGGCTCAATTCCAGGACCCTAGGATCACCTGAGCCAAAGGCAGCTGCTTAACCAACTAAGCCACCCAGGTGCCCCAAATTTTCATAATGTTATAGGTCAAATGTATTTCAGTAAAAACAACAACATGTGTTACTAAATACTTCTCCACGTAAAAAAGGAAGATTTTTTTAGAAGCATTATCTCAGCTTTCTAAAACAAACAAAATAATCAGCTCATAACCATGTGTGTCATCTATTCTCCATTACTTGTTCCCTTCCTATTTTTTAAAAAACACAAATATCTTATAACTATTTAATATGCATTGCTATATTTTAGGCTTGTTTCAATTTTCTTTTTGAAAAAACAATGGTATATTTTTTAAAGTAAAAAACAATATCTAGAAAAATAAGCAATTTCTTAATATCAAATATTCAGTGTTCAGTTTGTAATTGTCTCAAATGCTATAAATGTATATGTACATTTTACAATTAGTTTGAATCATGATCAAAAAAAGATCTATACATTGTGATTTGTTTTTGTTTTAAGATTTATTTATTTGAGAGAGAGAGAGAGAGAGAGCAAACATGAGCAGGGGAGAGGGGTAGAGGAAGAGGGAGAAGCAGACTCCCCGCTGAGCAGGGAGCCCAACTCCGGGGATCATGACCTGAGCCAAAGGCAGATGTTTAACCAACTGAGCCACCCAGGCACCCTGTGATTTGCTGATATATTCCTTAATTCTTTCACTCTAGGATCCTCCTCCATTTCTCTTTTTTCCTTGAAATTTATTTTTTTAATAAAATGGCTCATTTGTCCTGAAGAGTTTCCCACAATTTGTATTTTGCTGACTGTATTTCCATGGTGCCATTTAACATGTTTCTCTATCCTCTGATTTTTTTCCTCACAAATTGGTAATTGGATGTAGAGGCCTGGTCACATTCAGATTCAATTTTTTTTTTTTTTGGCACAACTTCATGAGTGCTATTGTGATCTTCCATTAGTAGGCACATGATGTCTTGTCCCCTTTTGTGATTTTAGTAGCTCTTGAACATCACTAACTAGATCCACTAATTCATTAGAACTTCCAAATGGTGATATGCAAAGTCTATCATGACTTTTTCATTTGTTAGCTGGAATACTTTTATAAAGAAATACTGTCATCTACTATTTAGCTACCCAGTTCCTTTACAGTTCATAAAGGAAAAACAGAATACATGATAATTATTTGTCCTTATTCAGCAATTCTCAAAAAGATGAATTGTTGTTCACTTGTATCTTCCAACAGCAACCAATTAATTTTTAGTATTAGTAGGAACAGTGTTGACAAATATATTGATATAATGCACACATTACCCCATTTTGGCCAGTGGGAGGCCCTCAAAGTTGGCTTGTAAGTTCTTTGGATAAGACCTTAGTAGTCTTTGATAACTTTCTTGTTATTTGGTGATACAGGCTGCCCCAGACATGGAATCAGCCATTTCTCCAAGGAATCCTAGTTCCTTTTAGTGGAAAATAGTATTTTAAGATCACAATCTGGTTACCAGCATGCTCATTTTTACTTACTGATTTTAGGCCTTTGAAATGGACAGAATACTTTTTTTTTCTAAGATGAATTCATCATTAGTTTATAATGACACTTCCAACTCAGAGTGTATACTTAACTTCTATCTTAAATCTGTATTTCTTTTTCCCATGCTGGAAATGCCAGTTCTCAGTGACACTGGGAATGATACTAGAGTATCACATAATTACCCACTTTCTTCACCCCACGATACACATTCAACAGTCTCAGAATAACAATATCAACACTAGTGCCAATAATATGATTGCCATAAACAGTTTAAAATTCTTTAAGCAATTTTGTCCTTAGGGTATATCCCACTGGGATAAGCAATCAGATTACTGTTTTAAACTCACTTGAAATAGGTCCCTTCTTTTTTTTTTAAAGACTTTATTTATTTGAGAGAGAGAGAGCATGAGAAGCAGGAGGGACAGAGGAAGAGGTAGAAGCAGACTCCCCACTGAGCAGGGAGCCCCACTGGGGGCTCGATACCAGGACCCCAAGGTCATGGCCTGAGCCAAAGTCAGACACTTAACTGACTGAGCCACCCAGGTGCCCCGAAATATGTCCCTTCTGTGTGTCTTTGCCACTAGCCCGATTTACAGTTTGGTTCATTTGTCTTATTTTGCTTTTAATTCTTACAAGACTGTTTTTAAATCTTAATTTTGTTTTAGAATTATATAAAATGTTTACATAGTTGCTAAGTAAAATCTACAAACAAGTCTAGCTTCTATTCCTCCCCTCTTCACTCTATTCCTCCTCCCTTCTACAGATAACCTTTCAAAAAATGTTATGGCTTATCTTTCCGTATTTCTTTAAATATAAGCAGCTCTTTTACATCAATAGTTTTTACTATGAGATCCATTTTATTTGCTCTCTTCCTTTATTTCTCTCTCAAGATATTTTTTAGTATTCAGGAAGACTCTGCAAACAATTCACCTTAAATCCCCTGACACAGAAAGAGAATCTGACAAGAAGAACAGGCAAAATTCTTGGGACCAATCAGGATTTCCTGGCCAGAAGGGATGGGTTGGGGGGTCAGGGGAGAAAGCGGTCCCACTCAGCCCTCAGCATCTTGTGTGTGGCCAGTGGAGGCAGAAGGGTAGCTGGAGACACTCTTCTCACAAATGCCCCATCTTCCCCTGTCAGACAGGTAACTGGAGGTTCCATTAGATAGCCTGGTTTTGTGTTTTGTTTTGCTTTCTTCTGAAGATATGGCTACTTGCAGAAATATAAGATCAGGTTTATGGAGAAATCTGAGAAACAACAGTTTTGGTTTCCTAGTTGGTGGGGGATAAGGAGTACTGAGTTGTCCTCCTAAATTCAACCCACTACTGCCCAGGACCTAGTTTGGCCTCTACTTGTTCAGTGGTTCCACCTGTGGATGGTTTCACAAGTGGCTATCTCCATGTGTGGGTGGAAGAGTCATGGGCCACTACACTATTGTATGTTTGCTGGAAGCTAGAATGGACAGAAACCTAACTGTGTGGTCCCAGTTCATGGAGGATCTCAAAGATTATAAATAGGCTAGACACTCCAGATTACCTGAAGGACTATGACCCTAGATTCCAGCTCTTAGCCCCATGATATATTGTCACATCAACCTTCAGATTCCTACTGACCCCTCAGGGCATGCCTAGTCCTATCTTCTGACAATTCCTGCTCTGCCCCGTCCTTGAAGACACCCCTCCACTCTGTACTCAGAAACCAGCTCCACTGACCCTGAAGAGTGAATCTAAGTATTATATGAGTGAGGTTCTAGATTCCTGGTGATACCAATTCTACCACCTGGTCTCCTGTGAAGGGCACAGGCTGGAGGACAGCCAAGGGAATTGGACTACTGCCCCAAGGCCTTTGCTATCTCTAGGAATTCTGAAAGGAACATTTCTGAAAGTAACAGTCTCTCTAGGGTCAACAAGGCCCTAGATGTCAAAGCATCAGAAATACAAAAAATAAAAAGGCATGACTAATATATCCCATGGGCCAAGGTTCAGAACTCTGCTTAAGCATGTACTTATTTATTGACATGTCATCTTCTTCTGCTGGTCTATTAGAAAAAAACCTTTTTTTAGTATAATTAATGTGTCTTAATATCTTCAGTACACAGCACAGTGCATTCTTGCCCATTATAAGCAGCCAGAACCAGGTAGTTAAAATGGAGAGGAGCAGAAGATGACAAGAAAGTAATCCTGGTTGTTCTAGCACAATTCTCTTCCTTCTGTCCACATGTAAATGCGAGGCCCTTCAGCATTCTATCCTGGGCCATTTTCTCTTCTCACTATACACTGTCTTTTCACACAAGTTTATTTGTGACCATGGCTCCTACTGTCATAATAAGTAGAAAACTCACTTCTCTGAATCCCCAACTCAGGTTCATGTATCCAGGAGGCCACAGGACTTCTCTCCTTGGATGCCTCCCTGGCATTTAAAACTCAATATGCTCAAACTAAGTGACCAACTTCCCCAAACCAGCTCCTCCTCCCACATTGTATTTCAGTTTGTGTCACTCTCATTCTCCTCCATGTTCTACCTGGAAGCCTGAAGAGCATCCTTGACTCTTCCTCTCACCGACCTCCCTTATCTCATCAATCAATCAGGCTTACTGATTCTTTTTTTTTTCTGATTCTATCTTCTAAATATGTAGTAAATGGGTCTGTTTTGCCATCTCTCCTAATTCCCTGCACAAGGCACCATCCCCTCTCAACTGGATACAACGATACAACCTCCTACCTGGCTTATCTTCAGCCCTCTCTACAATATAGACATACTTTCATTTAAATCAGAGTCAGAGCTTACTTGAACTCATATCAGTCTTAAATTTTTTTAATTAACATTTTTAATAGTTTTAGAATGCTAAATTAGTTCTAAATACAGAAAAGAACATAGTTGGCTTTTTCTTTATATAATTCTGTGTTTAATGACTTGTTTCAATGAGCATGTTTTCCCATTGTATTTGAAAGGAAAATACAATAAGCTATATTAAATGGGGCAAGCTCACATGAAAAAGAGACTGGGATGGAATTGCCAGAGAAAAGGAGAATGTCATGAAAGCCAAGGCAAAAGAAGGTTCAAAGAAGAGGGGTGGTTAACAATGCCACATGCTTTAGAGAGCATTCAGGCTGGATGACAACTCAAAAGCACCACAGAATTTGCCAAGTATGAAGTCTTTGGTGACTATGGCAAGTGTCATTAAGGTGGAATGGTTGAAGCTGAAGCAGCTGCAGTGGTCTGTCAAATGAATGGGGTATGAGGAGGTGGAGACAATGAAATCTGGCTGTGAAGGGCAAGAGAAAGATAGGGCAGTAGCTGGTGAAGATCATCTTTGGCAGAGAATATTTTTATTTATTTTTTTAAAAAGATTTTATTTATTTATTTGACAGAGAGAGAGAGAGCGAGAGCAGGAACACAAGCAGGGGGAGTGGGAGAGGCAGAGGCAGGCTTCCTGCTGAGCAGGGAGCCAGATGTGGGGCTCGATCCCAGGACCCTGGGATCATGACCCGAGCCGAAGACAGATGCCCAACGACAGAGCCACCCAGGGGCCCCTGAACTGTCCCTTTATAAGGCTTTAAACCTTGTGGAAGAAGGACTTCCTCTACTTCGTCAGCTACAGGGATGACAAGATGACATGTGTGACAAGAATACTGATGCCAAGAGGCTGCAGCAGCCAGGCTATCAGAGCACGGGGTAGTGAGAAGTGCACAAGACTATCAGGGTGTCAGGTCTGGAGCCAGAGCAGAGAATAACACTTCTTGCAGTGGAAACGTGGGTGCCTCTAGCTTCAGAAAATCTGGGGTTGAGGAATTAAACAACAACAACCTTCAAGTGTCAATACTTATTAATATCCCATCCTCTTTTGACTGTGTGCCTTTTGACTGTGACAAAGAAATACATGTTTACATTGTGACCTAATAAAAATATACATAAGAAACAAAAATTTCACAAATGAATATATATTCTTGCTATGTATAATTAAGAAAAAAATTACAAAGTGTGGGTTAAGTATGATTAATATTTAAATACAATATAGAGAAGCACCAAATAAATAATACAAAACCAAAAACTGGGAAAGACAACAATTTGAAAAATGTGAATCTCGTTCCTAGGTTTATACAACCTGCTTAGTACTTTCCCTAAAGACAACCAACAAACTGGTTATGTATAGTTCCAATACTTGAATAAAATATTCTTACTTATTTTTATTTTTAATTTAAAATTTATTTATTTATTTTAAGGAATCTCTACATCCAATGTGGGGCTCGAATTCATGACCCTGAGATCAAGAGTCGTGTGTTCCTCTGACTGAGCCAGCCAAGTGCCCCTGAATAAAATATTTTTAAAGGTCAGGTTATTTATAACAACAAAAGAAATAACCCAAATATCCATTTAGGGAAAAATGGTGGGATTAACTATATATGATAATATATATAATGGAATACCATGCATATGTAAAAATAAATGAGGACTACATTTGTGTATCACTATAGTATGATACTCTGGACATATTAGTAAATGAAAAAAGCAAGTGTGCATGGTATGCTACAGAGAAGGAAAGGCTAAAGAATAAAGGGAAAGAAACTAAAGCTTTATGAATATATTTTGTTTGAGGGGTACCTGGGTGGCTCAGTCAGTTAAGCATGACTCTTGATTTGGGCTCAGGTCATGATCTCAGGGTCATAGGATCAAGCTCTGCATCAGGTACCCTGCTCAGCAGGGAGTCTGCTTAAGATTCTCTCTCTCCCTCTCCCTTTGCCCCTCCCCCCAAAAAAAGAATATATCTTGTTTGATACATTTGATAATGGAATCATGTAAACATTTTACATAGTTATGTGATTTTTAAAAGGCAATCCCTAAAAATCAAAAGCAAAATAAGTAAATCTAACTCTATATTGAATTGGCGGCATAAACACACAAATATGAATTAGCTCAAAGGAGTTTAAAACTCTGTAATTTGTGTATTCTTAGTAGGACATACCTTATAGACAAAAAACTGAAAAAAATCTTAAACTGTTTTCAGTAATCATAATGTATGTGTTAGTGTCAGTACTGTTATTCTAAGACTGTTGTGTGTGCATGTGGGATAAAGCAAAAAAGTGATTATGTTGGCTTTCCAGTGTGAGAAAAGAAGGAGAACTAGATTAAGACAGATGAGGTTAGGTCAAAACGCTATGGTCCTGAATTTGAATTAGAAGTTTCACTATAAACTCATGATGTGTTTTATCATTTCAAAAAATTATTTCCGGGATGCCTGGGTGGCTCAGTCGGTTGGGCATCTGCCTTAGGCTTGGGTCATGATCCAAGGGTCCTGGGATGGAGTCTCGCATCAGGCTCCCTGCTCATCAGGGAGCCTGCTTCTCCCCCTCCTTCTGCTGCTCCCCCCTGCTTGTGCTCTCTCTCTGTCAAGTAAATAAATAAAATCTTTAAAAAATAGTAAAATATAAAATAAAAAATAAAAAAAGTATTTCCTAGCTATATCCATTGAAAAGGCCTAAAAACAAGGCCCAGTCAAGGACCAGTGAGCACCCTACCGAGACTGTGGTATCCAAATCTATTTCACACTTAAAGAAACCAGAGCTCTTTGGAGAAATGATTGATTCCATACCTGGAGCATGGATATGCAAATTGAGCCTGAAATATGTCAGAAAACAAGAAAGCCCCCTTAAAGGCGAGTGAGGGTTTGTTAAAATGACCCAAGAACCAATTTTAAGAAGCATCCACTGCCCAAAAATGGGACAATGCTTGGTTGCCAAAAAAATGTCCATAAGATTAATAAATGGGGGGGGGGGGCGCCTGGGTGGCTCAGTTGGTTAAGCAACTGCCTTCAGCTCAGGTCATGATCCTGGAGTTCCGGGATCGAGTTCCGCATCAGGCTCCCTGCTTAGCAGGGAGTCTGCTTCTCCCTCTGACCCTCCCCGCTCTCATGTGCTCTCTCTCTCTCTCATTCTCTCTCTCAAATAAATAAAATCTAAAAAAAAATTTAAAAAATGATAAATGAGGGTGTGTGGATGGCTCAATCAGTAGAGCATGTGACTCTTGATCTCAGGGTTGTGAGTTCAAGCCCCATGTTGGGTGTGGAGCTTACTTAAAAAAATAATAAGTGGAATTATTTGAAATACTTCAAATATGTTCATGAATTCATAATAATCCTTAAACAAACAACAACAAAACTTATTAGTCACCTTTGGAAGATGCTAGGGAACCAAATCATTCTTTTGAAATCTTGTCATTTATCCTGCTTTTCTTAAACAAATTGTAGTAAACAAATAGTTGAAGTTTCTCTTTATATAAATATTCCAGATAACAAGTGAAGAATGATATAACATTGCCATTTTGCAAATAATAATGAAATCATGGATCTTGGTATTGATCACCAGTGATTGCTAGCATCACATAAAGAAAGACAACCAGGGGCACCTGGGTAGCTCAGTGGTTAAGCATCCAACCCTTGATCTCAGCTCAGGTCTTGATCTCAGGGTTGTGAGTTCAAGCCCTGCATTGGGCTCCATGCTGGGCATGAAGCCTACTTAAAAAAAATAATAAAAATAGTAACAATAAATTTTAAAAAGAAAGACAACCAGACATTATATACCTCCCAATAGAAATATACACCTGTCATTTACAACTTGTCCCCCACCCCTGGAAATTGAACCTCAATCTGATGAAGCCTCCAGATCTAACTATCAATTTACAGGAAATAAATTGGACAGCGGAACATGGTAAGTGACACTATAGGGACACAATCAGCAAACAAAATCCCAAACCCAGACTATGGAAAACTCTGCCACATAAATGAATTACTAGTAAAAAAGAAAAGAAACAGAGGAGAGCTATCAGTTAGGGTTCATTCAGGAAAGCAGAACAACTTTGGGTGATATAAAGGATTTATTATATGACTTAGAGCCAACATACTTGGGAGAGCTAGTTGGGTAAGCAGTCTGTGTAAGTCAGTTGCGCCTGCATCGGGCGCTGAGCCTGAAGTCAGGGAGGCTGACGGGGAGAGCAAGAGCAAGCTGGGACCCTATCTGTCTCTCACTGGAACCCGTGTTGGTCTCTCACCAACTCTAAGCCTCCAACTTTGACGATGTGGGTGATCCACAAAAAAACTAGTGCAGTCATTTTGTTGTTGTTGTTGTTTGTTTTGGGTTTTTTTTTTTTTTTTTTTTTTTTGAGGAATGGGGAGAAGGAGAGGGAAAGGGAGAGAAAGAATCTTAAGCAGACTCCACGCCCAGTGCAGAGCCTAACCCTAGGCTTGATTTCACGACCCTGAGATCATGACCTGAGCTGAAACCAAGAGTCTGACCGTTAATCGACTGAGCCACACCAGGCACCCCAAACTAGTACAGTTCTTAACAGCACTGCACATAAAGTTGGTCCATTAACCATATGTCTACCAGTTGAACTTGCCTCTATTTTTCACTTTATCATTTTTTACTCTTAAATAATCAATTTTAAAACATTTTGTACAAGTTCAGTTAAAATGTTACAATCATCACAAATTCAAAATATGTTGCATTGATAATAATGCCTTTTCTTAAAAACACAAAGTTCTTATTTAAATCCATTAAAAAGTATCAATAATTTTTCCAACAGCAAATAAAATTATACTAAACTTTGCTTCAACCTTAGCTGCAACTGTAAAACATTAACCCTTCCATTATGATATTCAAATTGATCTTCATATACCAGGTAACAAAAGATCAAATGACTCAATCCCAACCAGCTCATGTATTCTTCACATCTGTCTCTATCCCCATTCATTGCAATTGGTGCAATATACAGTTTTTGCTAAGCATCCTTATGATGAAACTCTGGTGTTTTCTATTCCATTATATTCTAGCATATTATATTTCATTTAAAAATAAAAAGCTGGTCAAGAGCTACTAACTTCATTTCATGACCTACTAATGGATTGTGCCCTAGGCTGGGTTATATCTACAATATTAAAATTCTCCTTTTGTTAATGTTTAAATTCACTTAGCTCTTTTGAGTCTCTGTATCTTTACTTTTATCTTCCGTATATGTGCTTTTTGATTTCCACAGTTCTTACTGTGATCTTCTTTTTTATTTTAAAGATTCATTTATTTATTTCAGAGGGAGAGACAGAGAGAGCAAGTGAGAGCATGGGGAGGGGCAGAGGGAGAGAAAAACTTTAGCAGACTCCTCACTGAGCTCCCCATGCAGGGGCGTGGGGTCGGGGGAGCTCAATTCTACGACTCTGAGATCTTTTTTTTTTTTAAAGACTTTATTTATTTGACAGAGAGAGACACAGTGAGAGAGGGAGCACAAGCAGGGGGAGTGGGAGAGGAAGCAGGCTTCCTGCCGAGCAGGGAGCCCGATGAGGGGCTCGATCCCAGGACCCTGGGACCATAACCCGAGCCGAAGGCAGATGCTTAACGACTGAGCCACCCAGGCGCCCCCGACTCTGAGATCTTGACCTGAGCCAAAACCAAGACTTGGATGCTCAACTGACTGTGCCACCCAGGCGCCCTAGTTCTTACTGTGATCTTTACAGTTCAGGGATATGATGGAAATTCTGAGTATGGGTGATTTTGTAGATGATGCCATGGTTTCTTTCTACCTTCAAAGAGAAAAGTCAAACTTGCTATGCAATAACTCAGTCCTGTTCAATTTCCTCTTATCCAACATCTCAGGGACTGGTCTTAAAGTCACTCTTATCACTGGGTCTTTCTATTTGCAACTCACAAAATTCTACTTTTGGGGTACCTGGGTAGCTCCACCAGTTAAGCATCTGCCTTCAGCTCAAGTCATAATCTTAGGGCCCTGGGATCAAGCCCTGTGTTGGGCTCCCTGCTCAGTAGGGAGCCTGCTTCTTCCTCTCCCTCTGCCCCTCCCCCGCTCATGCTAAGTAAAATCTTTTAAAAAAAAAAAAAGTCTACCTTTGTTTTTAAAATTTAAACACCTAGCAAAGAGGAATCTTGAAAAGGAATGAATGGATATTTTTCTGAGTATTCTATTGCTACATGACAAATCACCCCAAACCTGATGGAGTAAAACTGCAATGATTTTATTACGCTATGGATTCTGTGGTTCAGTAATTCAGAGAGAGCTCAGCGGAATGGGCTTATCTCTTCTCCACATGTCTGGGGCCTCATCGAGACAAGACTAATGTGGCTGAAAGATGGATCATCTGAGAGTTTCTTCACTCATATGTCTGGTGCCTGGCTGGGATGACTTGAGGCTGGGCTCTGTAGGGTCTGTCAACTGGACCATTTACTGTGGCCTCTCCATATGGTGTGGGTTTGTTTTGTACCTTTTCGTATAAATGCCTTGAGATTTAGGTTTCTGGGTTGTTGTTTCTTGTCCATCACTTAATTGTTCAGTGATATCTATTCAGATTTTTATTACTTGTCTTGATGTCTTTGGCTCATTTATTCATCCCCAAATATTATAGATCTACTTGTTTCAGGCATGATGCTGAGCACACAGGTACAGAGCTCAGACACAGCTTTCACTTCAGGCAAGAATGTATCTTAGTGAAGGAGCATTGACGCTGCTATCAGGCAAATTGCCCTTAGAATCACAGCTTCATCACTTACTAGTTGGAATCTTACTTGAAAAATTACAAAGTCCTTGTCCTCTTTTTTCCTCCCAAGAATGGCAATACTACTCATTTAACTAAAACAGTGCCTGGAACTTGGTGGAAACTTAATGTGTTTATTCCCTTTAAAAACAAGAACTCAGTGGAAAATTAATAATTACATCAACACATTCAAAACAGTGTGAAAGCGTTAATATAAAGGTGTATATAGGGGGGCCTGGGTGGCTCAGTTGGTTAAGCGACTGCCTTCGGCTCAGGTCATGATCCCAGGGTCCTGGGATTGAGCCCCACATTGGGCTTTCTGCCCAGCGGGGAGAGAGCCTGCTTCTCCCTCTCCCTCTGCCGCTCCCCCTGCTTGTGCTCTCTCCTCTGTCTCAAATGAATACTAAATAAATAAATCTTTAAAACAAAATAAAGGTGCATGTATAAGATACTTTGTGAACAGAGAAGTACTACCTAGCCTAGGCTAGCATCTTGAAAATTTTCCCATAGAACAGTAATTCCCATGTTGGGGTGGGAAGGAGGAAGGAGTACAGAAGCTGATGGGGAATCTTTGCGCTGAAGGACCAAGACTAAAAAAAATACATTCAATATTACAACATTACTTTATATATGAGGAAGTGAAAAAGTATTGTTCTGATGATGCAAACTAGAGAAGGTAAATATAAAATCACTCCAGATGGTAGAGATATTCGTATGTAGAGGATATATTCTGTATATCAGCAATTCTCAAAAAGGTATAATCAGAATCTCTAGGGAAGGTTGGCATGAAATGCAGACATAAATATATATCACTCTAAGGGTATTTTTTTTTAAAGATTAAGAAACTTCACTGGGGTACCTGGGTGGCTTAGTAGGTTGGGCGTCTAACTTTTGGTTTGGGCTCAGGTGGAGATCTCAGGGTTGTGGGATTGAGCCCTGAGTTGGGCTCCGTGCTCAGTGGGGAGTCTGCTTCCCCTCTCTCTGCCCCTCTCCCCACTCGTGCACTCTCTCTCTCTGAAATAAATAAATCTTAAAAAAAAAAAAGATTAAGAACTTCACTAAAAAACCTAGTGACTAAGCCCTGAGTACTGAGTAGGAATTGGCCAGGTGAAAAAAAAGAAAAGAAAATTCAGGGTAGTAGGAGCAGCCCTCACAAGAGCTCCGGGGTGTGACAGAGCTGGCCTAGCTGGAGGACTACAGGTGGTTTTACATGGCTGTGAGTGAGGGGTGGATGAGCATGGAAAGGCTGGTCGGGGCAAATCTTAAATCACTCATATGCTCTACTGAGGGAATACGGAAGGCAACTGGGAGTCACTGAAGGATTCTGAGGGAGAAAGTGACAAAGGCAGATTTGTTTTTCTAATAGTACCCATAAATTTCCTTCCGCCGTCATGATTTCTTCTTTAATCTCTCAGAAAGCAGTAAGTGCAAGTTTAATGACCCTGGCCTGATTCTTAACTGGTAACTGCTTCTGCCATGGTAGATGCCCTCTTTTTTGTGCTTTCTCTTTCTGTCAGACACTTCAATCATTATTGATTACACAGGTGAACCTGGATAGGTACGCTGCGGTTTTGGAGCAGATCTTACTAAATTGTTACCTTTGAACTGTCACTATTTTGGTTTTTATTATCTTTTTTTTTTTTTTTTTTTTTTACAGAGAGAGACACAGCGAGAGAGGGAACACAAGCAGGGAGAGTGGGAGAGAGAGAAGCAGGCTTCCCACTGAGCAGGGAGCCCGATGTGGGGCTTGATCCCAGGACCCTGGGATCATGACCTGAGCCGAAGACAGATGCTTAACGACTGAGCCACCCAGGTGCCCCTAGCTTTTTGTCTTTTGATGGGTCTATCTAGGAAGCTTCCAGGGCTGAGTTTATTGGGAGGTCATAGGAGAAGTGAAAAAAATACATTAGGCTTGTAGTTCAAGTACATGATTCCATATTTTGCCCTGCATGACTTTGAGCAAGTCACAACCTCTCTGAGCTACAGTTTGTTCACTTGAACCATGGAACTAATAATAATCGCCATGTAAAATTGTTGCGGGACTAGAGACAATGTTCTCCACGTGCCTGAATCAGAGTAGGTGTTCAACGATAGTAAACTTGGCAGACGTTGTCAGTGCCCCACCTGTGTTCCCTCAACACTCATTGTTCCCATACAATGAACAGCTTCTCACCACAAGCTCCCGTGACTCTACCTGCAGCCTTTCTCTAGCCACAGAAGCGTGATCAATCCTTGCGTGGGGTAGGCTGGAAATGCCAAGGAATTAATGCCCCCAGATGCAATCCTTTCAACCAGTGATCAATGGGAGTTACTAGATTAAAACTCCCCTTTCCTGTCCTCTGAGTGACACAAACGGAAGCCTATTCTACATATTCTCCAAGAGGTGCCCAGTGGACTGTGACTCCGTAGTCTCCAGGGGTACTTTCTCATTGAAGTGCCCTGTATTGGCTTCTTTCCTTTCCCAGCCTCACTTCTCCATGTCCTACCGGTGATCACATCCCAAAGAAACTACTTGCACTCAAATCCTCATCCCTTGGTCTGCTTCTGGGGAACCAGCTGGAGACAGTAACTACTGTTCATGCATTCAGTAGTCATTTAGTCATTTAGTACAGACAATGTGTCAGGCATCTTTTTTTATTATTATTACTGCTCCATCCTCCTGTAAAAGTCTACATCTGGGATTTCTGGTTTCTTGCATTTTAAAAAATTATATTATTTAAAAATTAAAGGAAAGAGCACCTGGGTGGCTCAGTTGGTTAAGCGACTGCCTTCGGCTCAGGTCATGATCCTGGAATCCCGGGATCGAGTCCCATATCGGGCTCCTTGCTCAGCAGGGGGTCTGCTTCTCCCTCTGACCCTCCCCCCTCTCATGTGCTCTCTCTCTCTCATTCTCTCTCTCAAATAAATAAATAAAATCTTTAAAAAAAATTTAAAGGAAAAAATCTTTCCCATAACCACAGCAGCTTAACACAAAAGCTACTTTTGTCTTCCTATTTCCTTCTTTTCTTTAGCCACGTGTACATATATTTCTCAGCTGCAACTGTAGGTGCAATCTAGTATTCCATGTTTCATTTTTCTACTTGGTTTCCTACCACACTCATTTTCCCTAGCCTTCAAAATTAGCACTTTAAGGGCTGTGTTGTATTCTATCACCCTATTGTAGGATATTGTGATGGTTAATTTTATGTGTCAACCTCACTGAGCTATGGAGTACTCAGATAATATTGGTCAAACATTATTCTGAGTGTTAATGTGCTTAGATGAGATTATCATTTCAGTTGGTAGACAAAGTAGAGCAGAATGCCCTTTCTAGTGTGGGTTGGCCTCATCCAATGTGTTAAAGGCCTGCATAGAAAAAGGCTGACCCTACTCTAAGTAAGAAAATTCTGTCTGCCAGCCTTTGAAATAGGACATCAGCTTTTTATTTCCTCAGACTCAAACTGAAATATCAGCTCTTCCTGGGTCTCCAGCTTGTTAAGTCACTCTACAGATCTTGGGACTTGTCAGCCTCCATAATTGCATGAGTGAATTCCTTATATCTTTTTATGCACACACACACACACACACACACACTATTGGTTCTGTTTCTCTGGAGAATCCTAATACAGATGTGTAGGTTGTTTTTTATTTTTTCCCCATTATTGCTAGCACTGCACATAAAGTCTTTATGCTTGTTTTAAATTTTATTTATTTATTTATTTACTTATTTTTAGAGTTGGGGGAGGGGCAGAGGGAGAGAGAATTTTAAGCAGGCTCCACGCCTAGGTCAGAGCCCAACACAGAGCTCGTTCTCACAACCCTGAGATCATGACCTGAGCTGAAATCAAGAGTCAGACACTTAACCTACTGAGCCACCCAGGTGCCCCTAATTCTATTTATTTTAAATGAACAATACATGAGCATTATACAAACTGAAAAGATTTTCCTTCCTCCACAATGAAGCTCACTATTACAAACTTCTTGTACATCATTCAAGAAGTAGACTCTGCCTATATCGCACAACTGACAACATGCTACACATACTGTTCTGTGCTTTTTCCATTCAATGACACAATGCAGTCATCTTTTATGCCATTATGCACTGCCTCAGTGCTTCTGACAGGCTTGTTCCCTCAGCTCCCTTTGCTGCTACTTTTTGTAACACCACCTCCCCAGCACAGGGGCTCTCTCTCAGACAGATAAATCACTATCCACCTTCTCTCACTATCCACCTTCTCTACTAATTCATTTAGTCACTCGACAAATGTTCACTGAATATTTACTATGAGCTTAGCACTGTGCCAAGCAATGGCACAGAATGGTGAGCAAAATAGGCCATAGCTTTGCCCTCGTGAAGCTCAGTCTAAGGACACAGAAGCACTGAGCCAGAAATTTCAGAGAAACCAGGAGAGTGAAGTGATGAAGGATGTTTGGGGTGCAATGGATGACGCAAGAGGGAGAACCTGGCCCAGAAGGGCTTTCTGAAGGAAGTGTCACCTTGCTGAGACCTGAAGAAAAAAGAGTAAGCTAGGGGAAAGGACTGTGGGAAAGGTATCCCTGGCAGGAGATGACAGGAGAGGGAGAGCAGAGGGAAAAAGAGACAGCATAACACGGAGAAAGCTTACTGGGCTGGAGAGATGAGGCCAGCAAGGTTGGCAGGAGCCAGGCCATGGAAGCTTCACGGATTCTTTCCCTGAGGCACTGAAGGCTCTGCTTTTTGTTAGTTCCTTCAGTTTGATTTTTTTTATCTTTTAACTATTTTACATACTTATAATCTATTGACTTTTTCACTACATACTCTACATTATTGTTCAGTGCTTATTCTAGGGTTTACATTGGCATCCTTAATTTCTGCAGCCGAATTTAGTGTTTATATTGTATCACTTTACTTTTTAAAAGATTTTACTTATTTATTTGAGAGAGAAAGAGCACGAGCAGGAGGGAGGAGTAGAGGGAGAAGAAGGATCCTCACCGAGCAGGGAGCCCAACGTGGGGCTCAATCCCACATCCACAGGATCCTGACCCGAGCCGAAGGCAGACAACCAACTGACTGAGCCACCCAGGAGCCCTATTGTATCACTTTATATAAAAGGTAGAACCTTAAACCATGTGGGCCCATTTACCTACCCAACCCCACTCATCTTTATGAAACACATGTCATATGTATTACTTCTGTATACCTTATAAATCCCACAGGAAATTGTTAAATTTTGTCTTAAGCAGTCTTACTTTTTAAAAATTAAAAGGGAGAAAGTAGTCTTCTATATTGATCTAGATATTTACCGTTCCTAATGCTCTTCATTCCTTCCTAAAGATGAGTTTCCATCTTAGTATCATTTCCATTTAGCCTGAAAACTCCATTTAGCATTTCTTATAGTGTAGCCCCGGTAAAAAATTACCTTATTTTTAATGTGGACAAGTCATCTTTTTGTTTGCATTATTGATGGATATTTTTGCTAGGAATATAATTCTGGGTTGACAATATTTTGTAGCATTTAAAAAAATGTTGCTGTTACTGTGAACAACTATACATCAACAAACTGGATAACCTAGAAGAAACGGATAAATTCCTAGACACATACAATATTCCAAAACTGAATCAGAAAGAAATAGAAAATCTGAACAGACCAATTACTAGTAATGAAATTGAATCAGTAATCAACATATTCCCAACAAACAAACATCCAGGACCAGATGGATTCACAGGTTAATTCTACTAAACATTTAAAGAGCTAATATCTATTCTCCTCAAAGAATTCCAAAAAATAGAAGACAAAGGAAAGCTCTCAAATATATTCTACAAAGCCACCAATACCTTGATACTAAGGCCAGACAAAGACACTACAAAAAAAGGAAACTATAGGCCAATATCCCTGATGAACATACACATAAACATCCTCCACAAAATATCAGCAAATCATATTCAACAATACATTAAAAGAGTCATTCACCACAATCAAGTGGGATTTCTCCCTGGGGTGCAAGGATGGTTCAACATTCACAAATCAATTAATGTGATACACCACATTAACAAAATGAAGGGTTAAAATCATATGATCATCTCAATAGATGCAGAAAAAGCACTTGACAAAATCCAACATCCATTTATGATAAAACCTCTCAATAAACTGAGTACAGAGGAAACGTACCTCACCAAAATGAAGTCATATATGATAAGCCCATAGCTAACATCTTACTCAATAGTGGAAAACTGGAAGTTCTTTCTGTAGGATGAGGAATAAGACAAGGATGCCAACTCGCACTACTTTCAATCAACATAGTACTGGAAGTCCTATCCAGAGCAATTAGGGAAGAAATTAGGCAGTAAAAGTCATCCAAATTGGTAAGGAAGAGGTAAAATTATCTCTACTTGCAGAACACATGATACTATATATCATGTGTCCATGTATCAAGATTCCACCAAGAAACTGTTAGAATAAGGGGATTCAGCAAAGCTGCAGAATATAAAAATCAATACACAAAAATCTGTTGCTTTTCTATCAGAAAAAGAGTTTTTTAAAAATATGAATTACCATTGGATCAAAAAGAATAAAATATCTAGAAATAAATGTAATGAAAGAGGTGAAACACTGAATATATATATTTCAGTATTCTGAAAACTGTAAGACACTGAAGAAAGAAATTGAAGAAGACACAAATAAATGGAAAGGTATTACATGCTCATGGATTATAAGAATATTGTTAAAATGTACATAGTATCCAAAGCAATCTACAGATTCAATGCAATCCCTATCAAAATTCCAGTGGTATTTTTCACAAAAATAGAACAATCCTAAAGTTTTTAGGGAACAACAAAAGGCCCAGAATAGCCAAATTTGGAGGCATCATATTACGATTTCAAATTATATTACAACTCTATAATAACCAAAACAGTATGGTATTGTCATAAAAACAGACACATATATCAGTGGAACAGAATAGAGACTCAGATATAGACCTATGTACATATGGTCAATTAATTTATCACAAAGGCACCAAAAATATACAATGGAAAAAGGATAGCTTCTTCAATAAGTGGTATTAGAAAAACTGGACAGCCAGATGCAAAACAATGAAACTGAACCCCTATCTTACATCATATTCAAAAGTCAACTAAAATGAATTAAATAATTGTACATAGGACCTGAAAACATAAAACTAGAAGAAAAAATAGGGGTAAGCTCCAGGACAATAATCTTGGCAATTTTTAAAGTTTAATACCAAAAGCACAGGCAACAAAAGCAAAAAATAAACAAGTGGGACCACATCAAACTAAAAAGGGGTGCCTGGGTGGTTCAGTCAGTTAAGCGCCCAACTCTTGATTTCGGCTCCAGTCATGATCTCAAGGTTGTGTGACCAAGCCCCACATCGGGCTCTGCGCTCAGCAGGAAGTCGGCTTCTTTTCCTCTCCCTCTCCCTCTCCCTCTCTCTCTGTCCCTGCCCCCACTTGCATGCTCTTGAGTACACACTCTTTCTTTCTAAAATAAATAAATCTTTAAAAAACTTCTGTACAAGGGCACCTGGGTGGCTTAGTTGGTTAAGCGACTGCCTCCAGCTCAGGTCATGATCCCAGAGTCCTGGGATCGAGTCCCACATCGGGCTCCCTGCTCATCGGGGAGCCTGCTTCTCCCTCTGACCCTCTCCCCTGTCATGCTGTTTTTCTCTCTCTCAAATAAATAAATAGATAAATAATCTTTAAAAAAAGGTTCTGTACAGAAGAAAAAAATCCGGGGCGCCTGGGTGGCTCAAGTGGTTAAGCATCCGACTCTTGATCTCAGCTCAGGTCTTGATCTAAGGGTCATTAGTTCAGGCCCCGTGTTGGGTTCCACACTGGGCATGGATCCTACTTAAAAAAAAAATCCATCCAACAAAATGAGAGGCAACCTACATAATAGGAGAAAATACTTGCAAACCATATCTTCGATAAGGGGTCAGTATGCAAAATATACTTAAAAAAACTCACAACTTAATAACAACTTGTGCACAACAAAAGAGAGAGACCACACAGAGAACAGGCAAAAGTGATGGAGACATGGTAATGAAGGGAACGTCCCCTACCACCCCAATCATGCTACAAACTACAGAGGGGAGGGACAGTACCCAGGGAACATGAGCAAATTCATCTGTGCTGGGGTATGGAAGAAAAGCTGCAGTTTAAAAGGGTAACTAGAATATAAAGGAACCAGCCCTAGAACGCTGCCAAATAGCAGAGAAGCTGCTGGAACTCTCTCTAGGTCAGAGGCACTGGCAAATGCCACAGTTTACACACCCTCTCTGCCATGATAGCACGGATGCGAGCACACTGCAGGTGCCATAGCATGCCTTGCCTCAGTGATATCTGAGTCCATACCATTCCCAGATGCCCTGGCACAAAGAAAAAGAAGCTGTGGGGGAAAAAAAAAAGCAACTGGAATAAAAAGATCCAGCCCTAGAACACTGCCAAGTGGTGGGAAAGCTACTGGAACCCTCTCAGGGTCAGAGGGGCTGGCTAATGCCACAGTTTATGTTCTTTCTCCACATTGATAGTGGGACAGGAGTAGGGTCAAAGTACCCTAGCCAGCCTATCACCTCAGTGAGCCCTGGGCCCCTGGCCAACACCAACCCCAGGCAGCCCACTGAGACCACCCCAGCATGGAGCACATTGGGACACCTCTAGTCAGCTCTCACTACAGCCATTGTGACAAGATGACACAGGCACAAAGCACCCCAGAACACTCCAGGCCCACACCACTTTGACTTCAGATGGTTTGGTAAGACATCCCTGACACAGACCATTTTGGGACCCCTGGCTCCTACCTCCTTTGGCTCAAGCCAACCTGCTAAGGCACGCTTCGTGCAGAAAGCCCTGAAACACCCTCACTTGTATCCACTTCAGCTTCAGCTGTCCTCCCAGGGCATGGACACCCTGGGACCCCTGGTCTATGCCCCATTTTGACTCCAGCCACCCCACCAGGGAACCCCCCCCCACATAGAGAGCCTCCCGACATCCTGGCTTGCACCCATTTCAGCTTCAGCTGTCCTGCCAGGCTACCCTCTGCACAGAGAGCCCAGGGACTGCACCAGCCCACACCCACTTCAGCCTTAGCTGTCCTGCCAGGATGCCCTCTGTAGGAAGAGCCTCAGGACTCCCTGGCTTGCACCACCTCAGCTTTAGCTGTCTTTCCAAGGTATCCTCTGCACATAGAGCCCTGGGACTGTCCCAGCCCATATCCATGTCAGCTCTGCCTTCCCACCAGGGCAGTCCCAGCATGGAGCACCTCAAGACCCCCAGTCCATGCCAGCCACAGCTCTGGACAGACAGCCCAAATCACCAGGCACACACACAGTCTACACAGGGAATGACCATATTTCAAGTTTAGGAGAAGTAGCCATTCTGCCTAATTCATAGAAACAAACAGAAAGTCAAGCAAAATGAGACAGAGGAGTATGCTCCAAACGAAAGAACAAGACAAAACCTCAGAAAAAGAACTAAATAAAACAGAGAAAACTAGCATTCCTGACAAAGAGTTTAAAGTTATAAAGATGCTCACTGGATTAGAGAGAAGAGTGGAAGAACTCAGTGAGAACTTCCACAAAGAGATAAAACATAAAAAAGAACCAATCAGAATTGAAGAATGGAACAACTGAAATGAAAAATAGACCAGAAGGAATTAACAGTAGATTAACAGATACAGAAGAATGGGTCAGCGATTTGGCTGACAGGGTAATGGAAGTCATCCATGCTAAACAATAAAAAGAAAAATAATTTTTAAAAATGGGGATAGGTTAAGGGATCTCTTGAACAACATCAAGTGAACAAACATTCATATTATAGGGGTCTCACAAGGAGAAGAGAGAAAGAAAAGGGTAGAAACGTATTTGAGGAAATAAGTGAAAACTTCCCTAAACTGAGGAAGGAAATAGTCATCCAGGTTCAGGAAGCAAAGAGAGTAGCAAACAAGAAAAACCCAAAGAGGTTCACACCACAACATACAATAATTAAAATATCAAATGTTAAGGAAAAAGAGAATTTTAAAAACAGAAAAGAGAAGCAAGAAGTTACATACAAGGGAAACCCCATAAGGCTAGCAGCTGATTTTTCAGCAGAAACTTTACAGACCATAAGGGAGCAGCATGATATATTCAAAGTGCTGAAAAGAAATAAAAAATTTTCAATCAAGAATACCCTACCCTATCCGAAAGGGTACGTGCACCCCGATGTTTATAGCAGCAATGTCCACAATAGCCAAACTGTGGAAAGAGCCAAGATGTCCATCGACAGATGAATGGATAAAGAAGATGTGGTATATATATACAATGGAATATTATGCAGCCATCAAAAGGAATGAGATCTTGCCATTTGCAATGACGTGGATGGAACTGGAGGGTATTATGCTGAGCGAAGTAAGTCAAACAGAGAAAGACATGTATCATATGACCTCACTGATATGAGGAATTCTTAATCTCAGGAAACAAACTGAGGGTTGCTGGAGTGGGGGGTGGGGTAGGAGGGATGGGGTGACTGGGTGATAGACACTGGGGAGGGTATGTGCTGTATGGTGAGCGCTGTGAATTGTGCAAGACTGTTGAATCTCAGATCTGTACAACTGAAACAAATAATGCAATATATGTTAAGAAAAAAAAAAAGAAGAAGAAGGTAGCAGGAGGGGAAGAATGAAGGGGTAGAAATCAGAGGGGTAGACGAACCATGAGAGACGATGGACTCTGAAAAACAAACTGAGGGTTCTAGAGGGGAGGGGGGTGGGAGGATGGGTTAGTCTGGTGATGGGTATTGAGGAGGGCACATTCTGCATGGAGCAATGGGTGTTATGCACAAACAATGAATCATGGAACACTACATCTAAAACTAATGATGTAATGTATGGGGATTAACGTAACAATAAAAAAATTAAAAAAAAAAAAAAGAATACCCTACCCTGAAAAGTTATCATTCAGAATTAAAGGAGAGATAAAGAGTTTCCCAAACAAACAAAGTTAAAGGAATTTATCACCACTAAACCAGTCTTATGAGAAAATTTCTTTCAGTGGGAAAGGCCATAATTAGAAATAAAGAAATTGTGAACAAAAAGATATAAAATATGACAACATACACATAAATCTTTTTTAAAAGATTTATTTATTTGAGAGAGAGTGCAAGCAGGGGGAGGGACAGAAGAAGAGGGAAAGGGAGAGAAGCAGACTTCCTGCTGAGTGATTCTGGGACTAGGGGCTCAATCCCAGAACCCTGAGATCATGACCCGAGCTGAAATCAAGAGTTGGTTACTTAACTGGCTGAGCCACTCAGGCACCCCTTGACAACATATATATAAAACGCTGGGGGCGGGGGAAGAGTAAAAAAGCAGTTCTTTTAGAATGTGTTAAAACTTAAGTGAAGGGGAGCCTGGATGGCTCAGTTGGTTAAGCTTCCAACTCTTGGTTTCAGCTCAGGTCATGATCTCATGGGTCGTGGGATCAAGCCCTGCATTGGGCTCCATGATTAGCAGGGAGCCTGCTTGAGAATTTCCTCCCTCTGTCCCTCCCCACACCCACTGTCTCTCTCTCTCTCTGATAAATAAATCTTTTAAAAAATCTTGGGGCACCTCTGCTCCTCTCCCCTAATGCTATCTCATAAATAAATTTTAAAAATCTTTTTAAAAAATATTTTATTTATTTATTTGACAGAGAGCGATAGAGTGAGAGAGGGAACACAAGCAGGGAGAGTGGGAGAGGGAGAAGCAGGCTTTCCACTGAGCAGGGAGCCCGATGAGGGGCTCAATCCCAGGACCTTGGGATCATGACCTAAGCTGAAGGCAGATGCTTAACGACTGAGCCATCCAGCCACCCCAATAAATAAAATCTCAAAAAAAAAAAAAACCTTAAGTGACCACCAACTTAATATAGACTGCTATATACTTAGAATGTTATATATGAACCTCATGGCAACCACAAACCTGAAACCTATAATAGATATACACAAAATAAGGAAAGAAAGCCAAGCATAACACTACAGAAAGTCATCAATCAAAAGGAAAGAGAGCAAGAGAAGAAGAAAGGAACAAAGAAGAATTACAAAAACAATCAGAAAACAATTAACAAAATGGCAATAAGTACATACCTATCATAATTACTTTAAATGTAAATGGTCTAAATGCTTTAATCAAAAAAACATAGGGTGGTGGAATGGATAAAAGAAAAGACCAATCTATATGCTGCCTACAAGAGACTCAATTCAGATGTAAAGACACATACAGACTGAAAGTGAAAGCATGGAAAAAGATATTCCAAGTAAATGGAAGCAAAAAAAGAGCTAGGGTAGCAATGCTGACATCTGACAAAATAGACTTTAAACAAAGACTGTAACAAGAGACAAAGAAGGGCATTACATAATGAAAATGGGATCAGTCCAACAAGAAGATATAACAATTGTAAATATCTATGTACCCAACAGGGGAGCACCTAAATACATAAAGCAAATATAAGTAAATATAAAGGGAGAAATTGACAGTAATACAATAATAATAGCAAAGTTTAACATCCCACTTACCTCAATGAATAGGTCATCCAGGCAGAAAATAAAGAAACAGTATCTTTGAACAACACATTAGACCAGATGGACTTTACAGATATACACAGAACATTCCATCCAAAAATAACAGAATGCACATTCTTTTCAAGTGCACATAAAACATTCTTCAGAATAGATTGTATTAGGCCACGAAACAAGTCTCAATAAATTTAAGAGGACTGGAATTATTTCATGCATCTTTCCAACCACAATGGTATGAAACTAGAAATCAATCACAAGAAAAAAACTAGTAAAAACACAAACACATGGAGGCTAAACAACATGCTAGTAAAAAACCAATGGGTCAATGAAGGAAGCAAAGAGGAAATAAAAAAATACATGGAGACAAATGAAAATGAAAACACAGTGGTCCAAAATCTTTGGAACACTGTGAAAGTGGTTCTAAGAGGGAAATTTATAGTGATACGGGCCTATCTCAAGAAACAAGAAGAATCTTACATAAGCACTCCAACCTAACACCTGAAGGAACTAGAAAAAGAATGAACAAAATCCAAAGTTAGTAGAAGAAAATAATAAAGATAAGAGCAGAAATAAATGAAATATAGACTAAGAAAAATAGAAAAGATCAATGAAACCAAGAGCTGGTTCTCTGAAGAGATAAACAAAATTGAAAAAACTTTTAGCCAGATTCATCAAGAAAAGAAGAGGGAGGACCCAAATAAATAAAATCAGAAATGAGAGAGAAGACATAATAACCAACACTACAGAAATATGAAGGATTATAAGAGACTACTATGAAAAATTATATGCCAACAAATTGGGCAACCTAGAAAAAAATAGATAAATTCCTAGATACATACAATCTTCCAAAACTGGGGCGCCTGGGTGGCTCAGTTGGTTGGGCGACTGCCTTCAGCTCGGGTCATGATCCCGGAGTCCCGGGATCGAGTCCCACATCGGGCTCCCTGCTCAGCGGGTAGTCTGCTTCTCCCTCTGACCCTCCTCCCTCTCATGCTCTCTGTCTCTCATTCTCTCCCTTGCAAATAAATAAAAAAAATCTTAAAAAAAAAAAAAATCTTCCAAAACTGAATCAGAAAGAAATAGAAAATCTGAACAGACCAATTACTAGTAATGAAATTGAAACAGTAATCAAAATATTCCCAACAAACAAACATCCAGGACCAAATGGATTCACAGATTAATTCTATGAAACATTTAAAGAAGAGCTAATATCTATTCTTCTCAAAAGATTCCAAAAAATAGAAAATGAAAGAAAGCTTCTGTATACATTCCTGATACTAAAGCCAGAACAAGACACTACAAAAAAAGGAAACTACAGGCCAATATCCCTGATGAACACAGATGCAAAAATCCTCAACAAAATATTAGCAAACCACATTCAACAATACATTGAAAGGATCATTTACCATGATTGAGTGGGATTTATTCCAGGGATGCAAGGATGGTCCAATATTCACAAATCAATGAATATGATACACCACATTAACAAAATGAAAGATAAAAATCATATGATAATCTCAGTAGATGAAGAAAAGCATTTGACAAGATTTAACATCAGTTTATGATAACAACTCTCAACAAAATGGATTTAGATGGAACATATCTGAACACCATAAAGGTCACAAATAACACCACACAAGAAAAAGAAATAAAAGGCATCCAAATTGGTAAGGAAAAAGTAAAACTGTCTCTATTTGCAGATGACATGATACTATATATAGAAAACCTTCAGACTACACCAAAAAAACTATTAGAAGTATTAAATAAATTCAATAAAGTTGCAGGATACAAAATTAATACCCAGAAATCAGTTGCATTTCTGTACACTACTTATGAAGTAGCAGAAAGAGAAATTTAAAAAACAAGCTCGCTTAAAATTGCACTGAAAAGAATAAAATCCCTAGGAATAAATTTAACCAAGGAAGTGAAAGACCTGTACTCTGAAAACTTTAAGATCCTGATGAAAGAAACTGAAGATGACAAAAAGAAATGGAAAGATATTCCATGCTCATGAAATGGAAGAATATTGTTAATAATAAGCTGGAGGTATCACAATTCCAGATTTCAAGATATACTTCAAAGCTGTAGTAATCAAAACAGTAAAATGCTGACACAAAAAGAGAGACATAGATCAACAGAACAAAATAGAGAGCACAGAAATAAACCCATGCTTATATGATCAATTAACCTATGACAAAGGAGGCAAGAATGAAAAAGACAGTCTCTTCAATATGTGGTACCGGGAAAACTGGTCAGCTGCATGCAAAAGAATGAAATTGGACCACTTTCTTATATCATATACAAAAATAAACTCAAAATGGATTTAAGAACTAAATGTGGGATCTGAAACCATAAAACTCCTAGAAAAAAACATAGGCAGTAATTTCTTTGACATTGGCTTTAGAAACATTTTTCTAGATATGTCTTCTCAGGCAAGGGAAACAAAAACAGAACTAAACTTTTGGGACTACAACAAATTTTTTAAAGCATTTTATTTTCTTTTTTTAAGTAAGCCCTATGCCAAATGTGGGGCTCAAACTCCAACCCCAAGATCAAGATTTGCACACTCCACCAATTGAGCCAGCCAGGTGTCCCAGGACAATACCTGGGGGTATTAAAAGCTTTTGTACAGTAAAGGAAACCATCAACAAAATGAAAAGGCAACCTACTGAATGGCAGAATACATTTACAAATGATATATCTAATAAGCGGCTAATATCCAAAATACACTAACAACTTCTACAACTCAGCACCAAAAAACCAAATAATCCAATTTAAAAATGGGCAGAAGACATGAACAGAGATTTCTCCAAAGAAGACCTACAGATGGTCAATAGACACATGAAAAGATGCTCAACATTGCTAATCATCAGGGAAATGCAAATCAAAACTACAATGAGATATCCCTTTACACATATCAGAATGGCTAAATCAAAAAGACAAGAAACAAGTGTTGGTGAAGATGTGGAGAAAAAGGAACTAATGTGCACTGTTGGTGGGAATGTAAATTGGTGATGCTACTATGCAAAACAGTATTGAGATTCCTCAAAAAATTAAAAATAGAAATACCATATGATCCAGTAATTCAACTACTGGGTATTTACCCAAAGAAAATGAAAACAATTCAAAAAGATATATGCACTACTATGTTTATTGCAGCTTTATTTACAATAGCTAAGATATGGAAGCAACCCAAGTGCCCATCTGTAGATAGATGGATGAAGAAGATGTGTGTGGATATACAATGGAATATTAGTCAGTCATAAAAAAGAATGAGGTCTTGTCATTTGAAACAACACAGATGGAGCTAGAGGGTATTATGCTAAGTGAACTAAGTCAAGGAAAGACAAATACCATATAATTTCACTTACATGTGGAATCTAAACAAAGAAACAAAAAGCAGAACAGAACTGTAAATATAGAGAACAAACAATTGATGGTTGCCAGAGGGAAGGGAGTGGGGGAATTGGAAAAATGGGTGAAGGGAGTGGGATACACAGGCTTCCAGTTATGGAATGAATAAGTCATGGGGCTAAAAGGCACAGTATAAGGAATATAGTCAATAGTATTGTAATAGTGTTGTATGGCAACAGATGGTAGCTACACCTGTGGTGAGTATAGCATAATGTATAGACTTGTAACATTGTGTGTCAACTATACTTCAATAAAAAAGTATATAGCTCAAAAACTAAATAAAAAACAGGCAGAGGCCCAAATAAACAAAATCACTAATGAAAGAGGAGAAATAACAACCAATAGAAATGCAAACAATTGTAGCAGAATATTATGAAAATCTATAGGCCAGCAAATTGGACAACTTAGAAGAAATGGATAAATTCCTAGAAACCTATAACCTACCAAAACTAAAGCAGGAAGAAATAGAAAATTTGAACAGACCGACTACCAGCAATGAAATTGAATCAGTAATCAAGAAACTCCCAACAGGGTGCCTGGGTGGCTCAGATGGTTGGGCGTCTGCCTTCGGCTCAGGTCATGATCCCAGCGTCCTGGGATCGAGTCCCACATCGGGCTCCCTGCTCCTTGGGAGCCTGCTTCTCTCTCTCTCTCTCTCTCTCTGTCTCTCATGAATAAATAAATAAAATCTTTAAAAAAAAAAAAAAAAAAAAGAAACTCCCAACAAACAAAAGTCCAGGACCAGACAGCTACATAGATGAATTCTACCAAACATTTAAAAAAGAGTAAATATCTATGCTTCTCAAACTATTTCAAAACATAGAAGAGGAAGGAAAACTTCCAAATTCATTCTATGAGACCAGTATGACCCTGATACCAAAACCAGATAAAAACACCACAAAAAAAGAGAACTATACGCCAATATCTCTGATGAACATAGATGTAAAAATCCTCAACAAAATATTAGCAACCTGAATCCAACAATACATTTAAAAAATCATTCAGAGAGGGAGACAAACCATAAGAGACTCTTAATCTCAGGAAACAAACTGAGGGTTGCTGGAGTGGAGGGGGATGGGAGGGATGGGGTGGCTGAGTGATAGACACTGGGGAGTGTATGTGCTATGGTTAGCGCTGTGAATTGTGTAAGATTGATGAATCACAGACCTGTACCCCTGAAACAAATAATACATTATATGTTAATAAAATGAGTTTCTTGTGAAAAATAAATAAATAAATAATAAAAATAAAATCATTCACCATGATCAAGTAGGACTTATTCCTGGGATGCAAAGGTGGTTCAATATTCACAAAACAATTAATGTGATACATCACATCAATAAGAGAAAGGATAAAGGCCATATGATCATTTCAACAGATGCAGACAAAGCATTCAACAAAATACAACATCCATTCATGATAAAAATCCCCAACAATGTAGGTTTAGAGGGAACATACCTCAACGCAAAAAAGGGTTATATGAAAAGCCCACAGTGAACAGCATACTCAATGGTGAAAAACTGAGAGCTTATCCCCTAATGTCCAGAACCAGACAAGGATGTCCACTTTCACCACTTTTATTCAGCGTAGTACTAGAAATCCTAGCCACAGCAGTTAGACAACATAATGAAATAAAAGGCATCCAAATTGGTAAGGATGAAGCAAAATTCTAACTATTTACAGATGACATGATACCATACATAGGAAACCCTAAATACAACACGAAAAAACTACTAGAACTGATAAATGAATTCAGTAAAGTTGCAGGATACAAAATCTAGGTACAGAAATCAGTTGCATCCCTATACACTCATAATGAAGTAGCAGAAAGTGAAATTAAGAAAACAATCCTATTTACAATTATACCAAAAACGGTAAAATAACTAGGAATAAACTTAACCAAAGAGGTGAAAAACTTGTACTCTGAAAACTATAAAACCCTGATGGAAAGAAATTCAAGACAATGCACAGAAATGGAAAGACATTCCATGCTCAGGGGTTGGAAGAACAAATATTATTAAAATGTCTATACTACCCAGGTGCCTGGGTGGCTCAGTCAGTAGAGCATGTGACTCTTCATCTCAGGGTTGTAAGTTCGAGCTCCATATTAGGTGTAGAGATTACTTAAAAATAAAATCTTAAAAAAAAATGTCTATACTAAACAAAGCAATCTGCAGATTTAATGCAAACCCTATCAAAATACCAACATCATTTTTCACAGAACTAGAACAAACTGTCTTAAAATTTGTATGGAACAACAAAAGACCTTGAATAGCCAAAGCAATCCTGAAAAAGAAAAACAAAACTGGAGGTACCACAATTTCAGATTTCAAGTTATATTACAAAGTAATAGTAATTAAAACAGTATGGTACTGGCACAAAAATAGACACATAGATCAATGGAATAGAATAGAAAACCCAGAAATAAACCCACAATTATATGGTCAATTAATCCTCAACAAAGGAGGAATGAATATACAATGGGAAAAAGAGAGTCTCTTCAACAAATGGTGTTGGGAAAACTGGACAGCTACATGCAGAAGAATGAAATGGGAGCACTTTCTCTCACCATACACAAAAATAAACTCAAAATGGATTAAAGACTTAAATGTGAGACCTGAAACTATAAAAAGCCTTGAAGAGAGCACAAGCAGTAATTTCTCTGACATTGACCATAGTTAACATTTTTATAAATATGTCTCCTGAGGCAAGGGAAATAAAAGCAAAAATAAACTATTGGGACTACGTCAAAATAAAAAGTTTCTGCACAGTGAAGGAAACAGTCAACAAAACGAAAAGGCAACCTACTGAATGGGAGAAGATATTTGCAAATGACATATCCAGTAAAGGGTTAGCATCCCAAAATATAGAAAGACCTGATACAACTCAACACCCAAAACCCAAATAATCCAATTTAAAAATGGGCAGAAGACATGAACAGAGATTTCTCCAAATACATACAGATGTTCAACAGACACATGAAAAGATGCTTAATATCACTCATCATCAAATGAGATTTGGTATCATTTGATATCACTTCACACCTGTCAGAATGGCTAAAATCAAAAACACAAGTAACAACAATTGTCAGTGAGGATGTGGAGAAAAAAGAACCCTCTTGCACTGTTGGTGGGAATGCAAACTGGCGCAGTCACTGTAGAAAAGCTTATGGTGGTTCCTCAAATAATTAAAAATAGAACTACCCTACGATCCAGTAATCACACTTCTGGATATTTGCCCCCAAAATACAAAAACACTACATCAAAGGGATACGTGCACCCCTATGTTTATTGCAGCATTACTTAAAATAGCCAAACTATGGAAGCAGCCCAAGTGTCTGTCGATAGATGGATGGATAAAGAGGATGTGGTATATATATACAATGGACTATTATTCAGCCATAAAAAAGAATTAAATCTTGCCATTTGGGACAACATGGATAGAGCCAGACAGTATAATGCTAAGTGAAATAAGTCAGTCAGAGAAAGACAAATAGCATATGATTTCACTCATCAGTGGGATTTAAGAAACAAAACAATCGAGCAAAGGAAAAAAAAAGAAAGAATGACAAACCAAGAAACAGACACTGAACTATAGAGAACTGATGGTTACCAGATGGGAGATGGCAGGGGGGGCGGGGGTGAATGGCTGAAATAGGTGATAGGGATTAAAGACTACACTTATTATAATGGGGGAAAAAACCAGACAGAGGAACTGCATAGACATTTTTCCAAAGACATATTAAATGGCCAACACATACATGAAAAGGTGCTCAATATCACTAATCATCAGGGAAATGCAAATCAAAACCACAATAAGATATATCACACCTGTGATGGCTATGATAAAAAAACAAACAAACAAGAAATAACAAGTGTTGGCAAGGATGTGGAGAAAAGGGAACCCTTAGGTACTACTGGTGGGACAGTAAATTGGTGCAGGCATTATGGAAAACAGTATGGAGTCTCTTCAAAAAATTAAAAATAGATCTACCATATGATCTAGCAATTCAACTGCTGGGTTTTTATGTAAAATAAATGAAAACACTATCTCAAAATGTATCTGCACCCCTGTGTTCATTGCATTGCAGCATTTTTTACAACAGCCAAGATATGGAAGCAACCTAAATGTCCACTGATGGATAAAGAAAATGTGAGATTGATATATATATATATATATATATGTAATATTATCACGTTATGTGTGTGTGTGTACGTGTGTGTACGTGTGTGTGTGTAACAAAGAAGGAAGTCTTGCTGTTTGCAATAACATGCATGGACCTTGAGGGCATTATGCTAAGTGAAATAAGTCAGACAGAGAAAGAGAAATACTGCATGATCTTACTTTTATGTGGAATTAAAAACAAAAAACCCCAAGCTCACAGATACAAAGAACAGACTGCTGCTTGCCAGAGGCAGAGGGTGGAGGGTGGGCAAAAGGGTGAAAGGTAAAGAAAAAAAAAAAAGTTGTTTCACTGTCTCCATAGTTTTTACTAAAAGTCAGCAGTTAATTGAAGTATTGTTCCCCTGCATGTAATGTTTTCATGATTGTCCCTTTATCTTTTTTAAGCAGTTAGACTATGGTGCTTGTAAGCATGGCTACTTTATATTTGCCCTGCTTAGATTTCACTGACTTTCTTTACTCTGTAAATGTCTTTTACCAAATATAGGAAAATTTTATCTATTATTTACTAAAGTATTTTATCTCTCTGTCTTTTTTTTAATAGCTTTTTAAAAAATTTATTTATTTATTTTTTTGAGAAAGGGCAGAGGGCAGAGGGAGAGGGAGAAGGGCAGAGGGAGAGGGAGAAGCAGACTCCCCACTGAGCAGGGAGCCGGATGTAGTGCTCAATCCCAGGACCCCAAGATCATGACCCGAGCTGAAGGCAGATGCTTAACCGATGGAGCCACCCTGGTGCCCCCCATTTTTTTTTAAGGATTTTATTTATTTGAGAGAGAGAGCACAAGCGGGAGGAGGCACAGAGGGAGAGGGATTATCTTTTCTCTTGAGAATGGGTCACATTTTCCTGGATCTTCAAACTGTATCTTGGACCTTGTAAATGCTGTTTTAGAAATTCCAGACTTTAGGGGTGCCTGGGTGGCATAGTTGGTTAAGCATCAACCTTTGGTTTCAGCTCAGGTTGTGATCTCAGGGTCATGATGAGACGGAGCCCCACGTTGGGCTCTGTGCTCAGCGAAGAGTCTGCTTGAGATTCTCTTTCCTGCTCCCTCTGCCCCTCCCCCCAATCATGCTCTCTAATAAATAAATCTAAAATTAAAAAAATTCCAGATTTTGCTATATTTCTTTAAAGAATGTGGTGTTTGGTTGGTTGGTTGTTTTTTTATAAACCAGTAGTTTTCTTGGACTTAAACTGTAAACTCTATCTTTTAGATGGTAGCTCAAATGTCAATTCAGTTCTTTTTCTTCTTAAGCTCCAAGTCTCTCCAGTGCATATATAGTTCAGGGATCAACCAGAAATTTGGACAGAGTTTATACACAGAATTTAGGGGTCTCTCTCTATGGCTCTCCCCTTTCTCAGATTCCACCTTCCCTTTTTCAGTACCTGGGATTTCCCTGAACTTTGTCCTGTGGTGCTTTAGACCAGGAAGAGTTGTGTTTTAGTTATATCATGCAGAAGTGACTGTGGCGTGTCCTTAGGCAAAAAGCTCCCAAAGTGGGTAGTTTTCCCTGTGATATTCTTTTCCTGAGTATTTCCAAAATCTGCTTGCTTTTGATTACTCTCCAATGTCCTCAGGTTTTGTGCTTTTGTATTTTGTCCAATTTATAGTAGTCTGTGGAAGGATTGAGTCTACTAGGAGCTACTAAGCCAAATACCCAATGGTCTATTCTTGTTTTGAATCATATGCTTAGGATAAATTCTCAGAAATGGGATTTGTGGGGGAAAAAAGGTATAAAACTTTGTTTTATAATTTGCTTGCTTGTAGATATTTCTTTTAAAATATTAATATTTAGAGAAACTCATTTAGATTTGTTTATGTCTTGTTTTATTGTTTTTATTTAAAATTTTTTAAGATTTTATTTGTCAGAGAAAGGGAGAGAGCACAAGCAGGGGGAGTGACAGGCAGAGGGAGAAGCAGGCTCCCCGACGAGCAAGGAGCCCGACGCAGGGCTCGATCCCAGGACCCTGGGATCATGACCTGAGCCGAAGGCAGATGTTTAACCAACTAAGCCACCCAGGCATCCCTGATTGAATTTTTTTTTTTTTTAAGAAGGCTCCATGCCCAGTGTGGAGCCCATTGCCAGGCCTAAGATCAAGACCTGAGCGGGGCTCCTGGATGGCTCAGTCGGTTGGGCATCTGCCTTCGGCTCAGGTCATGATCCTGGGGTCCTGGGATCGGGCCCCGCATTGGGCTCCCTGCTCCGTAGGAAGCTTGCTTCTCCCTCTCCCACTCCTCCTGCTTGTGTTCCTTCTCTCACTGTGTCTCTCTCTGTCAAATAAATAAAATCTTTAAAAAAAGAAAACCTGAGCCGAGATCAAGAGTCAAATGCTTAACTGACTAAGCCACCCAAGCACCCTTGAAATTTTTCTGAAAAGGTGAATGGGGAGCATAAATGTCAGACTAGTGGTTGGACTCAAAGGATACAGTTCACGGACTGAATCATAGTTCTCTAAATCTCACACAGGTGCCCACAGTGACCTGGTTTTAGGATCTTCCAGTGCCAACCTCAAAGGTTGTTGAAGCTAGAACCTTCTACTCTTTAGATTCATACCCTTGCTGTAGCCTCATCCTGGGCAGAATATATTTCCATGACCCCCAAAAAAGGACTTCCTTTTAAACTCTGGAAACCAGCCTATTTCTTCTCTTTTTCCCGTTGTTCATCCTTACTCTGGGCCTGACCCACAACTGGCTTTCCCACCCTAGAACTTGAGAGATTTGGGGTTTATGTTCCTTTTTTTCTCAGAATGCCATGCATTTCTATGTGAATTTCTCCCTCCTTACTGGAGACTAGCTCTCGTACCAAGTAAAGAGGCAGTATGTATTAAATAAAAGGCCTTGTTATACCCTTTCCAGATGGTGAGAATTTGTAGACCTTACGTTCGTATAATCAAATTTGGACTTGTATTTACATATCAAGGGATTCCATTTGGTTACTTAATACAAACATCTTTGTGTTTCATATCTGTTATAATAATTCTATATAAAATATAACAATCCATAACTCAGTGACTTAAAACTATAATCATTTATTTTTTACTTATGCATCTTCAGACTGCCTGAGCTTTAAGCTTTATGCTGCAGGTTGGGTCTATGTTTTCTCCATGTATTTCTCCTTCCCCTTGGACCAGAGGTTGCCCGATTATTCTCATGGCAAAAAGCAAGAGTACAAGAGAAAAGGCTGCAATATGCCATTTTAAGCCTTCCTTTTCATTATTTTCATCCTTAATCCACTGGCCAAAGCAAGTCACATGGCCAAGCCCAAAATCAAAAGTACATGGAATCCATTCTATCTATCCTGAGGCCACAACAAGGGTGTGAATGTAAAATACTCCTACAGGGCAGTGAATAATTGGGACAATAATTCAATCTACCACACTTAGTGTACCACATTTGTATGTCTTTTCTACGTGGTTTTTTCATTTAAGGAGTATTCAACAGCTGTTAGAGCATGGAATTTACAGTCAAGTAGACTTGGGTTTCAATCTTTACTCCAGAATTTTGCTAACTACAAGAATTTGGGCAAATAACCTCACTTCTCTGAATCATGGTTCCTCTTGAATCATCCATAATTCCATCATCCAGATTTAAACCCTGTAAATATTTTGGTGTGTTTAGTTTTTCTAAGCACATAATAATTTTCCCCACAAATTTGTAATAATACAATATGTTTTTTAAAATTTTTAACTTCAGGAGGCCTGGGTGGTTCAGTCAGTTAAGCATCTGCCTTTGCCTCAGGTCATGATCCCAGGGTCCTGGGATGGAGTCCCGCATCAGGCTCCTTGCTCAGCAGGGAACCTGCTTCTCCCACTGCCTGCCGCTCCCCCTGCTGTGCTCACTCTCCCTCTCTCTCTCTCTCTTTCTCTCTCTCCCTGACAAATAAATCTTTAAAAAAAAATTTACTTCAAGGGGCACCTGGGTGGCTTAGTCAGTTAAGCATCTGCCTTCAGCTCAGGTCATGATCTCATGGTCCTGGGATCGAGCCCCACATCAAGCTCCCTGCTCAGCAGGGTGTCTGCTTCTCCCTCTCCTGCTCCCCCTGCTTGTGCTCAATCTCTCTCTCTGTCAAATAAATAAGTAAAATCTTAAAAAAAAAAAAAAATCTTAACTTCAAAATAGCATTTCCCCAGACAGCAAAAATGTTGTGAAAGAATGATTTTTTTTCTGCTCCCCTCCCCAATTTTTTTTAAAGATTTTATTCATTCATTTAGAGAGAAAGCGCAAGCACACACACAAGCACACACACACACACACACACACACGAGCCCACACGTGAGCACACGTGAACAGGGGGAGGGGCAGAGGGAGGAGAGAGAATCTCCTGCCAGTGCAGGGCTCCATCTCACGACCCTGAGATCATGACCTGAGCTGAAACCAAGAGTCAGATGCTCAATGGACAGAGCCACCCAGATGCCCCTGCTCCCCTCCCCAATTCTTATCAAAGTTAAGACCCTGTCGGTGAGGGTGGTGGGGTGTCTCAGGCTGTGCTTGTGACAGAATCACATGGAAACCTCAGTAAAAATATGGACTCCAAAGGCCCCCAGACTTGCAAAGACAAAACTTGGGCTGGACTTCAGTCTCCCCACTCCACTCTCAAGATGGCCTAATTTTCACAGTCCAGGGAGGAAATTAAATTCCTAAAGGGACCCAAGCCACTCTTACTTTCCATCCTGGAAATCCTAGAAACTCAGAATGGTTATCCAAATACTTTAAACTGCCTGCCAGTTTCAGGGAAAAGCACAGTTTTTAACTGCCACATTATTTTTATCATATGGATATAACAATTTATTTTCTTCTTGCTGGGCATTCAGGTTGTTTCCAATTTGTCCCTATCTCACGTAAATCATGTTGCAATAAACATAATATACATAAATCTCTGGCTACATTTCTGATTATTTCCAGTGAAAAGATTCCTAGAAGTGTGATCATTGAACCAAAGGGTATAAACATTTTGAAGGCTCTCGATAAGAACTATTTTGCCAAATTGCTTGACAAAAATGTTATATCAATTCATTCTCACACAAGCATAATCTTTACATAGTGTTGCTAATGCTTTTAGATGGAACTCCAAAGGGATTATTTTCACTTAGGGTGAGAATGTGAAACTGTCACAGAATAGAATCGAATATGGCACATTTAAATATAAATTTCTTTTAAAAACTGAAGTTGGAAGCAATAAAAATCTTTAGATATAAAAATCTGAATGACAAATTGAGGAGAGGAGTAGGAAATAAACCAGAATCTCTGTCAATACATTTCTAAGAAAAGAGGAAAAGAGGGCACCTGGGTGGCTCAGTCTTAAGCATCTGCCTTTGGCTTGGGTCATGATCACGGGGTCCTGGGATTAAGCCCCACATCAGGCTCCCTGCTCAGCGGGAAGTCTGCTTCTCCCTCTCCCTCTCCCCCTGCTTGTGTTCCCTCTCTAGCTGTCTCTTTCTGTGTCAAATAAAATCTTTAAAAAAAAAAAAAAGAGAGAGAGAGAGAAAAGAAAAGAGGAAAAGAAACAAAAACAACAAAATGAGGTCAAGTTAGAAAATAACTTAAGGACAATACAGAGGGGTTTCAGAAATGTACTATAGGGGGAAACGTCTGGTGTTCTAATCAAACTACCAGTACACAAGTGATCCAAGAACTCAGACCACCTCTTAAATTCACACACATGTGAGAAGGGTGAAAACACTCAAGATGAAGCTGGCAGCCTGCAGATTCCCCATCATCAGGGTAACCCAAAGGTTAGCTGGGCTCTGCTCATGTCTTTGGTCAGATGCACTGGAGCCCTCCTATGCCCAACCAAGGTCCACAGCCCTTCCAAGCCTTCTGCTGATTTACAAAGGCATGTGTTTTGGAAGGCCCCTCTGCCTCCCAGCTCTGGCTCTTCTGAAACCATTTCGGTTCCCCAACATGTCCATATGGTTCCCTGCTCCTCTTTCAGCAAGCTGCCACTCACACAGAACATTAGTGTGTTCAAGTTCATGAAGATGTGGGGGCTTGGGGGCTGGGTCACATTGCCCATTATGCCACAAAGAGCTTAGGATTACATTTCAGGCTTTCTGGTTCATAAAAGTCCTTTTGATCATTCCCTACTGGTTTCTCCCTGGCTTTCATTCCCACAATAAACGACCCCTCTCCTCTCCTCTCTCCCCCACCCTATAGGGAGCACCTTCTCCCCACCCCGACCCCCAAGAAAAATTAATTTCCTGCTTCTGTAAGTGCAGCCTTCTGGCCCTTTTTGGTTGCCTGAGCCCTAGCCAGCCCTTACGCCCTAGGGGCTTATCATGGTATTTCCTGAAACTAAGACAGCTACTTTCCCAAGAATTCTGCTAATAGATCTTACCGCTGAAAGACGCTCCCAGAAGATGATTAGAGTCAGCACTCTGCCTTCAGCAGGTAACTGAGACTCAGATTAAATGAACTGTCCCAAATTCTTAAGAATGAAGTGGTGAGGACCAAACTCTAGGTTTTGTTTCGAAAGCTGTGCCTTTTCCACATCAAATTTATATTTACCATGTGATGGTAGCCTGTCTGGCTTCTGAGTTAGTAAACCTACTTAGAGAGCCTTCAGTCTCTCATCAAAAGCAGAATCTCTACCACCATTCTTTATGCCTTTTGCTTCTGACGAGAGTAACTGAGTTGGACAATTCAAAATTCTTTACTGCTGGATTCAAAAAGTCTGAGAACTGCTGAATTAAATACTATCATAGACCTTGTAGATATAGTGATCACCCACTGCTACCTCACTCTCTTCTCTTAGAAAAGGCAGCCAGGCCAGATGAAAAGCTTAAATGAAGTTAGGCATAATGCTAGTTTTGAAATTAATCACATTTTCCACTGACTTCCATTATCAATTTGATGATGCCTTATCACAGAAAAAAGGTTTGTGTGTAAGGTAAACAATATTTAAGCCTGCAATAAGATTTTATAAACTAGTCTTTTTTTTAAGATTTTATTTACTTATTTACTTATTTATTTATTTGTTTCAGAGTGAGAGAGCTCAAGAGCCTGTGAGCAGAGGGAAGAATAGAAGGAGTGGGACAAGCAGACTCCTCGCTCAGCACGAGCCCCACGCAGGGCTCGATCCCATGACCCTGAGATCAAGACCTCAGCTGAAATCAAGAGTTGGATGTTTAACTGACTGAGCCACACAGGCGCCCCTAGTCTTTTAAAAAATAATCAAAGGGAACCATAATGCATAGTTCTTCTACTGAACCAAAACCAAATCGATATCTTACAAAGCTACAGAAACTCTCCTTCCTCTGACTGGAGCACGGTGAAAAGATGCTCACTGGTGTCCTGCCTGACTTTTACATTTAGTCTTTCAGTCTAGCTTGAGCCCAAGATAAACTTCCTTAGAGGCAGGGGTTAGCTATTTGTTTATTTCATTGACCTGGTAAGGGCTGTTAATAGGTCTATGTTAGTTGTTCTTTTTAAAACAGCAACAACCATGAAAAATTGCTTATAACCAGCTGCTTGTGTGTTACTTAAAATTGTCCATCTGAAAAATGGCAAACTTCTGACAAAACAACAATTTTCATTTTGGCATAATATTTAGCTGTTCTCTTTGACAGTAATTAGCTAAACAGATCATCTGCTTCTGAAAACCATTTCTGGGGTGATTGCTAAAAATGTCTTTCATATAAAGGAGGGTGATTTTTTTAGGGTATCTAGGAGGGTATATATCCAATTTGTCTAAAATGGGAAAAAACTGGGGCACCTGGGTGGTACAGTTGGTTAAGCGTCCGACTCTTGGTTTTGGCTCAGGTCATGATCTCACGGTTGTGAGACTGAGCTCCGCATTGTTCTCTGCACTCAGTGCAGAGTCAGCTTGAGATTTTCTCTCCCACTCTCTCTTCAAATAAGTAAATAAATCTTAAATAAATTTTTAAAATGGGAAAAAATTACAAAATAAATTTTTAAAAATTGAGTTACCTGGGATATAAAAATAGATACCTCCTACTACAGCTAGATTTAGTCTACCCATTTAATATCAATGGCTATTGGTTTTTAATATTTAGAGAAGAAAATCTCAAAAACCAATCACCAGGCATAGTGCCAATCTTAAAAACAAATTAGGATTATTCAGTTGAATACAATAAAATGTTCAGTCATGCTTCCTCAAAAACACCGTGAAAACCAGAGATAATTTCCCTGGCTTTGAACAAAAGGACTCACCAGTGTTATTTATCTTATACTAGGTGGTTCTGTATTGTGTCTTCTCTATCAACATTGCCAGAAAATACCAACAATGCTAGACTTCTAGAAATTTTGCTTAGGTTTATTTTAAAGTCATGCATGAGTCTGATACTTTATTTGGGCAAAACTGCTAATTAACAACTCTGGTTTTGGGGCAACAGGTCTATTCCTTCCTTTGACATGTTGCCCTATCTCCAACCCCCCTTCTTTTATGTGCATGTTAGAGAAAAAGTTAAAATTAAATCTATAATCACGAATATTACTGAACATCTTCTCTAACCTGGCAGAGAGGTTTCAAAAACACAGAAAACAAATTGTAAGTGTCCGGTGAGGAGGGCCGCAGCCAAGAGGGTTGTGAATAACTGTGACCCTAGCTCAAGTTCTTGCTTTTCTAGGTCTAATGGCCATCCTTCATCCCAGATCTGACTCACAAATAGCCTCATTTCACTCCGCTGAAGCCAGATCACAGTAAGGGTCAGATTTAGTTCTAGGCATCACAAACTTGCATATGCAAAGGTGGGTGATCAGAGTGGTGAACAGTGGACCCTGGTTCATGGTGGGGATGCTGAGGAATGGAGTATCCGAAATAATAGGAGGCCATGATAATTGATAACACTAAAGGGCAAGGAGGAGCCTGTTCTTTGTAGCTCTACAATGCATTAACACCAAGAACACTGCCTTGCCTCATGTCCCTGAGCCTCAGGCTCTTCATTTATAACATAAGCTGGTGGGCTGGAAGATCTTGCTCTAAATGGCTTTGAGTCTATAATTAGCAGGGAAACTGATTTCAACCCAACTCGAGGAAAATCTTTCTTCCAATCAACCAATCTTCTAGTAACAGGCAGCTTCAGGAGGTGAAGCTCCTTGTTGGTATGGGCAGAGTTAGGACAATCATCTGTCAGGAAGCCTATGGCAGGATCTCATGCATCCCCTGGGAAGATGGACCAGATTACTGCAAAAATCCTTTCCAACTTGTCTAGAAACTTTTCCTGTTTCAAATAGTTGCCAGGAGAGCAACTCCCATTGTAGTAATGCTAAAGTGCTCCAAGTCAAGAACCTCAGCAGGAAGAAGGAAAGCAAAAACTGTCTGCAGTAAGAAAAGCGATATCCTCATCTGGGTGACAGGCTTCGTGCCAGGTACTTGACATCTGTAAGTTAAAACATCTTGGCATCTTTAAGTTACAACAGTTCCATTAGGCATTGTTCTCCTTTTACAAAATGGAATTGAAGCTCAGAGAGGCTAAGCCACATTATTAAGGTCACACAGCTAATAAGTGAAACTTGGGAAGTTTAATTCTAGGTGTACTGACTTCAATATAGCATTTTCCACAATGCTTTCCTGTCTCAAAGGAACAGTGTATAATGGGAGAAGGCAAAGAACATAGAGAAGTAGAATATCAAGGAAGCCCAATGCAGTGTAGATCAGAAACCATGAGCTAAAGACTAAACTTCCATGGCCCGTAGGCAGGGGAGAGGGTATTTACTTACATGCTGAGTTTGGGAGGCCACTATACTGATAATGAACATTCAATTATAAAACAAGAGGTTCCTGGTGTTTCTGCTGACATGACTGTTTTAGACTGAATGTTTGTCTCCCTTCCAGAGAATCTGCCAGATTCCCTCACTGGGACTGTCCCCAGTCTTTTCAGGCATTTACCACTTTTCAACATTTATTGTAATTACTTGACTCATGTTCCCTTAGACCACAGATTCATTGACTGAAGTTGTTTTTTATTGTTACTTTATCATTTTATTATATGCTGTACATCTACAGACTTAAATATATGATACTATTGCTTGGATATCTTCCAGATGCCCTTCCAAATCCACTCTTCACCCTTCCCTGCCCTACTGTGTGCTGGAGGCTGCCAGTTACAAATGGCACTGATGGGCTCCCTTGGCCTCTGCCTTCTGCTTTGGTTCAGCCATTAGGGGGCACAGGCAGGAGTGGGAGAAGAGTAAGACGATACTGCCTCAGCTCCCAACTTGTCACGCCACAGTGAGCAGTGACTGTGCTCGACCCAAGGCTGAGGCTCCTACTAGGTAGTCTGCTTGTCCTGTAGCTCTCTTGATCCCATTAAATTGTCCCTGCCTCCCATTTCTCTTGAGCCAAGTTCCCTGTTGCTGCTTGTGGCAGGGTGCTTCACCAGCCCTTGTTTATGTCACCTACCCCACCCACACCTCTAAATGGTGCTTTATTAGACTTTCAATCACTCTGAGTGTGTCATGCTTCTTACCAGGACCCTGACTAATATATGTACTTAAAAGCCTCATTAAAAAAGAAGGAAGGAAGGAAGACAGGCAGGCAGGCAGGCAGGCTGGCCTCTCACTCTTGTAGCTCTTTCCTTTGGCAATTATCTATGTATCTGTAATGAATTTGCTTACACTATTCCTTGATTTATCAATTTTGGCCATTATCTCATCGATATCCCATTGAGGTCAATGACATTTAACACTTCCACATCTTCCTCTTTCCAACACAGTTAGAAACCAATGTCTTTTGTTAAATGAGATTGGTGAATAAAAAGGCAGCCTTTGTTCTTAGGATGATTCAACACCAAAAAGATGTCTATTATCCTAAGTTAATTTACAGTATAATGTAATCTCAATAAAAGACCAACTTTTTATGGAGCTTGACAAGCTGGTACTAAACTTCATATGGAAGAACAAACACGCAAAAATAGCCAGGAAAACACTTTTAAAAAGAAAGAGTGAAATGAAAGAAAAGAAAAAAGCCACAAGGGGGACTTGGCATACTGGACATGAAAACATACTATTAAGCCTTTCTAACTAAACAGTGGGGTATGGGCACATGAATAGACCAGTAGAAAAGAAAGTCTACACATAGAACAGTCCTTATGAAACTTTAGTATGTGATAAAGTTGGCATCTCAAAATACCTGGCTAAATGGATTTTTAAATAAATAGTACTGATACAACTAGTTAGCTACTTGGAAAAAAAGGTAAAATTAAATCCATACCTCATACCATACACAAGAACAAATTCTAAATGCATCTAAATATAAAAATGAAACCACACAAATTTTATTTTAAAAAAATGAGCAAATTCCACTTTAACCTGGGTGTAGCGGAAAGCTAACTCAAAATCAAATGGAATGCAAGAAAAGACTAATAAACTTGACTATATAAAAGCAAAAATTTTTGCATGGGAAAAACACCATAAACAAAGTCAAAGATTAAAATCTGGAAAAAAATATTTGCAACATGTATCACAGATAAAGGGCTTCTATTTCTTCTATTTAAGTAACTCACAAAAATTGAGGTGAAACATAGATCAAAGCCCAACAGAAGAACGGGCAAAAGACATGAACAGAAAATGTACCCAAAAAAGGAAATAAAGGTGATTATTTTTTTTTTAGAAAATAAAGGTGGTTCTTAAATATATGAAAAGAAGTTCCTTCTCACTCATAATAAGAGAGATACAAATTAAAATTACACTGAGATACCATTTCTCACATGTCAGACTGGCAAAAAGTAAAAAGTCTAATCATATACCTTTTTGGCAGGCTGTAGGGAATGGACACTCATATATTGCTGGTGAGAAGGTAAACTGGTATAACCTTTATGGAGAAGAATCTCACAACATTTATTTAAAACACACATGTGCAGGGTGCCTGGGTGGCTCAGTCATTAAGTGTCTGCTTTTGGTTCAGGTCATGGCCCCAGGGTCCTGGGATTGAGTCCCGCATCGGGCTCCCTACTCAGCAGAAAGCCTGCTTCTCCCTCTCCCATTCCCCCTGTTTGTGTTCCCTCTCTCGTTGTCTCTCTGTCAAATAAAATCTTTTTAAAAAATTTAAAAAAACACACATGTGCACACACATATAATCTTTTGACCTAGCAATCCCACCAAGAATTTGCCCTGAAGATAAACCTCCAACAACACAAAAATAAATACGTAAAGGTTATTTGTAGCATCACTGTTTGCAAAATTAAAAACTCCTGGAAACCACTGACATGCACATATAAATGGCATATGAGTAAACAAAAAAGAATGAGAAAGATCTCTATGAACTGGTACGGAGTGATTTCCATGATATATTGTTAAGTGAAGAAATCAAAATGCAAAAGAGTATCTGCAGTATGCCTTTTTGCTGGAAAAAGGAGGAATAAGAAAACATACATGTATATGTTCATTTGTGCAAAAAGAAACACAGGAAAGATAAACCAGAAGTTATTAAGATTGGTTAGTCTCAAGAAACAGCCCTTTTAAAAAAGATATTAAAGATTTTATTATTTTTTTATTTTATTTATTTATTTGGCAGAGAGAGAACAGGAGAGCACAAGCAGTGGGAGAGGTAGAAACAGGCCCCCCGTCGAGCAGGGAGCCCAATGCGGGGCTCGATCCAAGGACCCTGGGATCATGACCTGAGCCGAAGGCAGTCGCTTAACCAACTGAGCCACCCAGGCGCCCCCCTTTTTTAAAGATTTTACTTAGTTATTTGAGAGAGAGGGAGAGAGCATGAGTGAGGGGGGCAGAGGAAGAAGCAGACTCCCCACTTAGCAGGGAGCCCAACTTGGAGCTCGATTCCAGAACCCTGAGATTATGACCTGAGCCGAAGGTAGATGCTTAACCGACTGAGCCACCCAGGCTCCCCAAGAAACACTCTTAACTATAGAAAATAATTTAATTGTTACCAAAGGAGAGGTGGGGGGGGAGGTTGGGTTAAATAGGTGATGGGGCTTAAGGAGGGCACTTGTCGTGATGAGCACCAGGTGACATATGGAATTGTTGAATCACTATATTGTGCACCTGAAACTAATATAACACTGTATGTTAACTAACTGGAATAAAAAAAAACTGGTTACGCTCAGGGGTTGGGTGGGAATGGGTCGGATAGAATAGAAGGAATGGAAAAGGGATGAAAATCATCTGACTATACCTTCTGTGTTTTGGAACCATGTTAACGTTTTACATACTCAAAACAACAGGGCACCTGGCTGGTTCAGTCGGTTAAGCGTCTGCCTTCGGCTCAGGTCATGATCCCAGGGTCCTGGGATGGAGCTCCAAGTTGGGCTCCCTGCTCAGTGGGGAGCCTGCTTCTCCCTCTCCCTTGCCTGTCACCCCCCCGTTTGTGCTCTCTCTCTCATTCAAATAAATAAATAAAATCTTAAAAAACAACAACAACAACAAAAAGAATAAAATAAAAGTAACAGAGATGGGGGCACTAAAATGTGCAAAACAAATGAACCAACCAAATTTCAAATGAATAACACTGAAGGGGGAAATAAAACACAAGTAACTTTTGAACACTATAATTGGACTGTATATTCTCAAGCTAAACACAAAAGAACTCTAAACTAGTACTAGATAACAGGAGCCCAGTTAATAGCCACCTTTTTTTTTCCACAGAAGCATGTTTTAGCAATTCTGTGTATTCTAGGATTGAGCAAATAAGTAAATATATTGCGGATAATGGGAACCAGGTTTCTCACTGTTGAAAGAGTTACAAATATGAAAAGTGGGAGGGAAGAGAAAGTGAATCCTATAGTGTTTCACTGGAATCAGAAGTATCGGTATGAACTTGAGATTTTTTTTTAAAAAGATTTTTATGTATTTATTTGAAAGAGAGAGGGCACAAGCAGCAGGGAGCGGCAGAGGGAGAAGGAGAAGCAGGCTCCCTGTTGAGCAGAGAGCCCGATGTGGGGCTCGACCCCAGGACCCTAGGATCATGACCTGAGCCGAAGGCAGATGCCTAACCAAATGGGCCACCCAGGTGCCCCTGAACTTGAGATTTTAAATATAGTAATAGACTGGCAAATATAGACAGGCATAGATCTGCATGTGTCTGTATTCACATAATCTATCTCCTAGCCTTTTTGGTTGAGAGGCTCTAGAATCAACAATATCCCAGTAGCAATGAGCATATCTAGCATGCAGATCTTTGTTTCTAAATACTGTTCTCTGCTAAAGAAGCACCAGGGCTCCCCAGGTAAGTGGCTGATGATAGGACTGAGGCAGAGAAAGTACAAACCAGGAACAACGTCAGAAGTTCACACGAGCCAGCTTGAAGGGGCTCTTACTGGCTAAAAGTGGGGCAATCTGAGCAGAAAAATACTTAATGGTAGTAAAAGTTTATAACACTTTGAATAACATATGCATCCACACGGATATATTAAATGGGGGAAAAGGGAATGCTCTTCCTTTCAGTAGAAAGCCAATGAATACAAAAGGAATGATGAAATTAGAATCACCATTTGGCAACCATAATTATTCTAGGCAAGGATCAACAACTGATACTAAAACTAGTGGTTGAAATTTTAAGGAATAGAGTATTTAAAGTGTCAAAGTATCTCCCCTAGAGATACTTAGTAACTTTATAATAGAGAAACCTGGCACACACCACTTTCAGCAAATGAGCAAAATTTATATCACCAAAGTTAGTAAGGCGACAAATCAGCATCATAAGTCTACTGATACAATGTACAGCATCACTGTTGTGGTATTCCTGCAAGAAAATCTATAATCTAATCATCTAATCATGAGGAAACATCAAACAAACCCAAATTGAGGGGCATTCCAAATAAGCTGTTTTTTTCCACCAATAATGTCAACGTCATGAAAAACAAAGGACTAAGGAACTGTCTAGAATAAAAGAAGTAGACAAAACAGTGATCCCAACAAACAATTTCGGATTTTCTTTTGCTCTGACAAACATTATCGACATACTTGGTAAAATCTGAATAAGGTTTATAGACTAGACAATAGTATTACTTATTTCTTAGTTTTGACAATTATGATGGGGTTATATAAAGACTGCACTTTTGTTTTTAAAGGGCAGTTTTTAATTTTTTTAAGATTTTATTTATTTATTTGAGAGAGATAGAGAGAGACAGCATGAGCAGGGAGATGGCCAGAGGGAGAGGGAGAAGCTGAGTGGGAGACGGAGGCAGGGCTTGATCCCAGGACCTGGAGATAATGCCCTGAACCCAAGGCAGACTGAGCCACCCAGGTGCCCGAGACTGCTCTTTTTTTTAAAGTAGATATAAACTGAAGTTTTTAGGCATAAGAGAACATCCTGTCTGCAGTTTACTCTCAAATGGTTCAGACAGAGAAAAGGATAAAACCAATTTGATAAAATGTTAACATTCGGGGAATCTGGGTAAATGGTATATAGGACTTCTTTGTACTATTCTTGCAACCTTCCTGTAAGTCCAACATTACATATATGTTATATACATTTATAAGTTTACATGTGCATATATAAACATACAAATATAATTTTTTATTATCTGTATAAAATAAAACAACTTTTAGTTTTTAGAAAATATAGATTCCTGGGCCCAGCTCTGAAATTTCTGGTTCAGGAGTTTTAGTAGTGGGTCTTGGGAATCTGTATTTTTAACATTTTTCTAGTGATTATGATGCTTAATCTGGTTTGAGAATCATCCCCTGCCAGATACAGAAATAAACATTTTGCTACTAAAGAGGTAAAAAAGAACAACACATTTACCTACCACCCAGCTTTAAAAACCAAAACCAAAACCAGTTACAACGGGAATTGTGTGCCTTCCCATCTCCTATTCTTTTTTCCCCTCCCAGAGGTAATCATCCCAAATTTGAACTTTGTCATTCCCATGCATGCTTTTATACATTTATACCATATAAATATGTTCATATTTGCACATTTTCAAACTTTGTAAGCAGTTCATAACACTCCTTCCAACAATATAACTTTTCATTTAGCATATTTTGATATTTAACGTTGATACAAGTAGCCAATCATTGATTTCATCCAGAAGAGAGGGAAAAACGAATGATTCCAGAAAAAATGAATAACATGCATATTCTTTGACCTGATGTATAATATTCAATTTATGACTATACCACAATTTTAAAAATCTGTTTTTTTAAAGATTTCAAGAGACAGAGTGTGCACGTGCATGTGCATGAGCAGGTTGAGGGGCAGGGAGAGGGACAAGATCTTAAGCAGACTCCTCCCTGAGCATGGAGCCCGATACGGGGGCTGGATCCCATGACCCTGAGATCATGACCTGAGCCAAAACCAAGAGTCAGACACTTAACCGACTGAGGCACACGGGTGCCCCTAAAAATCCATTTTCTTGATGATAGATCTGGGTTCCAATTTTTCACTATCCTAGTGTGATAACAAACCTTGTATGTTTGTACATGTTAGAATTTCTTTAGAGGAGAAATTGATAGGTCAAAGCACGTGCACATTTATTCATTTTCTCTGGATTCATCAGTTTTTCCCTCTCTTTTGGATCATGCATGGTCATCCATAGTAATAGAAGAGAAGGCAGGGTCTATGGGCACAGATGTGGATACGAGGGTCTGATAGAATATGCTGAAGTGTTCTTCTCTTTGCTTCTATTTTCTCAGTGAAACAGAAAGCAAGGTTATCAATTGAGACCTAGGGTGGATGAGGAGCAATTGGAGAGTAGAGGGTACGAAGAGAGGTGAGATAAGTAAAGGCCATCTCGGAGAATGGGAGAGATTGCCAGGGAGTGCTAAGAGCCTAGATCTCCAGTTTTACTAGATACTGACAAATTGTTCTTTAGAGGAATTGTACCAATGTACCAATGTACTTGCCAGCAGTGGATGGCTGTTTCTGATGCTCTACACCTTCACCAATCCCTGTATTCAGAATTTTATAATTTTTGCCAAGTTAATGTTTGTGAAAGGTTTTAATTTCCTCAATTACTCATGAGTTGAGCTTATTGTCCATTTGTTTCATCTTCTGTGAATTAGTACATTCATATTCTTTCCCATTTTTCAAACGGTTGTCTTTTTCTAATTTGTAAGTTCTCTTTATACAGTTTAGATAATATATCAGTGTTTACATTATGACTATACAAATATTTTCACTGTTGAGCCTATGACCATTGCTTCTTTCTTGTATGACCATGTATTTTTCCTAGAGTTAATGATTTCCCTTTCCATCTGCCTAGTTTTCCATATACCATACATACGATTTTTTTTCCAAATGCTCCAACATGCCTGGCATCTGATCAGAAATAATTACTATGCATTCATATAGAAGTGCCATTTTTTTTTGTTGTTGTTCCTTAAAGTCTTCTCTTTCTTAGCCATCTATCCTCTTGTTCCAATTTGTGTTGGTTGCTCTCTGGAAAGCTGCTCTGGTAGCATTGTGGATCTTCTATTCATAGACTCCTGGGTTGGATTCCATATTTCCCAAATCTCCTATCTTCCTCTTCCATGGTTTTGCTGGTACTTACCCTCCAGTAGCTCCCCCCAAATGGGGACATATCTGAATCCATGCATGTCTTTTTTTTTTTTTTTCAAGTAAACTCTATGCCCAATGTGGGGCTCAAACTCAGGACTCCAAGATCAAGAACTGCATGCCCTTCTGACTGAGCGAGGCAGATGCCCCGTGCTCTGGATCTTTCATGCTGTGCCTTCAATAAACCCTTCAATCTGAAGATCCGTGTCTTTAATTCTAGAAAACTTTTTGTTGTTATTTTTTTTTTTTTTGGTAGGGGTCATTATTTTCTCTGTTCTCTTTGTTTCAAACTTAGTTTTGAATCAACATTTGAATTTGATTGTAGGTGTGGAGCAGATGCTTTATGTTCCTGTGCCTTTGCATTTGTTACTCCTTCTGCCTAGCATGCATTTCCTCTCACTCCTCCTATCCTAGCATATCTCTGCTTATCTTTCAAAACTCATTTCCTGTATCATCTCTTCCATGATGATCCCCTCCCTGACCCTATCTGAACGAGATGGTCTTTCCTCTATGCTCCCAAAGTCTGTTATGGAACCTCTTATGCCATACTACAGTGTGTTTATACATCTGCCTCCCCTACTGATCATAAACTCTTTGAGAGCAGGATAATGTTTATCCATTTCTGTATCCTCAGTGCCTAACATTGTGTAGTGCCATGAATAAATGAATGGATTCAACGAGGGGAGAAAAGTGAACATTTCCTCCTGCTACATGTCAAGCACCAAGCAAGACAGGTACCATCTCCTACATCTTCATTTAATCCATAGAGCAAATCTCAGGTAGTAATTGCTTATGCAACAAATATTACCTGAGCTTCTATTACATACAAGGTTTGCTACTTGGCCAAAGAATGAAAAAAAACAAAATCTCATTTCTCCTGAAATTTACCACAGAAAAGACTTTTTTTTCTCATATAATTTTGAAAAATTGACATTTAATTCACATACCAAAAATTCTCCTGTTTAAAATGCACACTTTAATAGTTTTTAGGATATTCACAAGGTCATGCAACAGTCAGAACTAGACAAGATGCTTTTTATCTGTATGAATGAAGTGCTGTATGTATCCTGGGGTCAAGTCAGAGGAGTAGGCAGTTTACCAGGGGAACACTTTCCAGGGAAAGGAGCAGTATGTGCAAAGTAGTAGAGTTCTGAGAGCCTAGTATTTGGAAAAATATGAAAAATACAGAGGAGCTGGAGTTTATATTGAGGTAGTAGGTTATACTATTTTACAAATGAGGAATCTGAAGGTCAGAGAGGTGAATTAACTCAACCAAGGTCAGACAATTTTTCTTCCGCTAACTCAAAAAGTATCTGAAGGTTACCCTACCACCAAATCATCCCCTTGAGTAAGCAGGCACTGACACCACCAAACACTGAATTGGCTCCAACTACAGTTTTTCCCCCAGCCTTCTAGCAAATAGGCCTCATTTTCCCTCCCAACTCCTTGTATTACCTAGCACCACTGGCCATACAGACCACCATCATTAGTTGAGCAAAAACATTTTCACCATGGTTTTATAGACTCAAACAGTTAAGGCAACCACAGTGATGCTATCAGAAGGTAGTCTGTCCCTGGACAAAAATATTTTGGTCATGAAAGTCCAAGGGGCACCTGGCTGGCTTGGTTGGGAGAGCACGTGACTCTTGATCTTGGAGTTGTAAGTTCGAGCCCCATATTGAGTGTAGAGATTACTAAGAAATAAAGAGAGAAAGAAAGTCCAAATCGAAGCCATAACACTTCATAGGTTCTGTTTAGCTAGAATATGTTTGCCAGTCATGTTTCAAGCTCTGTATGACCAGAAAGAAAGTCTACTTTCCTGGGCCTCAGTTTTCCTACCTGCAAAGTGACATTAAGAAATCTTGTCCCAGCTACGCTACTGTGATCCTCACTGAGAAACCATGAGGATCTGTATTGCCTTCAATGTTCTTGAGGAAACGGTTAATATGCCTAAAAGTAATATGCCTAATACAAAAATGTCTCCAAATTTCTGACCTCAGTTAAACGTTCATAAAATCTTGGCTTAGTAGGTTTAAATTCAGCCCAGATCCATTTCCATTTCAACTCTCTGGGAGGGGACGAGTTAGGGGAACTCAGGAGAAAACAGGCAGAAAATATTGTTTTTTTTTTTTTTTTAAAGATTTTATTTATTTATTTGACAGAGAGAGACACAGTGAGAGAGGGAACACAAGCAGGGGGAGGGGGAGAGGGAGAAGCAGGCTTCCCGCCGAGCAGGGAGCCCGATGTGGGGACTCGATCCCAGGACCCTGGGATCATGACCTGAGCCGAAGGCAGACGCTTAACGACTGAGCCACCCAGGCGCCCCAGAAAATAAAGTTTTGTCAGGCAGGGGCAAGGACCTCTGGATTTCTGGTTTGGCATTTGGAGGCTGTCCCCTTCTCTCTCATGTGAAAGAGCAACTCTGCATTCTATGATAAGGAACTGTCTGTGCTACAAATCAGAGGTATGGTGGAAACGTGTCCACCACCACACTATGTAAACCCTTCTGCAGCACCATGGTTTACAAACTGCTGGCAGGACAGAAGACACAACTGCAGCAAAGAGCAGTTATTTCTCAGAAAAAAATTTGAAAGTGACCAGGTGAGACATGGCAAAAGAGTCACCAGAAGCCACCTTGGCTAAGAATCTTTAGATGCTTGTTGCCCACTAGAGAATCCATGCTAAAATGTTTGTGGTTTTGCAGTAGGACCAAGGAATTGGTATGTCTGAAAATATCACACAACAAAAAATAGCTTTACTAACGTTTCAGAGAAGAATGAGACCAAGTACCCCTGCCACTCTCATTTCTCTTTTAGAAGGTGCAAATCTGAATTATCGGAAATAAAATGAGCAAATGCTGTCCTATAATACAAAGGTGACTATACTAATTAGGGGTATTTGTGTAAACAATCTGAATATCATTACCCCTGGGTCTGCTGAGGTTTATATACACACAGTAGTTTTCATTTGTGATTCTCCAGTACATTTTGATAGGGAAGCATCCATACCTAGTTTATCTATTAGTTTGGGAAATAATGGCAAAGTCCATTCCCAACTCCAGGAACAGTGCAATCCAATCCTTTTTTAGAGAGAGGAAATATGTGAATATTTGAGACCACAACCAGAATTCAAATAACTGCAATATGTAGGTATACATTATTTTTCCTCTGGACAACTAATTAATTTAAGGAGATCTCCCTCTCCAAAAGAAAGTATTTAGAAGCTCATTAGTTCCTAAGAAAAGCATTATGTGTGTGACCACTGTGTCTCAACACACTACTCAGTTCTCCTTCATAGAGACTTCACAACAGCCCTGCAAGGGTTAGTTGTTTTATCCTTTTTTTTTTTTTTAAACTGAAGAAACTTAGGCTCACAGATGCAGGAACATTCTAAGCCACACAGCTGGGGACAGAAAGGAGGAAGGCCTGAGTCCTAAGCCTATAGGCTTTCCACCTGCCAGTGCGTCCCAAACAAGAATCACCTGCAAGCACGTAAGGAAAATACAAAATCCAGGCTCACAGATTGTCTGCAAAGGGGCTTGGAAACATGCATTTTTTTTTTTTTTTAAACAAGCCGCTCTCCCTCCACCCTCTTTGTCAACAGGAACGCTTAGGAAAGACAGTCCTTCACGACCCAGCCAGGCGATCTGAACCTGTTCCATCTTCACCAAGAGACCCCCAACGTCCTCAAGAACTCTTACTCCTCTGATCAAACCATCACCTCCACTAAGGCCCCCAGAAGTCCAGATCTTGGAATCTTCTTCTGCCCCTTCTTCACCTCTGAATCCTGCCAATTTTTTTTTTTTTCTTCCCTGTATAATTTCATTTCCTGGCTGGGACCAGGCTCTAACCACCAGACTTCCAGCCGGGCCCCGGAACTCCCAACAGCCTCCAGCCCTTCTGGCTCCTTCCCTAGCCCCTCGGCTCGGGCTGCTATCATCCCAACCCTGCCTCTTCCGTCGGTCACGTTGTTTCCTCCGCTTGGAAGGACCTCTTTCCTCCCCGGGCCCTTCCCAATGCTCGGGGAACTCCTACACAGCCCGAGCGCCTCCGCTTCCAGCCACCCTCGCCTCCCACCACCCCGGCTCTGGGACCAAACCCGGCCTCGCAGCCCAGCAGTGAGCGTCCGTCCTCCCGGCCGCAGCCCCTGCCCCCTCCCCGCTGGCCTCCCCACCCGCCACCTGGCTTCGCAGCGGCCGCTCGGGAAGCCCTCGGCACTTCCCAGAATAGAGAGCAGCTGCCAACGTCAGGCTGCCGCCCGCCGCGGGGTTCCGGGCACACGGGGTGCGGGCGGAGGGGACTGGACTTCACTCTGGCCTTCCGTCTCCCCCCAACGGGCCGGGAAACTGAGGCCCAAGGCCGGCGGCAACTTCCCCAGGGTGCACAGTCCGCGAGGGCCCGACCAGTCCCGGGCCCCAGGCGTCCCGACTCCCATCCGCGAGCCCTCGACCACACGCGCCGCCCGGTCGCCCCGGAGAGCCGGACGGGGAGCGGGTCTCTGAGGGAGCGCTCCGCCCGGGACCGCGCAGAGCGCCAGACGCGGCCAACTCGCCGCCAAAGTTGCCTCCCAGCCTGCCCTCGCCTCTCACCTCCGAGGCACACCTTCCCGCGGGCCCTAGCAGCCGCACTCTCACATCCGGTCCACCTTACGCACACCCCTCTCCACGCTCTCCCACGGCCCCTCTCCCTCCCACGCCTGCGGCTCGCGGCCGCTCCCCCGCGCCCCCTCGCGCACTCCCACCCGCGCCCGGGGCGCGCCTTCCCCGCCCCGCCGCACGCCTGGCCTCCGCGCCGCGCCCGCCCGGGCTTCTGGCGCCCGGGAGCCGCAGCCCCGGGCCGCGACCCGCTTCCGCCCGCCCGGCGGGAGGCAGAAGCCCGGGTAGCCGTGCGGGGGGCGAGGGGCTCGGTGGCGCGGGGCGGGGAGGGGGCGCTCGCTCGCTCACTCTCGGCTGCGCACACGCCCGTACAAACTCTCACACAGACACACGCGGGGTGCGCTGCCGCCGCCCGCCGCTGCTCCTCCTCCCGCCACCGCCTTGAGAGAGAGAGAGAGAGGAGAGAGAGAGAGAGGGAGGCAGAGAGAGCGCTTTGTCCGCGCGCCGCCGCCCGGCCCGGGACTCTGCCCCGAGGAGGCAGCCGCGCCGAGTCCCCGCCTCCGCCTCTGCCCCCGGGCGGGCCGGGCCGGCCGCGGTGGGGGGAGCCAGGCTGAGGGTGGGGGTGGGTGGCGGGCGGGCGGAGGGCGGGGAGGGGGGGCGGAGGAGGAGGAGGAGAGACGAGGGCAGCGGAGGAGGCGAGGAGCGCCGGGTACCGGGCCGGGGGAGCCGCGGGCTCTCGGGGAAGAGACGGATGATGAACAAGCTTTACATCGGGAACCTGAGCCCCGCCGTCACCGCCGACGACCTCCGGCAGCTCTTCGGGGACAGGAAGCTGCCCCTGGCGGGACAGGTCCTGCTCAAGTCCGGCTACGCCTTCGTGGACTACCCCGACCAGAACTGGGCCATCCGCGCCATCGAGACCCTCTCGGGTAAGCAGTCGCCGCTGCCCCCTCCCCCCGCCTCGCCCAGCTCCGGCCGGGACGGCGCCCGGAGGGAGGCCGAGCCCTGCGGGCGGCGCCCGGCGGGGGCTCCCGCGCCCGCACGCTCACTTCCACGCACCAGACCCTCAACTCTCGCCGCCGGCCCGATCCCGGGACGGCCCGCTCCCCTCCCCCCACCTCTCCGGACTACCCCCCTGCCCTCCCAGCCGCAGCCCTGGGGCGACCCCCGTGCCGCTCCGAGGGTGCCCAGGGCTCACTCGCTCTCTGGGGGCACCCTTCCTCCCCCTGGCTCCCTGAGCTGCTCTCCAGAGTTTCCCCACCCCCATCCTCAGAGAGCCCCCGTCCCCTCTCTTGCCTGACCTTCCCGTCACCCCCTTTGTCAGGGGACCCTCTCCAAATCCTGCATCTCCTTCTCCCTTGACCGGACCTTACCCTTTTCCGTGCCTCGTGCCCGGGACCTCTCGCCCTCTGGCGTCCCCTGAGCCGCACTCTCCTTTCAAGCCCCCTCCCCACCTCGCCCCGCGGTCCCCCACTTTCGGCACCCCCTCGGCGCCACCCTGATGATCCCCTCCGAGGTTTCGGGGCTCCCCCAACCCCAGCCCCTGCACGACGGCACCTCTCTCTCGGTCCTCTCCCGAGCCTCAGTCCCCTCTCGCTCGTCTCTCAAGCGCTCCTATTTTTCTCTGAATTTTTTGTCCGATTTTATTGAGAAGAACTCGGGGCTGGGGGCTTTCCGCCGCCTGTCCCCCCGCCTCCCGCTCGGCCAGAAGCACCTTTTTACGAGGTGCCCTGTCTCAACTCGGTGGGGGCCCGGGCTGAGAACCGGGAAAGAGGCGACCGGGGGGCCCGCGAGAGCGCTGGAGCCCAGACGGGAGACGGAGAGCGACACACACACACTCGCGCGCGCGCGCACTCACCAACTCTCCCTCTCGCACACGCACCGCTCGGAGCCGCGCTCGCCCCCGGGGCGGGAGCCTGCGCCCCCCGAACCCCGGCCCGGCGGGAGCCCCTTCCCCACTGGCGCGCGGGGTGGGGGCGGGGCGGCAGTAAGGCCAAGGTGACACCCAGGAGCCGGCCGGGACTGGGCTCTCGCAGAAGCGGCCCCGGGGTGGTGGTGGTAGGGGGGTGGGGGGCTTCAGTGCGTCTTCTCGAGGCCACCGGGTGGAGAGGGCAGGGAGGGGAGCGCAGCGGAGCCTTCGGGGCCCGGGTTAGCGGAATGGAGAGGTGGGGGCCGGGAGAGGAGCGGGGCCGCGCCAGCCCTGCAGCTTGAGTTTCAAATGAGCTCATCCTTTCAAATTGGCGCCGCTCTTTATTAAATTTGTTTTTCCGGTAATGCCACCCACAGCTATACCTGGGGTCGGATCCGGGCTCGCGCCCTTCCCACCTCGTCCCAAGACTCGGGGCGCCCACCTTGCTTCCCACTGGGAACCAAGTTTGCCCAGCTCGAGCGGGGTAGGAGACCCCTTGAGGGCGCCCGAAGGCGGAGCCCGAGCGTGGAGTTCTGTGCGTGCCCCTCCTAGACCCTCGCCGGTTTGATCTAAGGAAGGTTCTGAGTGCTTTAATTTCTGTTTTAAAGGTAAAGTGGAATTGCATGGGAAAATCATGGAAGTTGATTACTCAGTCTCTAAAAAGCTCAGGTAAATATATTTTGCTTAGTTACTTTGTGATAGGGCTTACGTATAAATACAGAAATACATTCAGTTTTTTAAAGTGTGCTTTTATAGTTTTTAAAAAAGGCTTTTGTTTGTTTTGTTAAGTGGAGATAACATAGTTTAGAAAGTTACATTTTTTTACTTTCATTATATAAGGTGTTTACTGTACTTGGAAAATATCTGGTGCCTTATTGGGGGTGAGGGGTGGCGAACCCTAGCTGTGTGAAATTCGCTGGGACCGTTAAACTTGTTTATCAAAACTTGCCTCCCACCCCCCACTCCCACCCCTACCCCAGCACAGTGGCAACAAACGCTTGTCAAGACTTCCTGTGAGATGTTAAGAGTAAATATTTACTTTGTCAGCTAAATTGCTGAACTAAACTTCGCGATTAATTAGTTTTCTTTTTTAGATAGCTTAACGTTGAATAATAAAATAATTCAGTAAGGGGTCAATATTTTGCATAGCACTCTAAAGAAATAAGTTGTTTGGATTGGCTGGCAGTTAAAAAGCCAGACTTTTTTAGTCACTGAGACTACTGACTATTGCTTCTGAGCGTTTTGTTGTTGTTGTTGCTTTTAAGATATGTTTGAGGCTAAATAAGTATCTTTGTGAAATCTATAGTTATATTTAAGTGCACTGTTGTTAATGAAGGAGTAAAGAGTTTTGTGGAAGTTGGATTTCTCCACAGTGATTTGCCTACGTGAGAAGTATCTATGAGGAGAGAATGAGGGAGAACATCTTTGTTTAAAGTTTATTGTGGACTTTAAATTGGGGCCCTTTATTACTCATTCTAGATTTTTTTTTTCTCCCATGTGTCCTAACTTAGTTTATATCCCATTCACATACATTTCTTCACCATTAGTCATTAAGTAGCTGGATTGAAAACTCTAAGTCTTTGATCTACCACCTTTACAATTTGTGATACTCAACATTGTAACCGCTTACTTGATTTTTACCAGAATTGAATAGATTTTAAAACAAACGTACTAATTTTATAAATACTTAGATGTTTTGTTAAAGAGGTTTTAAAAATTGTGGGCGCATTTTCAGATACTTTTATTTTAACTAAGCGACAGAGTATCTTTTGTTTGCAAATGATTCTGTGACATATCACAAAGCTAATGCCTTTTTAAAAAGGCAAAAGTTATGATTTGCAGTTTCATGTGTAATACTAAGCTAGTTCTTCTCTCTAGGAACAGATGTAGTGTGTAACTGGTTTTTCAGTTAAGTATTTTAATTTATATACTTTTCTATAAAGTTTTTTTTTGCCTGAGAAATCCAAGTTGAAACTTTCTGATATATTAAGTACTTATTGTAAATTTAAATTACTCATCCTACAACACTTGAAAATTTGATGACTATATTGAGCAAAACTTGAAAGAACCACCTAAAACATTTGATGGGCTATTATTCTATAAATGCCTAATTCTATTGGCTGTCTAGCTGTTTTGAGTCCTTTTTGGGGTTATAATTAATAAAAATCACTAGAATTTTAACTTTGTTTAGTTGGTGTCTCATTTCATGTTGCAAAGTACATTATTTCATGTTGCAATGTAAGGGAAATACTAATTTATCTAAAGTTATTAACCTCTCCTAAGACTTCTCACAAATAAACTTCTTCTAAACTTTTTCTTTCAAAATGAAGAGGTTATTTGCTGTTAGCCAGAGTGTCATTTAAGTAATTTTGTTGTGTTTATGTAAGAGTTCAGAATTAAAAGCATGTCCCCAATTTTTAGTATCAATTAAATAAAGAGCATACTAGGACTTATATAGCCCTATTAGTACATGATTTCTTTGAACATGTGGGCGATATGAAATACCTAGGAGGTAGATTAAAATGCACTCTGTATGATTCACTACACTGAAGACGTCTGACATACCAAATGTATGCATAAGCTGCTGCTGTAGAGGGTTGCATCATTTCTGATTGGATGGTTTTACTCTTTTTTTTCCCTTTCCTTTATTGGTTTAAAATGCAGGAATTAGTTGCTTGTACTGCAGGCTAAGGGAGAGATGGCTAATGACTGGCGTTGTGTACTGAGCTCAGACCCCTGGGATGAAGCAGCTGTATGTTCTCATGTACAGGGCACTACCACGGTGCTGGCTTTCAAAAAGCAGGGTACTGTGACATTTGAAACCAAAGCTTTTATGTTATATGGTGACTATTTTGGTGTTCCTTTGTTGCATTTCCATGAAATTTAACAAGTTAGAAGTAAATTTGTCAGCGTTAAGTCAGTTCTATATGTGGTTTTTGTGTTAGTTGAAGTGAAAATGTGAAGAAAACAATTCATCCTCATTGCTTGCTTACTTAAAAAATCATTTAACAATTGAGTGCTCATTTTCTTTATATTGTTCTGATTTCTTTCTGTTTTCAAGAATCAGTTTTAGTATCTACATTCCAAATAGATTTTTTTAAGCTAATGATACTTTGGGAGGAGATGTTTTTATCTTAAGTCATGAAATTATTGGCATGCCATTTGCTTACCAATTGGGTCTTTTGTTATATATCATTCTAGCATCATTTTACATGTGCTATTATAGTAGACAGCCTAGATAACCATTATTTTCTCAGGGTCATCAGAAGCAGAAAACTCTTTTTCCTTTTTGCCATATGTGTTTCATTCTTACTAGATACAAAGTATTGTAATGCAAACCATAGACAAACCATCTATTTTTCTTACTTTCTAAGTTGATTTCAGGCTTTGTTGAGTAAAAATCTTTGGATTGTTTTTCTCTATTCATATTTGTTGGTAGTATATATAAATCAAAGATTACTTAAAGAGGAAGAACTTGGTAGTGACTTTAAAATTCTGCTAAAAGTTGTGGAAACTTCTTGACAGAAATTTCATTTTTGATGTTGAGGAGAGTTTAGTTTAAAAATATATACATATATCTGCATATGTATCTACACACATACACTCGTGCGCACACATCACATAAATTGTTTTGAGCTAAGACATACGCTAACCTGAATGTGCTTTGTAACTAAAATTGAATGATTCTGTGAGAAACAAAACTTTGAAAAATGCAATTTCTGCCCACTGCTAGGAAGTAACCAAGTGGTGCTAGACATGCTTTCACTGAGATGGTGTGAATACTATGAGGTAGTGTAGGAAAAAGCTATGAATTTGTCTTTCATGAGTTAAAAATCAGTAATTGTGTTCTCTCCAATGCAAATGAATTCGGTCTCCTATAGGAATGTTAAAGAAAACAGTATCTCAATTGTATTTTGCTTGTATGTACTACATTGTGTATAGTTGAATTAAATACCAAAAAGGAAAAAAAAAAAAATCACCCAACCTCAAGCCCTCCCTGCAACAAAGGCTTTTGCTGCATCAATTTTTAATTTTGTAGCAACAGAAAAGACTTTTTTATGTTAAAATCATATGATAGCCTTCTATTTAAAGAATTTGTTGAATTAAAAATTAATTCCTGAATTTAATTACATAGATTCCATGTGTGGATATAACATATATTAATATAAAATACATGTCAAACTGTAAGGTAACTTATGATTTGACTTTGAGTTGGACGTTTAGTTTCCCATTTTTAAAACAAAAATTTTTTCATATGGTTCTAGGCAATGCCATAAAGAATTACACATTTTTGCGACCTTTAAGAGATAATAGAAGCAACAAAGAAAAATATTAGTTGATAATTCAGGTGATAATGTAGGTTTAAAGTTCTAGCTTACAAATATTACAAGACTGGTCATTTGGTGTTTTTATGTTATTTAGCTAAATATTAAAAAACATTGAAAGCTACAAATCAAAATACTTTTTATGTGCTGCTTGATTTTCCTATTTGTCAAATTTATCTCAGTTTTAAATTTGTATTGTAGCAATTTATAAAAGTATTAAATGGCTGCATCTGACCATTAATTTTAAAAGGAGGTTTGGTGATGTTTAATACATTTGTCAAATGGTGTTTTTTAAAATAATGTTTCCGTGTAATTATGGCTGGATATAAGATGACCAGTAAGGGATGGTCTCAGAGTTTTGTTTTTTACTATTTTAACCTGAGACTACATAAAGATGAGAGAAGATTAGTAGTATTTGTACAATACCTTTTACACATGGTGAAATAATGTATTTTCTTTAAGAAGAATTTTTTAAAGGACATTAGATGATTTAGAACTAATTGCATGTCAAATTTTACATTTAACTATTTTGAGTAGATTTTTTTTTTTTAATGGAAGTTGCTCCAGTTTTTCAGCTGGGGGGATGTAAATGAGGTTGAAAGTGCATAAAAGGATAGTCATTGGGCACACTTACTAAAAGTCAAAACAATGAAAATCAGATTTCTACAGGAACTTTTTACACATATCTGATACTTCTCAACTTTCTAAATATTTGCTGTCTATTGCTGAATCACTCTTCCAAGTCTTCTAATGAAATTCTCAAAAGTAGATGAGCAATTGGTCAGAGTTGTGAGAGGATATTATTTGAGCTAAGTGTGTCATCTCTGTGATTCAGTGGGGTGTGTGCACATGGGTGTCTGTGTGCATGTGTGCTTTGTGGGGGACAGTACGTTCAGACAGATGGTATCAAGAGGGAAGTGGAGGAAATCTTTAATTGAGCAACATTTGCTCTGGAGTTTAGAATCTGACAAGGCAAATGAAAATTGCTGGATGTTTGAACCTTGTGACAAAGGGAATCAGTATTTGCTTTGAGTGATACATAACTCTTGTAGGTGGTTAACCTTTTGGAAGCCAGGGCTCCAGCACCTGTGGTGGCTTCTGCACCGAGTGTGCTGCTGGGAGGACGATGTAATGCACAGTGTACTCTCCTTCCTCTTGCTTGGATATCCTGTCTCACTAATAGAGTTAGCTCAGTGATTCTGTGAAGGCTCTGATGATGTATAAGCCATTTTTATAAATGTTAGAAAATTCAAAATTTGAATATGCATTTTCATTTAGAAATTCTATACTGTGGAAGACAGTATATTATTTTGCACAACAGAAGTACTCTGACAGAATCAATTTCATTAGAAGCATAAATATTGAACTGGTTTCTTTGGAGACTCTTAAAAAAAGTTTCAAAATATACTTTTAAAAATTCCACTTACATGCCACCAAAGTGTCTTCACGTTCTTTTTGGTGTTGAAGAGGAGAGTGGCGTGACTTGGCTAAGCCAGTTTTTTAAACCAGTTTTCTAAAACTTTTAGTCAAAAGCATTATCTCTCAAAAGTTATGATTAACTTCTTAATTTGAAGGATGGCATAGTTCTGTTTAACAAAACATGCCCAAGTAATTTATTAGTCAAGGTTTATCCTTTTTACACTGAAATTCAAGTCCAGTCAGTTTGGGTAGTCATTCAGAACACTATCATTGAAGAAAATGTAATAGCAAATAAACAACGAACACCTACCGGTAAAGATAACAGTTTTTCCTCCCATTTATTATCATTAAAATATTTTAAAAAATCTTTTACTTTATAATTTGACTTCATGCTTACAAACTTGTAATTTTCATTTGGTGGCATGGACTGTATGGGTTCTATTTTCGGCAGCAAAATTGCAGAGTGCTCAGAGCATTATTTTTAAGGTTTTTCTTTTCCTGTTTTGATCATGTACTTTGGTCTTTGCATAAAATAGAGAAGAAAAATTATTTTCCTTTATAGAAAAATTGAAATTCTGTTGCTTTGGCTTCCAAAGACAAGGGAGGATATGATAATTGTTTCTTTAATTTGGTTTAGAGTTTGACGGCATATTGAGGTAAAGATTAAGTAGACCAGAGAAAATGGATGCTTTTGCACTAATAGCAGGCAATCAAATCTGAAAGCTAACCCAGTGTCCATCATTGAATAGATATATGTCTCCTTCCAAGCCTCTCTTTCTCACTATGTAATAGGCTTGCATTTTTGAGATACATTTTGTTCATTTATTCCCAGATTTCTTTGTTATTTATCTATTCTGTACTTTATTCTTAAAATGTGAATATTACTTAGAATTTTCCCATTCTGTTTACTATCAAGAATATTTCATAAAATAGCTGTTTTAATGAGTCCCATAAATGAAAATTAAGAGGGGCGCCTGGGTGGCTCAGTCGTTAAGCGTCTGCCTTCGGCTCCGGTCATGATCCCGGGGTGCTGGGATCGAGCCCCGCATCAGGCTCCCTGCTCGGCGGGAAGCCTGCTTCTCCCTCTCCCACTCCCCCTGCTTGTGTTCCCTCTCTTGCTGTGTCTCTCTCTGTCAAAGAAATAAATTTTTAAAAATCTTAAAAAAAAAAAAAGAAAATTAAGAGTTCGAATGCATATTTTAGACTTTCTGATATTTACCTGTATCATAAGAAATGTACCTAATGACCAGGAAAATATGTATGGGACCATTTCAGCTTTTCTCATTATGATATAATTAATATGTGCCAGTGTGTGAGAATTTGCCTTAGGGGGAAGCTTGGATTTTTAATTTTTGTTTTGAATGTGATCAGAAAGGTTGTTTCATGATTCCATGTGTTGATGTGTAAATAATGCTAGTAGCATTCTCTCGGGGAGATATATGTATTTTTATGTGCCTGCATCGTATATTCATATAGTATTGATGTCTCAGTCTCTTCAACACATTATTTCATTTACTCCAAATAATAATTATGTGAAGAAGATAGGACAAGTAATTTCCTCCCCTTTTTTCTGATGAGGAAACTTAGTTTCAGAGAGATTTAATAATTTGCCCAAGGCCACATGGCTATTAAATAAAGCTGTGGCTAGAGCCCAGGTCTTCTGATCCTCAGTCCAGCATGCTGAGACTTTTTTTTTCCTATTTTTTAAATTAAAGAAGTCAGTCAAAAGTGTTGTAAGGCTCAAAGGGTGCCTTTCAAGAGTGATGGAAGTATATGAAAATAGATTTGTTTGTGAATGATCCTTTGCAGTCTTATTCTTACATCAATCTGAGTTATCTGTACTTTGTTACAGTTTTTTTAGAAGCAGAAATAATTAGAAACAAACAGAGACAATTTAAACATTACCAGCAGCATTACCTCCTCCTAACACCATGCTCGCCCATAGACAGAAGTGGGGTTGGAGTTTGTTGCTTTTTTCAGTGGTTGCATTCCTTGTGCTATGAAATAGAACACTGCCAAGAAAGACGTATCTCTCGACATCTTGCACCACACACATTAGGCAGTGAGCTGTAGCTCTGGTCAAGACTATCAGCCTTGTGGTAAAGGAAAGTCTAGCTCAAGGAATCACTTGGGTGGGTTCTTCCTGGGTTTTAACCAACCCATTGCTGGAGGTCAGGACTGTGTTTTGGTTTCTTTTCCTGGTGGCTGCCAGGTCTTTGAGAGACATTAGATTTGGTGTCTCTCTGCTTCACTTTCTGTACAGAATATGGCCTTTGGCCTCTCTTGTGGGGATGGAATGAGTATTAGTAGGATAGTATCCATGAAGTTTTCAGATTCATTAATGATACAATCACTCAAAAACATATACTAAATAACTAAGCATGTGAAGTGCAGTTCATTTTCCCTTAATTGTAAACTTTCCCTGCATTTATCCTCTTGTTTCCTTTAAGTTTTGTGTACTGTCCTATGTATATGGTGGTGGTGGAAGGGAGGAAGGCACTATCAAAAAATAATAGGTGAAAAGATTATTTCCAACTCCCCACACATTTCATTTCTTTAAGTTAGGATAGTCTGGAGTAAGGTATTGGATGTTCTGTGGAATTCTGACTCTGAAGATGGGGAAGGAAGGTAACTAATACTTAGGAAGCAGTTCCTGTGCTAGGGGGCTGCACGAGGCCTTCTGTGTATCTTATTTTATCCTCACAACAGCCGGGAGAGACCTGTACTTCATCCTTTTTACAGATAGGGCAGTCAGGCTTCAGGCTCAAAAGCAGCTCCTCCTTCCACCTGACCAAACCTGCTTCAAAGAAACAGTGGTCCTATTACCTTTGCTCTCCTCCTAATTTAAATATAGTAACAGGGCGCCTGGGTGGCTCAGTTGGTTAAGCGACTGCCTTCGGCTCAGGTCATGATCCTGGAGTCCCAGGATCGAGTCCGGCATCGGGCTCCCTGCTCGGCGGGGAGTCTGCTTCTCCCTCTCCCGCCCCCCCCCCTTGTGCTCTCTCTCTCACTCTCTCAAATAAATAAAAAATAAATAAATAAATATAGTAACAGTACCCTACCAGTAAAGCAGGAGTTGTGATAATGTTTACATAGGCTACAGAGTAACTTTGTATGTTTTTCCCAACTCAGAATAAGAGATAAAGTTTACATGTATACAACAGATATGCTGAGGAAGATAAGGTGCTGAAGTTTAGTTATTTTTAGTATAATTGAAAAACAGCTAAAAGTGTTAGTCATAATTTGAGGACACTTTTTGAAGTAGTCCTTCCTATTGTAGAGGCGTTAGTAATTATGAAAGAGAGGTGTTTTTAAAAGTCATTGTGGCTGAAAACTAACATAATGTGTATGCAGTGTGGGGAGAGGGTCTGTATTCATGCTTTTGGCCCAGATATATTTTTTTAAACCCTGAAAAAAGACTCAGCCTTTTTTGTTTAGGACCTAGAATGTTGCACAAAGTTTGGCATGGTTTCATTTTCATCTGTATATAAAAAAATGTGTATGGTCTAGAGAAGGAAAATATGGGATTCTCACAAATTGCTTTTCATAAAATGATTCATCTTACTAACATTAGAAAATTTTAAACCTTTCTGACACGTGAAAATGTCAGTGAAAGCACAGGGAGTGGAAAGATGGGTCTTTTTTTTTTTTTTTTAAAGATTTTATTTATTTGACAGAGAGAGAGCACAAGCAGAGGGAGAGAGAGGGAGAAGCAGGTTCCCCGCTGAGCAAGGAGCCCGATGTGGGACTCGATCCCAGGACCCTGGGATCATGACCTGGGCCGAAGGCAGCCACTTAACCAACTGAGCCACCCAGGTGTCCCGAAAGATGGGTCTTTTTGATACAATACTTAAATATTATATAGTACATTGGTGACTTTTTTAAGTAAACAAGATGTAAGATACAATTATACTATCAATGAAATGAGATTTACAAGAGTTTTGCTTCTAGAGATAGAGGTGCTTTTTTGATAAAAACATAATCTTATGAACTTTATTATAATTAAAAAATAATGATTTTTCTCAGTCAAGAACCTCTAATAGAGCTTAAAATGTTATCAGAGAAGACATTTTTATTATCTGGCTACATCTTCTCTTTATGCTTTCTCTTCAAAAAGCAAAGCAAAAAATATGTAATCGAATGGTGATTCTGGGGACAGGTTAACCTCAAACCAATTCACAAAATAGAAGATATTTTGAAAAAGCTCATGTGAGGACAGGCTATGACTGTATTATGTGGAGACCTTTTACTTGAGTCCCTCCTGATCTTTGTGATTTTAACAATGCATAATGAAAAATGGATGTTTTTCTTCATTGTATGGGTAAGACTTTGGAGTAAAATATTTGTGCATCTTTGAGAGAGTCATATAGATGATTCAACAGTTTAACACTAAGAAAAATGGAGTTTAGCCTCTTCAAATAGAAGGAAGGGGGAATGAGAGAAAGAAAGAAAGACAGACAGTTGGAGGGAGAGAGGGAAGGAAGGGGGACAGGAGACAGGCGGCATAGGTGACTGAGTGAACTGTGTCAGGCAGCTCGTGCATTCTCTGATTCCAGAGCACAGGGGAAAGACTGGTACTCACTGATAGTGCAGAGAAGACAGTAAGTGACTCCAGTGGTGCCAGCAGGACTGAAAATCTCACACAATTTATTCTTTGATGTTTAAAAACTCTAGGAGTATGTGGCTGGCCTGCCCCACAAAAGGTTTTGCATTTCTTTCTATGAGGCTCTGTACTGGCCACTTCCTCCCTCCCTACCTCCCTCCCTCCCTCCCTCTGTCTCCCTCTCTCTCTCATTCTCCTTCCCCTTTGCATTTCCATGGGGATGGCTAGGCAGGGCTGGAAGGTGCCTGCTGTGCAGGCCTACCTCCAGTGCAGTGCCCCCTCGCTGGCTGAGTTTGGGGAAGCCAGGGAGGCGTGTGTGCGCTTGCTCAATATGTTGGAATGTATGGGTTCTGTGGCATACACTTACCGGGAAAGTGCAGCAGACAGACACACAGACCCACACACAGACACACACACACACACATACACACACGCTTGTCAGTGGTTGGGGGGGGTTGTCAAACATAGCTGGCTTTTATGAAGAGTTGAAAATTTGGGAAGGAATTTCCTAGTGTTGAAAGTTTAGGCTACTTTTCTCCCCCCTAGAGTGCAATTGTATTTTTTTTTTGTAAAGGGAAAACATCCCCCCCCCCCCCCAAATACCGTTGAAGGATAGAAAAAAAATTTGTGGATGCATAATCTGGCCTTGCTCCTGGATCTTGCTGTACTCTTTCCCCCTTTCTCTTTATATGAATAGTGATGTCTTCAAATCATGGACACTGAATTTGTAAAATAAGCTTTTGAAAACTCTGAGTTGTGTCACTGCTAATGATGATAGAATCAAGGATCTTTAGAAACCAAGTTTTAAGCTCAGTTATTTTAAAATGTAGGATTAATCTCCCTTTTGAGGAATAAAGAATAAAATACTTGCTCAACGAAGACTTCTAATTTTTTTTGCCCCTTAATATTTTTTAAAATTTTACATTCATTTATTTTTTTTATTCACAAAAGATTTGAGATAACAAAGGTGCTGTTTATTCAATTATTTGAAATAAAGAAGACAGAGATTTAGTCTTATGAAGTAGGTTAGTGAAACTGACATTTTGTTTTAAGGGCTATAAAAGACTGGGAACAGGTGGTTGGTTCTAATATAATTCTTTATACATCTTAGGAGATTTGCCAGGGAAGAGTTAGCTCTTTGGTTCATTGATTTTTGTATTAATGGTTTGCTGTGCATGTCTGTTTCAACGATTTCAAGACAATAATTGTGATATTGAAAATTGGTGGCTTTAGTTCACGATTATGGACAAGATGTTAATACCTGCCTTAAAAATTTCCAGGCCTGGGGCGCCTGGGTGGCTCAGTCGGTCAAGCGGTTAAGCGTCTGACTCTTGATTTCAGCTCAGGTCATGATCTCAGGGGTGGGTGAGATCAAGCCCGGCATCAGGCTCTATGCTCAGCAGGGAGTCGAGCCTGCTTAAGATTCTCTCCCTCTCCTTCTGCCTCTGCCCCTGCTTGTGTGCTCTCTCTATAAAATAAATAAATAAATCTTTAAAAAATATTTCCAGGGGTGCCTGGGTGGCTCAGTCGTTAAGCATCTGCCTTCAGCTCAGGTCATGATCCCGGGGTCCTGGGATCGAGCCCCGCATCGGGCTCCCTGCTCCGCGGGAAGCCTGCTTCTCTCTCTCCCACTCCCCCTGCTTGTGTTCCCTCTCTCGCTGTCTCTCTCTGTCAAATAAATAAGTAAAATCTTTAAAAAAAAATGTTTACAGGCCAAAGTCCTATCTTTTACTCCCCATGGTAGTACGTTTAACAGTGTGTTCCACAAAGCCTGAGGATTCTGAGGAGATGCCAAATTCATGGGAAGGAAGAAGTGGACATATGTACATGGGAGATCCTGGCTTCTTAACCACCTTTCAGTCAGAAAACAGCTATATTCATTGCAGTTTTATGTGTTGGAGTTCAGGCTAGAATTTGGTTCAGAAAAGAGGTTTGCTGCTTTAAAAAACAGTTTGAAAGTTATCTGTCCTATAGTATATAATTCTGGGCCTTGAGTCCATTCCTTGTTCAGACATTCCAGCAGATCCAAAACTCCTTCTCAAGGAAAATTTAGACCCTGCCTTTGCTACTTCTAAATCTACTTCCTGTGGAATGGCCTGTCACTTTCGCTTTAGTAACAAATGTTTGCTTTGCCAACTGCATGCCAGACTAAATCTATGGATTTTTCTATAATCAATAGCACAGAATGTTTGCCCTTCGGGAACTTTCTAAGGAGCTCCTTGGCCAATGATTGCACTTCAGTTCTTGGTAGAGCCATTAGAGTCAACTAACTTTGAAGAGTGATGGGTCTGGTGACAAGGGACCCACTCATTGATCAACAATAGGGCTTTGCTTCAGGAGGTCCAAGCAGGTTGGCCCTCCTGCCCCTTCTTTAAGCAGAGCGTCCCTACTTTTATCTGTTGCATATGGTGAGTTTCCATAAACACAGGGGTGATCTTCAGAATATTTTCAACTGGTTAGAATGGACACCTCACAAGTCAGAGGGGACATAAACCATTATCTAATACACACTTGCACAGCATCAGTCCTGCATGCATGAGTCTTGTTCTAGAACAGGTTATTAGGGGCGTGTGGGTGGCTCAGTCGGTTAAGCGTCTGCCTTCGGCTCAGGTCCTGATCCCAGGGTCCTGGGATGGAGCCCCTCCTCGGGCTCCCTGCTTAGCGAGAGCCTGCTTCTCCCTCCCCCTCTGTCTGCCTCTCTTTCTCTGTGTCTCATGAATAAATAAATAAAATCTTAAAAAAAAAAAAAAAACCCAGGATATTATTACTTCAAACAATATATGTTATTCTCTCAGTGATTTCTTAACCTGTGGTCAAGGACTCTTGGGGGCAGTACCTTGGACTTTGCCTTCTGTGTTATTTAAAGAGCCTCCTGGAGGGTTTTCATGCCCAGAGAGAGAGGAGGCTCCCCTCCGAGCTCTGCTTTGTGCCCATGTACTCCATCGCTCCAGCTTCAAAGACCACTGATTTCATATCCTACATCCAAGTTTTGTAGTAAGGTTGTCACAAGAAACCACCATATATTTACAGGGGTCCACACTCAAATACCTGCAGGTGATATAAGTGGTGGCAAGGGGGGGTTTCTGTGACGGACAGGAGACGTAGCTCTTAAGTCAGCTTCAGCCAGCTGCTACATGTGGAAATGTAAGGCCAGTGTTCGCAAATCTGTTTTTCCAGAAGAAGCTGGAAGTCAGAATTCCTATGTTAAGTATTGGCAACAATTCAAAAATTTTTGTAGAGATTGTGAAGGTCGAAGAAGATAACTTGTGGGTTGAATCTGGCCCACGGGTTGCTGGTTTGTAGTCTCTGCCACATGAAAATTCGGCAGCTTCTATAAGATATTGTTGAAGACTCTCTCCATTATGTTTAGTATCTCCTACCCTTAAGGCTTGTCTGTGAATGAGAGGGGAAAGTCCTTCTGTTGATGAACTGGATAAACTCGTATGTCTCTTATCTAAAGATGATGATAGCTGTTTAGAAGCTCAAAATTAAAATTATGTCTCAGTTGCTGCAGCCATCCTTAGTTTAGTTAGTTTTCTGGAATAATTATTTTCTCTACTATAAAGTACCTTACACTTTTAATTTTATATCCTTATTATGTTTCTATTATATGGAACCATCTGAAATCCTTTTGTAAATTTAGAAGGTACATATGCTGAATGTGTGACCATCTTATAATTTTATGTATATGCTATTTCATTATACATGTTCATGAGAAAAAAAACAAGCCCTATTTTCATATAATTGGAGGAACGTATTTCCTCATCGGTCTCAATTATACCTCCTCCAGTTAAACACTGGGCCAGCTATAGATGATGTTTTAAACTGTTTTTAAGAAGGTATGATTCTCATATGTCTAGCAAACTTTTTTTTTTAAATAAGAGCTTGAATTCTGCCTGTAAATCAACATCTGATATAAGGCAGGTAGTTTTAAAAGCATAGTGTGGGGGCGCCTGGGTGGCTCAGTCGTTAAGCGTTTCCCTTTGGCTCAGGTCATGGTCCCAGGGTCCTGGGATCGAGCCCCGCATCGGGCTCCCTGCTCAGCGGGAAGCCTGCTTCTCCCTCTCCCACGCCCCCTGCTTGTGTTCCTTCTCTCACTGTGTCTCTCTCCGTCAAATAAATAAATAAAATCTTTAAAAAAAAAAATAAAAGCATAGTGTGTACTTGGCAGGAAAATTCAGTGGTGAAAAGTAGTGCTTTTAAATATTTTTGAAAAGTGTTTTGGTTACTGTTGCACTTTCTTGTATTTAAGTTGAGGAAATTGAAAGCCGTATGGATTCTGCTTCTGGGTCCTGGGTGCAGTAAATACTCATTAAGGCCAAACTAAATGGAAACTGCCAGTTACCTGAGGGACCTTTACAAAAAAAAACAACAAAAACACAAAACCCAAAGAAAACTGAAACACAAAAAACTAGTAGGATTGTTGGATTAGCATTTTAAAAATGTATCTTTTTATTCTAAAACTTACATGAAATGAAATAGCTCATTAAGAATCCCTATAATGGTAAGGTAGAGCGCATGTCTTGGGGAACATAAAATTAGATGATCTATGGTAAGACATAATAGAGTGGCATATAAGAGTCTGAGAATTCAGGATTTCATTTGGTTTCCCTCATTTGTGAAGGATCTAATGGCTATCAGTTCCATAAAAATAATCAACTCTATTTTTTGGACTGATCTTTTGAACTTTAAAATTTTGAAGTTCCATGAAATCTTGCTCTTGTCTTGTTTTTTATTTCCACTGGTGCATCTTGAATGCCTTGAAAAGTGAAATTAGCTGCTCGTTAAATATTTTTCAACTTTTAAAAATTAGAGCCATAATAAGGTATCCTTAATAATTTGCTTTTATTTCTTTTCCTCTTCTTTATTTTCAAGCTGAGGGTGGGGAGAAATAGCAGTTCAAAGATTTTACTCTTTTGTGAATGGGTTTTTCAGTCTTTGTACTGAATCCTTGGCCTAAGTGGAATGAAACCTTCATGGGCATTTTAGGTACAAAGGTCCTTTAAAACATGAGGTGCACTGCAAAGAGCAGTTTCCCAGGGCCGCAAAGTGAGTTTTGGAAAGCAGAGCCTTAGATTTGGTGGAACCAGAATAGGTTTTGCAAATCAGTCTTAATAATAATAATAATAATAATAATAATAATAATAATAATGGTGGGTTAATCTTAGTATTACCAGATTCAGTGTGATTACTCGAAAATACAATTTTCTCTGTAGATATTTCTCTCTCCAACCCAAATTAGATTAAAAATATGCCAGGAGTCATGGAAGGAAAACATATATAGCCCCCCCCCCCCCACACACACAAATGGCTATCCTCTTATTGCAAGATAGTAGGTGGATACAAGAAGCAAGTTAAGTTGTGTTTTTATGTAGTAAATCAAAGATGATCAGCTTAAGCAGACAGTGTCTGAAATTGTGAAAAAATAGACAAGTGCAAAAATGACAGAATTTACCAATGGGTAAGATAATGCATACCCAAGGAAATGACTGATCTTAAAATAAATGTTAATTGCAAAACAAGATGCTGTCAAATGCTCTGTATTAGTAATCTATTGCTGCATACAAATTATCCCAAAACTGGGGCGCCTGGGTGGCTCAGTCGGTTAAGTGTATGACTCTTGATCTCAACTCAGGTCTTGATCTCAGGGTTGTGAGTTCAAGCCCCACACTAGGCTACATGCTGGGCATGGAGGCTACTTAAAAACAAAACAAAACGAATTACCCCCAAAACTTAGCAGTTTAAAGCAGCGAACATTCATTATCTCTCACATTTTCTGAGGGTCAGGAATATGGTAGCAGTATACCTGGGTTGTTCTAGCTCAGCATCTTTTATGAGGTTGCAGTCAAGAAGATCTGCTATCAAGCTCACTCTTATGGCGGTTGAAAGGCCTCCGTTTCTCTGTGGCTGTGGCTAGAGCTTTCAGGCCTTCATAACATGGACCTCTCCGTAGGTCTGCTCACAGTATGGCCACGGGCTCCCGCGAGTAATCAAAGAGAGCGTGACACCACAGTGCCTTGCCCCACCTAGTCCGTTTGTTGTGCATCATCACTTCTGCCTTATTTTGTGTGTGAGACATGAGACACTAGTCCAGCCCTCACTCAGTGGGAAAGGGTCACTCAGGAAGTGAATACCTGGAGGTTTGGGGATCCTTGGGGCACCTAGGATTTAACTAAGTCAGTCAGGAAAAGTCAACAAGTCAAAGAGAGTCTTAGCTGACCTGGAGTTTATACTGAGGAGAATAATCCCCTTCTATTCATATTGATACTTAGCTCCTTTTGGAGCAAAACAAATTCCTTATAAAACACCAGTAATAACAGTTATGGATTACTGAATCCTTTTATAATCCTTACTTAATTTTTCAGAACCCCTTCTAGGGTGAGGGAGGCACTGCTCTCCTTATTTCAGAGATTGGGGAACTGAGGCCCAGACTGTTCAAACGGCTTAGACAGGCCACATATTCAGCTTTCATCCCAAAGTGTCTGCTCCCCGCCTCTCTTTATACCCTCTTTCTCTTCTTTCCTCTAAAGAATGATTGTAGTTACTTTCTCTTTTATAAAACACAATTTAATTTTTCCCTTTCAGCCTTATCTGAAAGAGCTGATTTTTTAAATGCTTAATTGAAAAGTTTAAAACACTGTTCTTATAGTATCAATAAAGATGTTAGCCACTTTTCTGCCAGCAGTAAGAGCCCTTTTTGCTATTTTTGTAACTGGGTGAGGTCTGATTTCTCCAAAATTGTGCCATACTGTGGTTAACCATAGTCTACAAGAGGAAAATAGATTTACCCTTCTTTAAAATCATTGGTTTTCTAAGAAATATGCTATTTACTATACCAAATCTGAGTAAATCTTTCTGGGACAAAATGCAGTGGTCACTTTGATATCAGACAAGGCCAGCCAGTTCTCTTCCCCACTAAAAATGCAAAAGATCAGGCCTTCAGATCTTTGGTATCTACCTTTTTATACATTTATTTCTTGAGGAGATTTGATCGTGTTTTTGGTGTTAGTCATATCCACATTGGTGTTGAAGGATTCATTCTGTGTGAGTGTTTTGCTAAATTCATGCAAACCTATCAACTTTGCCTATAGAATGTCCTGACTTTGACTTCACTCAAATACAGTATTTTAGTAGTCATGTCTTTAAGTTTTTATTGAATCTCAGTGCTTACTTTACTTGCATTACATATTCCTATAACCCATTTAACCTTTTCTCTCAAAGGTCCTGATAACATGATAGTGTCGAGTGAGGAGTTATTTTGATTCTTTCCTTTTGAATGTGTATAGACTGAGACTTATAGAGTATTAAAGTCCTTTAGGAATGACTGCTCTCTAGGAAAGATAGATACTTTTTATATTGTTTAAGAAAAACCACTAGGGGGGGCGCCTGGGTGGCTCAGTCCTTAAGCGTCTGCCTTCGGCTCAGGTCATGGTCCCACGGTCCTGGGATCGAGCCCCGCATCGGGCTCCCTGCTCGGCGGGAACCCTGCTTCTCCCTCTCCCACTCCCCCTGCTTGTGTTCCTGCTCTTGCTATCTCTCTCTCTGTCAAATAAATAAATAAAATATTAAAAGAAAGAAAGAAAGAAAGAAAAACCACTAGGGGTAAATACTGAATTTTTTTTTAAAGATTTTGTTTACTTACTTGAGAAAGAGAGCACGGGTGGGGTGAGGGACAGAGGGAGAAGCAGGCTTCCCGCCGAGCAGGGAGCCCGATGTGGGGCTCGATCCCGGGACTCTGGGATCCTGACCTGAGCAGAAGGCAGATGCTTAACTGACTGAGCCACCCAGGCGCCCCCTGAATTTTTTACACTCTGTATATTCTAGTTAAATGAGTATATCCTGAGTTATCCTTTGTGGGAGAGGGTTGTCCTTGAGTGGGTTCTCAACCTCTCCATAGTTTAAAATCTTGATGTTATTTTTTTCACAAAACAATCAAATGATGACATTAAGAATTTTTTTTTCTTCAGAGATTTGAAAGAGAACTCCCCAACTGCCTTCAGTGGAAGGACCAAGTTTAAGATTTGTTTCAGATTTTTGTCATCTTCAAGTGTTAGGAGGTTAAAGGTGAGCATGAACAATTCTGGGAGCTCAGAGGACCAATGTGATATGTAACTCTACACGTTTTTTTAATTGTTTTTGTAATATTTTGACTGCCTGTAGATATTCACCCAAAGAAATGTATTTTTTCTCATTCTTCCTCAGAGACTTATCTTTTTAGAATCCCAGCCTGGGAGAGAGGGAGGAGGGAAAAAAATCAGAAGCCAGCTAATGGGCTGAACTGCCACAGGTGACCTCCTCGATTTCCTGTAATCTCAGTTATTCCTCCTCAAGTTGCCCCTCCAGTTGATTTGTTTTTCAAGTTGAGAAAAGCAGCATTTGGGGTGGAAGAGAACATTTCCTGCTTGGCTACCTGACAGAGCCTGTTTCCCAGGTCTCCTCCCAGAGCCACAACAGGTGTCTCTACCTACAAAACACCTCAGCACAGGAGCTGTCCACAGAGTTCTGGGCAGGACACAGCTCCTCTGAGTGTCTCTGGGTGTGTGTCGTGGCTCTCCTGGATGGTTGCATGTTCTTTGGAAATGTACATGTTTCCTGGCTTTTCAGAAGTGCTTCTGGGCTAGTGCAATTGATGTTTGAACCTCAGACATTCTCTCTTGTGTCTAACAGCCTAGGGACTACATAATGTACAGTGAACGTGGTTGGGTGTTTTTCATCATCAAATACATCAGACCCTCTCTGAAAACACAAGCGGCATCAATTTCTCTGAATCTGGTTGATGCTGTTCAATTCTTGACCTGAGGTTATGGTTAGAATTAAATACATTGAGGCTTTATTGATGCCGGTTAGGGGAAGATCAATGATAATTCGTCAAATGTCTGAACGGGCAGATTTTTTAAAAAATGTATGTTACTTTCAGTTAAGTACTGCAACCTGAGTTAACAAAATGTTGCTAAAGAGCAATCCTACCAGACCTTTTTATTGAATAGAAAAAATGATTTACATTCATCATATCAGTTATATGTAAATACTTCCGAAATGTGTTTAAATAGCTTATTCTCTTGAGTAGTTTAAATTTCCCTCTTATGATCTTGTTAATATTGATTCCTTGGTGGGGCGCCTGGGTGGCTCAGTCGTTAAGCGTCTGCCTTCGGCTCAGGTCACGATCCCAGGGTCCTGGGATCGAGTCCCACATCGGGCTCCCTGCTCTGCGGGAAGCCTGCTTCTCCCTCTCCCACTCCCCCTGCTTGTGTTCCCTCTCTCGCTGTGTCCCTCTCTGTCAAATAAATAAATAAAATCTTAAAAAAAAAAAATTGATTCCTTGGTTAAATCAGCTGCCCTTCCCTTCTTTTTAAAGAAGGAGTAAATTCCAGTTCTTTGCTATTACAATTAGAATTAATGACATTTCACTATTCAGTGGGCTATAATATCTCAGTTCTTTGTAGGTTTCCAGTGCCCTTAAGATGGAAATAATTTAATGTCTGAGTATCAAACTATTCTAGAAGAATTTAGGATGATGCCTTTGTAATTTTCACATGACAGGAAGTGGTTAAAAAGTCATCCATTCAAAAGAGAGTTCAATTTAAATCATGGCAATCCATTATTACTTAATTGACAGAAATGAAGGCAATTTTGATCAGAATAATTATAGTTTAGTAAAATGGAAATACCTCTTTTTTTCAGTACTTTTATTTGGGAAATAGTCACCAACAAGAATCTAATAACCCGGGCACCTGGGTGGCTCAGTCGTTAAGCGTCTGCCTTCGGCTCAGGTCATGATCCCGGGGTCCTGGGATCGAGTCCCACATCAGGCTCCCTGCTCAGCGGGAGGCCTGCTTCTCCCTCTCCCACTCCCCCTGCTTGTGTTCCTGTTCTCGCTGTCTCTCTGTCATATAAATAAATAAAATCTTAAAAAAAAAAAAAAGAATCTAATAACCCAATAGTACTTTAATTTGGGGGCTGTTTTAATATTTGATCATTTGACATTTGATTCTGTACTACCCTTTAAAGGTAAAATTTATATATGTTTTAGTTTTGAAGGAAACATCGTGGGTAACTTCTAAGATTGAGCCTAGCAAACTACATTTTTCAGAGATAGGATGATAACCTTCAATATCCCTCTGCTAAGTAGAAGAGGCTGCCTGGGAGCTGTGTTCTAGTGGGAGATATGGAGTCTGCAGTCTGCTAACCCCTCCTACATCAGCACTCAAAGGGTACTTTCAGCGTTTAACTTCTACATTTATTTCACTTCTTCTAGCAACAAAAAAAGTGTTTGTGGGTGTTTTCATCTTGAGAAAAGCTTTTACTTCTGGCTATTTTCTCTGCCGGGGGTCTTTAGAGACCTAAGCTTTGTTGATAGTGCCTCAGTCTGGCTGGTGGGTAAGAGGGATTCTATGCTTATTTGGTGCTATTACATTTGGATTTTGAAATTCACTGCCTGCCAGCTCTCAGTAGCTCAGGTGAATATCAAATAATGTCCCAATAATTTAAAAAATGTTTTTGAGACTCAGTAAGGAATTCAGGTTATTTCAGTTTGGAAGAGGATTACTTGAGCACCTACTACGTGTTTAGCCAGAGTGCAGGGCACAGAACGTAGGACACAGAAGAAGCCAGCCCTCAGTCTCCACATTAATGAGCTAGGCTCTAAAGAGTCTTCTCTTATTCTTTCCAAATTCACAGAAGCGAACCATGAGGAAACTGCTGCTTTTTGCCCTTACCATCCCCATACCAGCTTAATGTGTTGCCATATTTCTGATTAGTCAAGAATACTTTTCAAATGTCTTTGGTGTGTTAAGCTTGGGAGGGAGCAGGACTCAACCTGAAATTGAACCAGACTCTGTCCCGTGTGCTTGAGTGCACCCCTGGTTTGTGCAGTAGGTTTACCTTCCACATTACATTTTTTAAAAAGATTTATTTATTTCAGAGAGAGAAGGAGAGGGAGAATATGCAAATGGAGAGGGGGCAGAGGGAGAGGGAGAGAGCAAACCTCAAGCAGACTCCCCACTGAGAGTGGAGCCTGACATGGGGCTTGATTCCACAACCCACAAGATCATGACCTGAGCTGAAATCATGAGTCGGATGCTTAACCAACCAAGCCACCCAGGCGTCCCCCACATTACATTTTTTCATTACTTACTCTCAGGTATTCAGCCACACTTAAACACGTGAGGCATTGGCCTAATTGTTGTAAGAAGTACAAAGGTAGATAAACCACAGAACCTGCCTTTGCCTGGAAGTGAAATTAGCCTGTAGTTCCTGATCACACCTGTCATGCCGGGGGACAAGGTCCAGATGCACCCTCATGGGGCAGGGAGTACACTCACTGGGTGTTGTAAAATTTGTTGTGGGCACTGGGAAACTGGCAACAGGGTGATCCCCTTGAAGATGTAGCTATAAGGTCCCCTCCTGTGTAAGGCTCGCCCAGCTCCTTCTGAAATGTTCCCACTCAGGTTTTCGCTATTCCCTCAGCTGTCACCGTCTGACTGCAGAGTTATCTGTGTGCACAGCAGGCTGGTCTGATAGTCTGTTCACTGTTCTAGGAAGGAAATAGTGACTTACCCATGGTGTGTGCCCAGCCGTCACATGGGCGGTGCTTGCTAATGGTTAAAGTGAATTGTGTCTGATTTTATCCTGGTTTAACTTTAGTAACTAAAATTCTCAGGGAATGGTACATTCTGATAAACTAAGTAATTGATGGTTAATCAGAAAATCCTTTCTTTGGCCTGCACTGTTGAAAACCTTTCTAAAATTTTAGGCCTCACCTTATCGAGGAGAGGTCTAATATTTTTGTAATAAAATTAATTTAGAAGAACTATTAATATTGTTCAACTAGAGAAAGTATAAGGAAGTGATTCTCAGTGTGGCCTTTTGACCATCAGCATCACCTATGAACTTGTTAGAAATGAAGATTTTCCACCATAGCCCAGGCCTCCTGAATCAGAAATTCCCAGGTGGGTGCAACAGTCTGTGTTTTAACAAGGCCTTTAGGTAATTCTGATACACTAAGTTAAGAGCCACTGGTATAGGTCAGTTGTTCTGAGCCCTGGATTCATAGTGTAACACTTGGGGAGCTTTAAAAAATGCAGCCCCTGAGCCCACTCCCAGAAATTCTGATTCATTTGGTCTGGGGTAGGCCTAGCATAGCTATCCTTTAAGTGCCGCTGGGTGATACTGACGTGCAGCCAGAGCTGAGACCCAGTGATGTAGGGAGTGGAATTACTCACATTATCATCTGCAGCTCTCTCAATAAATCCAGGGGCACCTGGGTTGCTCATTTTGAAGAGCATGTGACTCTTGATCTTGGGGTTGTGAGTTCAAGCCCCACGATGGGTGTAGAGATTACTGAAAAAAAATAATAAATTTTTTAAAAGCTTCTTTCTCCTAAAGAAAAATTTACAGTTGTGTTTTGCTTAATCTGGGTTTCATTGAGCAGGCAGTCCCCACTTTTCATGGCATTGCATTAATAAAAAAGCAGGTGTTTTAAAGTCAGTGGTATTTTCCCACAGGAACAATGTAATATTTGGGTGTTAACTTCCTGATCAAAGCCTTGGCATCAAATAAATCATAGATGGGACCAATAACATGTCATAAAATCAATGTTACAATAATTATAAACCTCTGTGGTCATTTAAAATCATAAAATTATGCTCCAAGTCCATAAAATCATCATAAATGTGGTGTGCAACCTAGGATCACCCCAGATGTCTCAGTGCTGTAGAAAAATGCATGTGGTCATAGGAAACAGTTTCCTGAACCTATTATGTAATAAATATTCATTAACACTATTTGTATGCACTCTTAGAATTTGGAGAAGAAAGGTTCACATAGTCTAGGTCTCTCAAAATGTCCAAGGATGTCTTGAATGGATGCCTTTTCTCCCAGTCGACTGACCAGGAGTAAACTTGGAGGTGGATAAAAATATAGGGACCTAATCACTGTCTGCTGCTGTTGGAGGTGGTGGTAATGTGGGTGTTTCTATCCCTGAAAAGCTCTTTTTAATGAAAGGGCTGATCTAAGATCTCTTCTCTTGGTCTTACTTAGTTCCTTCAAAGTTCTGCCTATCAGCAGAAATAGAAAGGTAAGAGAATAAATGATGTGATCAATACACTTCACACGTGACTGAAAAACCGTAAATTTTTATATCGTTAGGGCCTGCTTTTTGAGGGAGGAACTTCAGATGTTCTCTTTGGGGTGGCCCAGTTTGGTATAGGCTTGTGAGAGTATGGGCAAGCGGTGTGGAGGAAGGAGTGCCGGACTTGGAACCAGTTTAATCCAGCCGTGCTCCTTCCTACCTGCGAGGCTCTTGATAGGACTCTTCTTTTTTTTTTTTTTTTGAGTTTCCTCTGCTTTCCTGTAATGTGAACATGAACACACCCTATTCCCAGAATTGTCAGGGATGAATTGGTTAATAGAGATAATTGTACCCAGCAAGGGACGCTTTCCATAAAGGTTACTTTAAGAAGTTGAAATATTGACTGGGGAAACAGACATGAGGAAGTCCATCTGTATCTTGCCCCTCTTGACCCTGGAGTAGAAAGCTTGCTTCGTGGTAGGTACTCAAGCAGATAGAGTTCTGGGAAGCTAGGGAAAATAGGGTGCAAATCCTTCCTGAGAAGGACAATAATAATGGCCATAGTCTGGGTCATTAGGAAAGGCCCAAGAATGGCTGGGATTTGGAGTGTGTTACTGTCTAACTTGTAGCCAGGTCTGCATTTTGACTCTGAATGCCTTGTCGGTTAGGGATCTTGGTGACTGTATGTTGCTCAGTAACTGAAGGGTTGTTTGGACCAAACTATTGTTTCAAACTTTTCCTGGCAGGTATTCCCTGTTGATACTGAACTCAGTGCTGTGCATTGAGACCAACTGCTATAAAATAATCACAAGTTCACAGTGACTTAAATTAAACCACAGTGACTTAGGGTATACAGATACTACACTCTAAAAAAATTCTAAGGCAATTATCAAATAAATGTGCTACTAGGGAAGATTATTGCCTATTATATTAAATTAGTCTCATTGATTTTATTAAATTAGTCTCAGTGATTTTTTTTCTAGCTCAGGGGTTCTCCTTGCCCTTGAAATTTGTTTTTCAAGAATACACGAAGTTCTTTAACTAGAAACAGTTCTTTAAGCTTTAGTATGATTGGTTATTCAAACAGAAATAAAGGAAAGTAAAAATGGTGAAGGAATTGGGGCGCCTGGGTGGCTCAGTTGGTTGAGCGGCTGCCTTCGGTTCAGGTCACGATCCTGGAGTCCTGGGATCGAGTCCCGCATCGGGCTCCCTGCTCGGCGGGGAGTCTGCTTCTCCCTCTGACCCTCCTCCCTCTCATGCTCTCTGTCTCTCATTCTCTCTCTCTCAAATAAATGAAATCTTTAAAAAAAAAATGGTTAAGGAACATAATAATTCTCTAAGTTTTTCCATAGATTCCTAGAACCCACAGAATCTATAGACCTTAGGGATTGTCTAGACGACTCTCCTCCCACTGTCTCCTTTATGCTCAGCGAGGTCAACAGTGTTACCTTGGGCATTAATACAAAGTCATCCTCCTCACTATCATTGCTGTGGTTTTTCTTCTACCTAACACAACCTCTAAAAGAGATCTTAGCTTAAGCTAAGTTCAGGAACAAAAACATTCAGTATTTTTATTTTCTTTTTTTTAAGAATTCACCAACCAAGATGATTTAGTTTCTTCTGTTTCCTTTGAGACACATTTCAAAATAGCACTGGTATACCATATGATCCAGCAATTCCATTTCTGCGTATGTACCCAAAATAAAAGCAAGAACGCGAACAGATATTTGTACACCTATCTTAATAGCAGCATTATTCACAGTAGCCAAAATGTGAGAGCAGCGTAAATGTCCATTGACAGATGTGATGTATACAGGCAATGGAACATTTTTCAGCCTTAAAGAGGAAGAAAATTTTGACACATGCTATAACATAATTGAACCTTGAGGACATTATGTTAAATGAAATAAGCCAGACACAAAAAGTCAAGTACTGAATGATTCCACTTATTGTGAGGCACCTAGAGTATTCACATTCATGGAAACATAAAGTAGAATGGTAGTTGCCAGGGGTTGGGGGGCGGGGTAAGGGGAAAATGAGGAATTACTGTTTAATTGCTACAGAATTTCAGTGAAGAAGAAGAAAAAAGTCCTGGAGATGGATGGTGGTGATGGATGCCCAGTAGTGCAACTGTATTTAATACTGTCGAACTATATACTTAAAAATGGTTTACACGGCTCCTGGCTGTCTCAGTGGAAAGAGCATATGACCCTTGATCTTGGGGTCATGAGTTTGAGTCCCATGTAGGGTGTAGAGATTACTTAAAAATAAAAACTTTTAAAAAATGGTTTAAATGGGGGCGCCTGAGTGGCTCAGTCGTAGAGCATCTGCCTTCGGCTCAAGTCATGATCCCAGGGTCCTGGGATCGAGCCCCGCATCGGGCTCCCTGCTCCGCGGGAGGCCTGCTTCTCCCTCTCCCGCTCCCCCTGCTAGTGTTCCCTCTCTCGCTGTGTCTCTCTCTGTCAAATAAATAAATAAAATCTTTTAAAAAAATGGTTTAAATGGTAAATTTTATGATATATACACACACACACACACACATATTTACAATAAAAAATGTTTGGAAAAAGCTGCTCTTCCAGATAAAGTCAAGACTTTCAAAGGCTTTAAAAAACAACAACAAAAACAACCCTGAAGGAAGGGAACTGGCTGAATGAGATGGTAAAGTCTGGTGGGAGTAATGTTGGCCTGGGCTCTACTTCTGGGTCTGCCATTCACCAGCTCTGTGCCCTGCCCAGCTGGCCATTAGTTTTGACATGAGTAAAGTGAGTATGGAGGCTCGTTCCCAGCCTGGGCTCTACTTCTGGGTCTGCCATTCACCAGCTCTGTGCCCTGCCCAGCTGGCCATTAGTTTTGACATCAGTAAAGTGAGTATGGAGGCTCGTTCCCAGCCTGGGCTCTACTTCTGGGTCTGCCATTCACCAGCTCTGTGCCCTACCCAGCTGGCCATTAGTTTTGACATCAGTAAAGTGAGTATGGAGGCTCTTTCCCATCCAGCCTTCCTGCCTGCTTTAGAATTCTGGGAGTCACAAGTCCTTTGGAAAGAGATACTTTGTCAGGAACTCCTGTCCACATGAAGATACGGAGCCAGGCACACCTGCGATTTGAGGGCAGCCCAGTTCTCTAGAACTTGTTCTGACCAGCCCTTGACTCAGGCACATTTCAAAATAGACTAATCATTTTTTTTTTTTTTAAGATTTTATTTATTTATTTGACAGACAGCAAGAGCAGGAACACAAGCAGGGGGAGGGGGAGAGGGAGAAGCAGACTCCCCGCTGAGCAGGGAGCCTGATGTGGGGCTCCATCCCAGGACCCCGGGATCATGACCTTTGCCGAAGGCAGACACTTAACCGACTGAGCCACCCAGGTGCCCCAAAAATACGGTAATCATTTTAACCGTCCATCTTGCCTCACTGCTCTAGAGGCAGGAGCAGACCTCCAGAGTTGTTGGATTCCAGAGCTGTATTTTAGTGTCCTGTACCTGCTTTGACCCCAGGCCCAGAGACGGGGGCTGTTTCTCTCAGTGCTTTTGCCAGAGTGATTGTGGCATCAAAAGTCAGTTTCTGCCTTCAAGGATGGGGGCTGTTCCTCCCGAATTGCCTTTATTTTCACTCATCTATGGAAAAGGTTCTCTCTTACCTGGGCTAGTATATCAGTCACGTAAAAGTTGTTTCTTTTGGCTTTGGAGCATATAGTTTTGTAAGAAGTTAATCCTTCCCCTCAGGTTTCGTGTAGGCTCTTGTTAGCAGAGCTTTGCTTTTATTAAGCACACACAGGCTGAGTGGCAGGCTGCAGCTTCCCTTTAGCACATTGTGAGTGCCGTGTGCGGGCAGCATGTGGATATGTTGTGTGAGAGGAGGTACACACAGCCTGGCATGAAAACTAGAGGCCATTGACTGGGCTGGTCGCTTGTATGGATTATCTCCCATCTCTCAATAGCCCTGTGAGGCGTGGTGGCAACTTGATTCCTCAGAAGAGAAGATTGAGAGGTTCGGGGAGACTGCCGCTCTCCCAAGGCCACCAGCAAGAAAGGCGACAGACCTTAGATCTGAGCTTATATTTGTCTGACTGCAGAGCCTATATATATAGTCTTTCTGCTATACCACACTTCATAATATAGAAAGACATATAACTGTGCTACTTGATAATGTAGAACTGAAAGATTATCTCTAATAAGGCAGTAATAGAATCACTAGCTAGTTCTGTTTGTAATTTTTCTCCCCATAAGGCTGAGATCTGACCAGTTTGTGACTAGTGAGCCATGTTTGTGATAGCTATGACCAAAAAGTAGAACAATTCTTCCATGTCCTTGTATCTTAGGACAATAGAATATCCTAGCTAGGATAGAGGAGGAAGTGCTGTAGCTGTTTAGGAGAAGGTCTCAGGTGGTTCAGAGCTATCCTAGGAGTCTAATGCTGCTAGTTCTTCATAGGTCTATTTATGGTGTCTTTTAGGAATGCTTATGGTGTGACCAAATACTCTCATTTTGTTTGCACCTGTGTATTTCTAAGTAATAGTGGCTCTTACTCCATCTATTTTTAACTTCTACTCTAAGTCTGTAATTTATTATAGGACAGTACTTGGAATTTATCTTGCCTTCCTATTCCACTCATTAGTCATTCATTTAGACTCTTAACAAGTCAAGATGAGATATAGAAAGAATGCTACTTGATGTTACTGGTTGAGGGTGTGTTCCCTTTGTGTGTCCCTTCTCCCCTCCCCCCGATATTTTTCCTAAGGCTGATGTATCTGACACATAATTTGATTCCATGGATTAATTTGATAAATAGATGAAGGAGCTTGCAGTTTATAGAGAATCACTGTTTATGTCTTTGATAACATCTGTGTTAAATGAATACATAATGCAATTTATTTTAACTTTTGGGACTGGAGAAAAAGGATAGATACTCAATTCCAAAAATAGACTTTTATTCTGTATATCTGCTGTCTTGGGAGGGGTCATAATTTGATGGTGTTTGAAACCAATAAAGTAATGATCTGCTTTTTAACAGGATTTGCTATAATTTGATGGGTGATTTCTCTGTGACTGTGCATTCAAGCTGATAGCAGCAATAGTAATATCTTTACTATTCCACTAAAGTGGAATTCAGTATGAGAAGGTGCATGTGGGTTTAATGAGGTTCAAAATTAAGGTGTAGCCACTCCTGTTCTTCAAATACTCAAATGATCCATGTCATAAATAGGAATATCATACCCACCCCCGTCTTTCCTTTTCCTATTTTCCCACCTTAGGAGGCCCCCATTATCAGAGATGCCCTTTATTTCTTTTCTTCCACTTCTGACTGAGCAATGCTCCGGAAGGAGGAGAGAAGAGAAATTAAGAATGGGGGGCCTGTTCCTGGAACTATATAGCATCCCTGTTAGAATTTTTTTAGAACATATTTCTCTGGGGTGCCTGGGTGGCTCAGTCGGTTAAGTGTCTGCCTTCGGCTCAGGTTATAATCCTGGAGTCCCAGGATCGAGTCCCACATCGGGCTCACTGCTCAGTGGGGAGTCTGCTTCTCCGTCTGACCCTACCCCCTCTCGTGCACTCTCTCTCTCTCTCTCACTCTCTCTCTCAAATAAATCTAAAAAAATAAATAAATAAAACCATATTTCTCTGTAGAAATGATATTATGGAAATAATTGGTTATATGATACTATAAGCTCATAATGGCTAGTTAAGATACTTAGGTGCATTTAAAAATCACCATTCTGTTAAGTTTTCCATGGTCTTCTCTCCCTTCTTCCCACTTTTACAGTCCTACCTAGGATGAACCTCCTGGTGAGCTGCTGGGTCCTGTGAAAGCTGGGCCTCCAGCTGATGTCAGCTCATTCTGAGGTGCACCTTGGGATGCCACCTGTATCTGTGTGTCAGCAGCTACCAGTCTGTGCCTGGCACAGAGGACATTCTAGCCAGTTCTTGCTTAATTAGGTTGAATTTAAGGAAGAAAAACGTTGGCATTCTCTATTTTATCCTCATTAGTTTCTCAAGAACTTTCTTATGTAGAACTCGTCAGCATGGGAAGTAGGACATGCAGTTGGATTTATTCATTGACCCCTTTATTTACTTACCAAACATTTATTGATCACCTATAATGTGCTGGGAACTACCAGGCTCTAAAAGCATAACAGTGGACCTGTACCGCTCCATTGCCTGCTCTCTTGGAGCTTAGAGTCTGGTGGGAAAAAAGGACCATCATCAGAAGGGCCCTCACTGGGTCAGGTGGGGACTGTTCCTAGAAATACATAGACTGCTATTTTAGAAATACATGGGTGAGCTTTGAATAAGCCTATGTGTCTGATGGCAAAATCTCTTTTCTTAAATATTAGTGTTGAAAAGTGACTTTTACAATTAATCAGAATTGTGCTTAAAAATAAATTAATGAAAGATACGATGTGGGCAGTTTGTTTTTACACAGTGTTTGATTAGAGTAATTCTCATTTACTTTCTTTTTAAATAAAGTCTTAAAGTAGTAATCTGAGATATTAACTAATAAACTTTTCCAAATATTCTGCTAGCAAATTATTAATTTTCTGAGTTTTCTGCTAAGGCAAGTGATCACTTTTCCTTGTGCCTGGTGACTAATTCAGTTGCATATTATTTCTATTCATAGTTCCCCAATCTTAGGTAAAACTGAATAGATTTAATGGTGAATAGCTTCATCAGTTTCATATGGGTAAAAACAGAAAAACATGAAAAATAAAGTTAAGAAAATCATAATACAAAGCCAGCAAGATAAAGCGTGGCCAGGTTGGAAGAAAGTGAAATTTTTTCTTGATATTCTTTCTGTGATACAAGATTTCTTTCCATAGATTAGTATAATTTATTCAAGCTATTTGAAGAGATTATATTCTTAACAGTTCCCATAAAGTTCTTTATTATGTACAGTCAGAAGCCCAGTCACTTCTTCACACTTGTTACTATGAGTGACTGCTCTATAAAATGTAGAGAGGCTTTCAAGATAAACAATTCTGTTGGGGGACTTTAGTGGAGCTTCTGAGACTATGGATAAACAGTACTTCATGTCAGATCTGCCTGTGTTAGGGATTCAAGCACACCTGCTAGCAAAGAGGTTTAACCTAGTTTCTCAGATAAAAACTTGAGGTGGAAGAAGGCTGAGGAACCATCCAGGGTGAGCTGAGGAGGTGTTACCTTCAGCCTACTTTCCCTGGGATGATGCATTTTATCCTCAGGTCAGTCAACTTCCTAGGCCCATGTATTAAAATTCTTGGTTGCAGGGTGTCTGGGTGGCTCAGTTGATTAAGCGTCTGCCTTCAGCTCAGGTCATGATCCCCGGGGTCCTGGGGTTGAGTCCCGCATCAAGTTCCCTGCTCAGTGGGGAGCCTGTTTCTCCCTCTCCCTCTGCTGTTCTCCCTGCTTGTGCTCTCTCTCTCTCAAATAAATAAAACCTTAAAAAAAAAAAAAGATTCTTGGTCGCGAGTAACAGAAACTCACTTCATCTAGCTTAAGCAAAAGGGGGGATTTTTTTGCTTACTTAACCACCCTGCAGAATGAGCTGGAATGAAGTGGGCTTTAAGGACCTTCAGAATGAGGGACTTGAACACAGCTGTAGATCTCTGTTTGGCTCCTTCCCTCTTTCTTGCCACCTTTTGTCTCTATCTGTATCTAGCTTCATTTTTTTCATATCTCAGATGGGCTTTCTTTACATGGAAGGTAGTACCACATTCAGTGCCAACCTGTAGATGTCTTTAAACCCTGTGATCTGGGAGGAAACAGCTTAAGTTCCCTCCAGTTTAAATTTGAAAAATCCCAGGGAAGAATTCTGATTGACCTGGCCTAGGTCCTGTGTCCTTGACATTCGTACAGACAAAGGGATAAGGTATATGATAGGCTTGGCTTGTGTCCCGTGCCCAGGGAGGTCACACAGACATTGCCCTGCGGGAATCATTACAAATAGCCAGAGCTATTTCTTGCTTTTTTAGTCCATATGAGGCCCAGTTCAAACAACTAGTTAAGATTCTTTCTCTAATTCGTTGAAAATCATTTGAAGTCTTTTGTTGTTGTTGTTTTTGTCAGGTTATGGACTTTACACCCAGCTAACCTGTAGGCTCCTCTTTGATTTGACTCTGTTTTCACAAGAACACAGACTAGCAGCCTGTGCTTTAGTGTGTTTTTGAGAATGGTAGTTGATTGACTAGATGAATACCACTGGAGTAAGTATATTAAGGCACAGAATCATAAAACTCAAGTGGTGAAAGAGATCTAAGATTCCCTCTACCTTTAAAAGTTTCACCTATATTATGGGGTCTCCAAAACACGAAGAATCTGGAGATAAAAGAGGGCGAGCACTTATAAATGTTCCGCCGGTTCTGGGAACAGAGGAGAGTGATGAGAAACGTGCTTGCCGTTGTGGACCTTACATTTACCTAAAGAAAAATCTTAACAGGCTAACTAAGGATGCCACATTTCTTTGATTTTTGGCTGAAATCAGACTAGTTTAGAGCTTGTCTTTTGAGAATGAGTTGACCCATGAAGAGAGCTGAAGCTCTGATTGCCAGTATGTATCTTTGAATAATTGTTTAAGAAGCAAAACAAATTATTAGTGAATGATGTTTGTTTAGCAGATAAAATCTTTTGAAATTTGACATCTGTTGGAGAAAATAAATTAAAAGAGTTCTTGGGGGTGAGAATGACTAAGAGCTCAGTCTTTGAAACTGACAAACTAGGACTCAAATCTGAGTGCTCCGACTTGGTAACTCAAGCAGGTTGCTAAAGCTCTTCCAGCCTCACATTCTTCAGCTATAAAATGAAGATATCTATTTTTATGGCTTTTTGGTGAGTATTAAGTGAAAATTAAACAGTTATTTTTAAATAACTTTTTCTGTTGTGGTAACATATACATAATATAAAGTTTACAGTTTTAACCATTTTTAACTGTACAGTTCAGTGGTATTAAGTACATTCATATTATTGTGCAACCATTACCACCATCCATCTCCAGAACTCTTTCATCTTGCAAAACTGAAACTCTATATCCATTAAACACTAACTCCTCATTCCCCTCTCCACCCAACCCCTGGCAACCACCATTCTACAAATAGTTACTTTTTTTATAAATGGTAAGATCCCAAGAAATGTTAGCTGTTATCCCTCTAGATCAGGCGTCAGCAAACCCTAGCCCACAGGCCAAGTTTGGCCAGCAGCCTGTTTTGGTAGGGTCCTTGAACTGAGAAAGATTTTTGTATTTTTAAAGGGTTGTAAAAACAAAATAAGAATATGCCACAGAGTATGTAGCCCACAAAACCTAAACTATTTAATATCTGGTCCTTTATAGAACAGAAGCTGACCCCTGTTCTAGATCTGATGTATATATGTATTTTATCATGGGGTCCTTAAAGAATCTGATTAAAAACGTGTGTGTGTGTGTGTGTGTGTGTGTACTTGTCCATGTATGTGGATGTACCCTTCCATGTATCTTATGGGGCTTATATGAACATCTATCTTAGACCATGAATTCTCAGTGGGGCCATGTTACCCTAACGCAATGAAATTGGTTCTTGGAGGAAAAGATCTTAGATATTATAATGATTTGCAGCCTTCCAAAGAGCCACAGTATATAAACAGATACACAGTATAGCTCTGGTATTAAATTTCTTGGGGAGAGGGGCCGGGGTGATTAGAGCAAATGTCTAGTTAGGTAGTTAGGCTTGTTAAGGAAGTGATAATGAATAAAAGTTTGAGAAACACTGCCCAACACTAAATTCTGGAAAGCAAGATGTGTGTCTTATTGGTCTCTGAATATACCAGCATTTAGCAGAGGATCTAGAATATTTTCTTCAGTCTGTTAAATTCGTTATAGCATAGTTGAATGAAAGAAGCCTCTGATCTGGTTCAGTGATCCATTCTGTCTAGAAATTGCTTTCACAACAAACTCTGCAGCACTAGAAATTAAGTTCTTTTTAACCTTTAAGAAGTTTGTTAAATGAGGGGGTGCCTGGGTGGCTCAGTCGTTAAGCGTCTGCCTTCGGCTCAGGTCATGATCCCAGGGTCCTGGGATCGAGCCCCGCATCGGGCTCCCTGCTCAGCGGGAAGCCTGCTTCTCCCTCTCCCACTCCCCCTGCTTGTGTTCCTCTCTCACTGTGTCTCTCTCTGTCAAATAAATGGATAAAAGTCTTGGAAAAAAAAAAGTTTGTCAAATGATTAATCTTTCTGATACAACAAACGGATGCTTCTTGCTTATTAGGATAGAATTTTTCTTATTTTTTCTTACATTTGTTATTGACACAATAAAATGAGTGTAGGTATTAGAGTGTAAAGCCCTCTAACCTTAAACCTTCCTGTAAAGCTCCTCACAGTCAACTCTAAATTGGAAACAAAACACAGATATATCATTATTTTACTGGAAAAAATTAAGTCGGACTTAGAATATACGGATTTTGATAGTAGGCCACTGAAATGTTAGGAACTTAGGTCATCCTGATCTCGCCTCACAGGTAAGGGCTGTGTCTTATGTATCTGTATATCCCCAGTACCTAGGATGTGGCGGGTGATTAGTGATTATGTTTCTGGTTCTGGCTGTACTGGTGATGTTTCTGCACATGCCTCACTGTATCCTGGAGTTGTTTCTACTAGCAGGTTTTCTTAGCCCCACCTGTTCTCACTCACAGACCTATTCCGATAGATACGTTCCACCTGTCTCACTTTGGTCCCCGGTCCCAGCTGGTCTTTCCACCACTGTCGTAGAGTTTGATGATGATAAATAGCAGGGTATTGTTCAAACAGCCTTCATTGCCCAAGGAAAGTTTTCATGGCATAACAAATGCTAATGTAGTAGTGCCCAGCTCTGTGGTTGACTTAAGAATGTATGTGGTAGATGGTACTGAAAAGGCAGAGCCAAGGATTCAATGCCTTCTCTGGGCTGGGAGCTGGAAGTGGTATCTGGGGAGAGAGACCCTCCATTCCAGCCTGAGGCTCTGAGGGAACAGCCTGGAGATCCAACAGGCCAGTATTCCTCAAATATCTCCACTAATACTCCCCTTGGGAATCAGAAGCTATCCACCAAAAAGACCTCTGTGAACATAAACCTTGTCTCCTGTTACATTTTTTTTTTAACATTTCTGTGTCTAGCAATGCAGTCCATTGTATATGTGTTTGCTTTCATATAAAGATATCAAAAAATAATATAAAACTTTACATGGAATTGATATTCCACAAGAATTAACATTCATCCTGTACCTTGAGCCCATCATTATGAAGCACTGGGAAGACTTACATCATAGATGGAGAAGCATAGCTAGGCTATCGGTTGGGCACAAACAGGTATTAGCCATTGTGGCCAGTCAGATAATGAGAGTTGAGGTGTTTTCACATAAAGTGATAAAAACCAAGAACTAGCTCCTGGGCAGTGGCGTGTGGTTAGAATGACAAAGTGATAGCCCTCTGGCTCTCCCTGGTTTATGTCCCAGAGTTTGTAAATCAGCTGCTATGGTAGAGTCTCTGGGAACCCTTTGTCCTGCCCTCAAAGATGAGAACTCCGTTTGGTACCCATGGCAGTCACAGTGGCCCTGGGGCTCCTCATCACCTTAAGTCCTTCTGCACCTCTGCAGAGCCTCATGCAGCCCAGGGGAGGCCCACCACATTCTCCTTGCTGAGGGCCAGGGTGCAATTAGGCCTTCTCAGAGTAGAGGTGTCATTCTCTTTTCAGTTAAGAGTCCAAATGTTCAGAAACCTATATATGTGAGGGGTACACTTATTGCTGTTCATGGAGCAAGAGGGTCCACTCTTGGTTTACAAGTATCCCACATGTCTCAAATTTGAATCAAATGTATGATAACCTCCAATCTTATAGTTATCCTTTTCTATAAACCTTCTTAAATGGCCTAGTTTCACCATGACATTTTAGTGGAATTAAACTTGAACTAAAAATTATGTAATTAATTACAACTACTAATTGAGTCAAGCCTGTAACTTGATAACACAAGGCCCACAGCTGACAGGTGGTTAAGCCCTACTGCATAATTTCTTCATATTTGTTCCTTAAGATAGGATTTAAAAAATCTCGAGTTAGTGTACTGTTTGGTGACCAGACTGGAAAACCAGTGACTTCCACCTTCCAGCTCTCAGCCTGAGGTCCTGGTCTGCCTTCATGGAGGCTCCCCTCTACAAAAGTCCTGCAACCCATGAGTCTTGTGCTTTGACATATTGTAGTCACTGTGTGGACATAGTCATGCAGCTATTTTCAGACAAGATCAGTGTAGCTGTGACCCTTAATTTACATTCTGAGCTTCTGGTGATGGACTGAAATTACTAGAGAATAACCATTTCTTGATGACTACCTTGTAAGTGCCATGGCTTAGTGGAAAGGCTTCTTTCTCAAAATCAGTGTGTGATAATATAATTTTCTATATAAATGAATGTGAACTTTTTAAAACATGGTACATTAGAGAAAGCCATGGTCAAAAAATTAATGCCAAGCAGAGTTGGTGAGTAAAACTTATTTCAAGACTATCTGAAGCAAGGGGGTGCCTCGATGGCTCAGTTGGTTAAGCCTCTGCCTTTGGCCCAGGCCCTGATCCTGGGGTCCTGGGATCCAGCCCCATGTGGGGCTCCCACTATAGGCCAAGCACCTTGCCAGCTACTGGCAAGACAAAAGAATTATCTATCAACCTATCTATATACATATATAATACATATATGCATATATTTATGGGGCACCTGGGTGGCTCCGTCGTTGGGCGTCTGCCTTCGTCTCAGGTCATGATCCCAGGGTCCTAGGATCAAGCCCTGCATTGGGCTCCCTGCTCCTTAGGAAGCCTGCTTCTCCCTCTCCCACTCCCTCTGCTTATGTTCCCTCTCTGCTGTCTCTCTCTGTCAAATGAATAAATAAAATCTTAAAAAAAAAAAAAAAAGACAATGTGAAGCAAACATAATGGCGTTGTTGGTCTCTTTGAGTGTCATTGTGGTAGAGAGGAAAGGGGATAGGTTTTGGAGTCAAACAGACCAATGTTGGAAATTAGCTATGATCCTAAGCAGGTTTTTCCAGGGTACAACCAGTTTTTACTCATTCAAAAGAAAGCTAGGGGGGAAGGCTAATAAGTCTCTACATCATTAAAAAGTTCCTGACATGTGAAGTTCTTGGCACATAGAGGGTGTTGTTAGCAGTCTTCCCTACTGGGGCATCTCTTCCATTCTTCCTTCCCCAAAAGAAGAAGGAAGGACTTGTCTTACTCTACTGAGTCAGGGTTTAAATTTAGCAAGATCCCAGAGTCAGTACATATATGTTTTAAATGGTTATGGGAAATGTGCCCAATATTTGAAATGAGCTGTACATGATTCATGGTTTTTAGCAATCTATATATTCTGCCCAATTCTAAAAAAATTTTTTTAGGCAGTTAATTCATTTCTTAGTCATACTATGAACTCCCAGGACCTTATCCCATGAATGCAGCCCTGGTTGGAGCTCTTTGTTAAGCCTTGAATGCTTCAAACCCACTAACCTCATTTTGCACATTTCTCCAAAACAAGCACACACATACATACACACAATTCATGACCCAGTTTGGGGGGCACAATGTTAAAACAAACAAAATTCTTAGAAAGTTGTGAGGTGCTTAAAATAGTTTGATTTTTAAATGGTTTAGGAGCTTTTCCCATAAGACGTGGCGCTTGCTGCTATAAATAGAAGCATGCATGTGTGTCCAGAGTATCCTCTGTAGTCCCAGCGCTTAAGAGGATCAAGAAGCTGGTTGTATTATCTTGATATCTAAAGTGTGAGATTTTAACCTTGTTAACTCCATACTTAAAAAAAAAAACTTCATAAAACCTGTAAGTCCAATTGAGACTATTTCACATGAGCAGTTATCAGATGTCTTGTCACTTTCCTTTCTTAAGAGCAAACAACTGGTTCCCCTCCCCCCATCCACTATTTGCATCATCATTAGGATTTTTCTAAGGAGCTTTGATAATTGTTAAAGCTGGGAGATGGGTACATAGTATCTATCTACTTTTATATTTTTATATGTAAATTAGAGCAGATAAATTTTTAAAAACTCAGAATAGCCAGAATTCATCCTTCTTTATGAGTGGAGTATGGTGGTAGTATTATTTTCTTCAGTCTCATCTCCTTGGGTTGTTCAAGGCAAGGTATTGGAAAAGAAAAGAAACTAAAAATAATTAGATATGAGATCCCCAAAGTGTACATATTATTGAATTCTAATATTTATCCTGAGAGTTTCCATTCTGAAGCGATCTAAGAACTGCTAGGAAATGTGGGTAAGAACCATATTTAAGTGTGGCAGCATGGCCAGTGTAGTGTAATTAAAAAGCAGAGGACTTGGCATCACAAACTGAGAGCCAAGGTCTGGCTTTGCCAATTACTAGCTAAAGGGTCCTTGGGCACACCACCCAACCTTTCTAAGCCTGTTTCTTCAGCTAGAAAACGAAGACACTATGTGCTGTGCCTCTTAGGAATTTTTTTTTTTTTGAGCTATTATTATACATAGACTGGTGAGTTATTCATTTAGCTAGAGTGCACCATCATTTGTTGAACTAGGGACTGGAAATATGCAGCAATAAAAGCAATCACATATAGAATGTATTCTCAAGTAGCTCATAGACAAATGAAGGGAATACAAAAATACACAGAAAACAAACACCACACCACTTTTTTAAAAAGATTTTATTTATTTGAGAAGGGGAGAGAAAGTGAGCGAGCATGTGCGCACATGTGCAAGCAGGGGGAGGGGCAGAGAGAGAGAGAGAGAAGCAGACTCCCCGCTGAGCAGGGAGCCAAACATGGGGCTCAATCCCAGGACCCTGGGATCATGACCTGAGCTGACAGCAGATGCTTAACCAATGGAGCCACCTAGGCACCCCCAAATACCACTTTTGAAGACATTTTTAAATAGTGCAAAATATGCCCAGTACCAGCTGAATGCACATGTTGAAGAAAACAGTGAGAAAAAATGGTCCATCATATATGCAAACAGAACTAATTTCTAAATACCTGCAGTTTGTCACGGGTCTTTAAACTTCCTATCCCTCTTTCTACAGCCGTACTGTGATCATAATTTCTCTAGATAAACTCACTTGGTATGAGAAACTATATAGCTACTTAAAAAATATTTGTCCCACAAATGATACATGAATGCATTCTTCTTTCCATAAAAAGCAAATAGATACTCCTTTAATTCCTCATCCCTATTCCCACTCACCTTCCTCCCTTCCCAAGTGTAACCACTGTTTCCTTTTGGTATCTGTTATTCTGTACTTTTTCTCTTCCTTTACACATGCATATGTGTATCCAGAGAAAATACATGATGAAGCATCTGTTTTTCTTTTGTTTTGTTTTAAACAAGTGTTTTTACACTAAGTGTACATCCTGCAACTCGCTTTTTTCACTCAACAACATGTCCAGGAGAACTTTCCGTGATCTGGCTCATTCCTTTTAACCTCCCTTCACTGTTCTGTCCTTACTGTTCACCACTTATATACTGATGGACAGTTAGATTTTTTCCAATTCCAAACAAGGCTGTCTGCACATGTTTGTATATCCCCTTTAAGCATATATGTAAATTCTTCATGTATTCTTAGGGTAGATATTGAGAAGTGGAATTGCTGGGTTGTAAATTATATACTCTAAAATTTGACTAGTTAATGGCAAATTGGCCTGCCAAATAAGATGAACACTATTTTTCACGCTTCAGTCTTTTGCCCAGCTCCTTGGAGTCAATTAAATAGGGAAAGGTTTGCAGAGGCTAGTGATGGTGGTCTAGAGTAGACTAGTGCTTCTTAAATTTTAATATGCAGACTAATTACCTGAGGGTTTTGTTAAAATGCAAATTATGATGCAGTTTGAAATGGGGCCTAAGATTTGGCATTACTTAAAAGCTCCCAGGTAAAACTCACACTGCTAATCAGGGACCACACTTTGAGTAGCAGAAATCTAGAAAACAGATCTCATTCCAGCTTGTTTTTACATAATACCGAAAGCTACAGTTTTTATGGGTGTGTGTGTCCATGCCTTAACACGTGACACAAGCATGTTTCCAGAGAAAGCTATGTTTCTCCATAGTATTTAAACTCTGGCCCTAGAAGCCTAGACCTTTAAGTCCTGTGAACACACATGGCAAAATGTTGATGGTTGTTGAAACTGGGTGATGGATACATACAGGTTCTTTGTACTATTCTCCCTACTTTTGTGCAGAGCATTTTATAGATGTGCTCATAATATAAACTTTAAAATAAAAAAAAGATCCTTTGAAAATTGAGTTGCTCCTAAGAATTTTCACCTTGGCACATGCTACTATGCCTTTCCTAGATTTCCTCTGGTAGGTGATTGGAAAATATTTTGTGTTAATCAGTTAGTATATTTTGAGTCGTGTGAGTTTTAATTTTGATATATCCAAGTATTTTTAGAAGTTTAAAAATAAGTGCAAAAAGAGCTTTGTTGTGTACTTACCTACCTTAGCAGCCGCAGTCGGATCCTCCTCAGCCTTCCTCATTCAGAGAGGATGCCATGAAATATGACTGACACCATGATCACAGCATGGGAGTGTGTGTGTGTGTGTGTGTGTGTGTGTGTGTGTGTGTGTGTGCGCGCGCGCGCGCGCGATAACATGAGAGCACTGGAGGTACTTTGAGAGCCTCGAGGGTCAGAATGCTCATGTGCTGGTTTATTGGTGGTTACCTGGAACACTGTTGGCAGGATTTTGAGGTCTTTTTTAGGATTCAGCAGAAAAAAGCTCTATGATTCATTAGCAATGTCTGTCAAGGTGTGCTGGTTTGGAGAATGATAGCACAGATGCTGTCTGTGGTTGGTTGATGATGGCTCAGTGAAAGCACTTGTTTTATAGTTGAGAAAACAAGGCTCATAGAATTTCAGTGATCTTGAACTCATACGTTAGTAGAAGAGCAGGTACTATAATCACTAAGTCTCCTGATTCCTAGTCTAGTTCCCTTCCTGCCATTCCATCCTGATAATGGGAATCTAATTATGCTGAAGGGTATTTGCTCGTTGAAACAGCTTGGTAGAGTTGAAGGAGCCATTCACCTTTTAACTGGGTGATGTTGGGCAAATCGGTTAATCCTAAAGAGGGTGTGGTTTCTTCTTATGGAGGTATCTCTCTTTTTACTTGAGCCACCAGGAAGCTCAGAGCTGAACTTGTACTTGTGATTCAACTCCCTGGTCCCCCTTGGCCTGCATAATTGTATGCTAATCCTCCTTTCTCCCCCAGTCTGCCTCTGTCTTCATCTCCTAATCTGATTCCATGTTTTCTTGCTCTGGTTTATTTGTTTCATTTTTATTTCTCTGTTTTATTATATGTCTTTACCATGAGCTGCCTCAAATATTTGTGAAACAGATGGTATATGAATAAAGAACATTGGAATGTTTGAAAAAGTTGTTATTGACAAGGCTGATGAGGATAAAAATAGTGTCCTAGTTCTGAGAAAATGTTGGTGTCTGTGGTATCTGGTCTCTTTTTCTCCCTGGTCTTCTTGTCTCCCTAATGGATCCATCTTGGTCACTTCCACCCCTCTCTCTGGCTTTGGCTGTATCCCAAGCAGTGTGTTTCCAACTCTTTCTCCAGTCTCACCTGAATTTACAGATACATGCCCATATTTCTGACTTCCCTCTTACCAGATGGCTCCATCTGAATGTCCCACAGGTCCCTCAGCTCAGCATGTTCCAAGTGAAGTGCTCATCTCCAAAAACCCCCAAACCTTGCCTCTGCCTGGATTCCAGTGGCACCACCATCTACCCCATTGCTCCGATCAGTCACCTGTGCTCACTTCTTACATTCCATAATCCACCACATTGAATCAGCATCTAAGACCTGTGACTTACATTTTTACCCAATTTTTGGGTCTATTCGCTCTGCTCCATCCTTCCTGTCTCCTTCCTCTCTTGTTCCCCCACTCCAGCCCATCCTTTCTCCTGAAGTAAAAGGTCTGCATTTCTCTTCAGGCGAAGGTTCAAGTTACTTAGGCCTTTCATACACTTGCCTTTGCTAATAAGCTTATTAGTCTTATGTTTTGCCATTCCCCAACCTTGCCCAGAATGACCTTTTCTTTCCTCTTCCTTTGGTGCACTCCAGTCTGCATTTTAAGACTTGACTCTTCTCCCTTTCTCGGACGTCTTCAAGCTTCTTGCTTCTCAGTGTCCTCTACGCATCTCTATTGTAGATCTTACCATTCTGTGACATATTGTCCCATTTGATTGGATGCTGTTTGAGGGTCTGGATTGTGGCTTTTGAGTCTGTATCTCTTGTGTTTAGCACTACATACATGACACACATGGTGAGTGTTCATCAAAATGTTTGCTGAAGGGACGCCTGGGTGGCTCAGTCAGTTAAGCGTCCGACTCTTGATTTCGGCTCAGGTCATAATCTCAGGGTGGTGAGATGGAGCCCCACGTCGGGCTCCATGCTCCGTGTGGAGCTTGCTTAAGATTCTCTCTCTCCTTCTGCCCTTCCCTCTCTAAAAATAAAATAAGAAATTAAATAAAATAAAAATAAACAAAATGTTTGCTGAATGAAGGCATTACATTCTTGGAACTCTTTTGGAGAACAGCACTAGTGATAGTAGTCACATCAACAGCGATTACTGCCATCATTTACTGAGCTCTCACCTGCCAGGTACTGTTCTAAATGCACTATCTTTGGTGGTCAGTACTCTTACTATCCTTACTTTACAAATAAAGAAACTGAGGCATAGAGCTTAAGTAACTTGTTAAGAGTTTACCCAGGCATAAGTGGTGGAGCCAAGAGTTGAAACTAGGTTCCCTCTTGACCATCATATATAATATGAGACTTACTTATTTATCTGTGGGAAGGCAGGGCGTTACCCAGGAGTTATTTTTTGAAGTCACTTCTGCTTTCTTAGTCTGTGATTTTGCAGTAGTGTAGGAAAACAAGATGACATCTGTAACCTAGTGAATGACACCGATATCATGTGAGTCCTGTATAACAGGCTCCTTGCTTCCCTCCCTTCTGTTCTGGACTCTCCTCAGCTGTGTGAACTGGAATAAGGATGCAGCCACAATTCTTGCTCTTCTAGAAAGCACACATTTTGGAGCACCTCCAGAAAACTGTGTTCAGCACTGTATTAAGGAGAGGTGGAGAGTGGCAGGCAGCCCTCACCCCAGCGTATCAAAAGAGATTTGTTTCTCCCCTTAATCAGCAAACTCAGGACTTCCTGGAAGGGAGGGCCAAAAGTGAGAAGTCTGAGATAATGAATGGAGCTGGACAAGTATTTGCTTTTGTCAGATCACTTACACAAGTGTGCTCAACACATTAAAAGTATGACAAAGGGCTTTTAGAGCACTTGTTTTTAGAGTATTCAGACTGCAAGAAATTAAAATTGAGCTAACTCATGGCCACGATATGAAAAAAATTCTGTGTTTAAGCCTAAGAAGTTACATTAAGAAAATAAAACAGGAAAGAGAATGTGGCATGAAATGAAGTGATAGAAGGAATTATAAGGAACTATAGGGATAAGGCCACTTGCTCATTTATCCATTTGTGATGATGTTTCTTTCTACCTTATAAATAAAACCCCTCCTTGGTTTCCCTAACTTGGCTTTTATGTTGGGAATTTAAACTTACCTCAAGTCTGGGTTTGTTTTTTTTTTTAACTAATTGATTTTAGACATTAAACACTAAATTTCTTTTAGTGTTTAGTGCGTGCACGAGCATGGGGGTGGGGGAGGCAGGGGAGAGGGAGAGAGAGAATCTTAAGCAGGCTCCATGTCCAGCACGGAACCCAGTGTGGGGTTCGATCTCACAACCCTGAGATCATGACCTGAGCCGAAATCAAGAGTTGGGCGTTTAACCAACTGAGCCACCCAGGTGCCCCTAACACTAAATTTTAAAGCTATATATTTGGGGAAATTTTCTACTTAAAAAACTTACCTATTTCTTCATTTTGTTTCCATTTGAATGTGTAATCTGGACTTGAAGTTTATATATGAGCGATTTATATTCCTTTAGTATTTAGGCTTTTTAAAATACTTAAAAATCTAATATTTTATCTTAGCCAAACACTCAAGTACTGTAGTTTAGGTGTTATAATAGTGATTGTTCCCTCTTACAGAGAAAGAAGACTGATCTGTTTTACTAATCAACACAGAGAGCAGTTAAGTGGCTCAGTTATAGGAGCTGGGACAGTATCTGGGAGGTATAAAGATTTGGCCAGCTGTCTTTTTGCAGTTTGCATGCTCCCCACTCAGTGAAGGGATTTACAGGTATATTGACATGGTTTGGTTGGCCTACTGGGTGGCAGTCACATGTTTTGTGGCTCTTGGGACCCTGGTTGGTACTGTAATGGAGTCTGCAGGGCTCCCTCAGGCACTTCTTTATTCTCTGGCTGGCACCATTTAAATCCTGGAACTTGTGAAGCAGGAATGAGGTCTTCTGCCCATTTGTTAAGAGATGGCCCTGCCAGTGACATTATTGAGAGCAGACATTTGGAAGGATAAAAGAAAAGGAAAGAAAGGGAAATGTAGGGATTGTTTTATGATGATGATGATAGTACAGTGCACTGTATACAATAGATGTAGTACTAAAGTGCTTATCTTTTTTTTTAAAGAGTTTATTTATTTGAGAGAGAGAGAGAGCATGCACGAGCAAGGGGGAGAGGCAGAGGGAGAGGAAGAAGCATACTCCCCACTGAACAGGGAGCCCAATGCGGGGCTCAATCCCAGAACCCTGGGATTATGACCTGAGCTGAACGCAGATGCTTAACCCACTGAGCCACCCAAACGCCCCTAAAATGCTTATCTTTAAAGGGAAGATGAGACTCTTTCAGGGGCAGAAGCATGGGGAACAGATACTTGTAAAAGGATGAATTTGAGGAGGGTGGGGGGATGGGTTAGCCTGGTGATGGGTATTAAGGAGGGCACGTATTGAATGGAACACTGGGTATTATACGCAAACAATGAATCATGGAACACTACATCAAAAACTAATGATGTAATGTATGGTGACTAACATAACATAATAAAATAAAATTTAAAAAAAAAAGGATGAATTTGAAATCTTTCAGAAATTGTGTAGAAGCGTGGTAAAGACCAGATCCTGCAGGGACTGGGTCTTCTCTCTTACACAAATGGAATGTATACACTGAATAAAACTTACAGTGGAGAAAAATAAAACAATATTCGTTATTCAGCAAACATTTTTGAGTATCTACTATGGGTCAAGCATTGTTGTAGGCAGTTGGGATATAACAGTGAACAAAACAGATAAAAATCACTGTCCTCATAGAGCAAACAATTTGGGGAAGCAGAAAATACGTAAAATGTATGACTTCGAACCTTTTTGTTCCAAGTAGTAGACACAGAATCCAGGTAGTTTAAGCAAAAGGAATTGCTGGGGGGGAGGGGTTCTGATTGGCTCTCTTTGGGACAGATGTCAATTCTGCATCAATCAGATACGGCCCCAGGGACAGGGTTCCAGGATATAAACATTGCCTCCAAGAGCTCACTCCGAAGATGAAGAGGCAGTTCCTGAGGGTGTGGGGTGCAGGGTGAACTACTGAGAGTCTCAAAAATATGTCTATTAAAGGCTCTCTACTTTTCCAGTTCCATTGTTTTCCTTCATTACTGAGAATGAGTCTTGCAATGCAAATAAGCTCATAGGATTTGAAATGTTCCATCTTAAAAACTCCAAGTACAAGAGGTTTTTGCAAAGTGGAGAGTTTACTTCCTTTAGCAAATGTTTTAATAGTTTTGGGTAGTAGTCTTTTTATTTATTTACTTTTAAAGATTTATTTATTTATTAGAGAGAATGAGAGAGAGAGCATGAGAGGGGAGAGGGTCAGAGGGAGAAGCAGACTCCTCGCCGAGCAGGGAGCCTGATGTGGGACTCGATCCCAGGACTCCAGGATCATGACCTGAGCCGAAGGCTCTTAACCAACTGAGCCACCCAGGTGCCCCTGGGTAGTAGCCTTTTTAAAATGGACTTCTCGGGTGCCTGAGTGGCTCAGTTGGTTAAGCGACTGCCTTCAGCTCAGCTCATGATCCTGGAGTCCTGGGATCGAGTTCCGCATCGGGCTCCCTGCTCAGCAGGAAGTCTGCTTCTCCCTCTGACGCTTCCCCATCTCATGCTCTCTCTGTCTCTATCTCATTCTCTCTCTCAAATAAATAAATAAAATCTTCTAAAAAAAAATGGACTTCTCATCTTCCTGCTTCTTAAATAGAGTAGAGTGCACATATTTTAATTGTGATACAGTGATTACCTTAGGCTCTTTTCAAGCTTTATAAACCTGTTTTTCCCTATTCTAAATGGTCTCAGACTTCTTGCTCTTTAATTTCTGTGGCTGTTTCTTGGATTTTGAAAAGCCTTTCCACCATGTCATCTGTTACGTCTTTCTCAGCTGCTCTGTGACTACCTATAGGAGCTCCTTCTCTCCTCTCATAATGTATAGTTACTGCTAACTAAGCCACTTCCCACTTGAGTGTCACAGGTGCCGTGGGGAACGCGGTTAGACCTCAGGGTGAGTCTTGAGTCTGCTAATTTGGCAGATTATACAAACAAACAATTTAAACTTCTCAGAGTCTTCTCTTTCTAATCTATAATGTTGGGATAAAGGTACTTTCTCTATCGGGTCTTAACCAAAGGAGCAAATGAAATGTTTGCCAAAGTATTCTGCAATGTATAAAAAAATCTACAAATATAAACGGCTGTTACTGCTGTCACCAACGTGATGGTCTCTGTTCTCTGGTTTTGCCTGTCCTGCCACATCCCATTTTCCCTGGGAGAACCAGAGAGTTTCCTGTAGATCATTAGACACATTCCCTGGGGTTGGCCAGTCCTGCTTGACCAGTCCTGAATCCTAACTCTGCGGTTGTGCTCCTGCAGACCAGAGATATAGGCTTCATTGTCTGATGTCAATTATACACGCACCGCCACATCCCTTCTTAGGAGACACAGATTTTCTTGGCATTTGAGCTTAAGAGGGAGACGATCTCACTCTTCTACTCACCGAGGGATGTGGAGAAGGGACTCATTTCCCTTCTGGTGGTAGATGGACCTTCCCTGTTTTGTGTGGGCCTTTGGTCCTCAGCAGCTGAACTGTGGAAGGGAAAACTGTAGTGACTGGTGCTATAAGCAGTTAGCACCATGTTGGAGATGAACTATGAGAAGATGGTTCATTCATCCTTATTTTGTGATTTTTGCCTAATAGGTAGTAAGCATGGCAGAGACATAGTCCTCTTGGTTCGTGTGGTTTTGTGACTGAGATGAAATCATTTCTTTTTTATTTTATTTTATTTTATTTATTGCTTTGACAGAGAGACAGCGAGAGAGGGAACACAAGCAGGGGGAGTGGGAGAGGGAGAAGCAGGCTTCCCACAGAGCAGGGAGCCTGATGCGGGGCTCGATCCCAGGACCCTGGGATCACGACCTGAGCCGAAGGCAGACGCTTAACGACTGAGCCACCCAGGCGCCCCAGAGATGAAATCATTTCTAATCTTTGAGGCTGTGGTTTCTCTATCTGTAAAATGGACTTGAGAGCAAATCAAGGAATGGCTTTAAAACAATACCGTTGGGGCGCCTGGGTGGTGCAGTCGGTTTCGGCTCAGATTGTGATCTCAGGGTCATGATCTCAGGGTTGTGAGATCAAGCCCAGCATCAGGCTCTGCACTTATTGGGGAGTCGGCTTAAGAGTCTCTTCTCTCCCTCTCGTTCTGCCCCTCCCTGCTGCTCTCTCTCTCTCTCAAAAACAAAAACAAAACAAAAAACGGAATACCCTTGTTTGATCATGGCTTCACTATTTAAGAGTTACAGGTTCTTAGCAATGTTTGCTATCTCCTTATATAACTTTATTTCTGTGGATTCAATCTTTTATAAAGATGCCTATTGATCTATCAAAAGCCTCAGAGTGAAAGTGTGATGCTCTACCACTAGGGGGCATTGCTGCCTTAGTCACATGATCTGAACCTACAAATAGCTGAATTTGAAGCTCCTCCCTTCAATCTTCCACTTAAAATTTGTAGTAGTTCTTTATGTATGTTAAATATATACAATAAATACAAAATGCAAAGTACAAAATGCAATAACTCACTAATTAATATGAAATGATCTTTTAAAAAATATTTAAATTGGGCGCCTGGGTGGCTCAGTCGTTAAGCGTCTGCCTTCGGCTCAGGTCATGATCCCAGAGTCCTGGGATCTAGCCCTGAGTCGGGCTCCCTGCTCAGTGGAAAACCTGCTTCTCCCTCTCCCACTCCTCCTGCTTGTGTTCCCGCTTTCGCTGTGTCTCTATCAAATAAATAAATTTTAAAAATCTTTTAAAAATATTTAAATTAACTTAAGATATAAATATTTATCATACAGTTCTTTGTCATGATGTTCATCCAGGTAACCTGAATCCTGGAGTAAACAATCTGTCTCATAGGTTTGTGGTTTGTCATCAGCCTTTAGATTAGCTCAGGGTCGTAGCACCTCTAACTACTTATCTAGTCACCTAGATTTCTTCTCCCTGCTTCATTTACGGGAATGCTGTGTGTCTGGCCTAGGATGCTTTAATTAATAATAGAGATATTTTGGGGAAAGTTTCCAGCTTTACTTCTTTTTAGGCAGAAGGTAAAAAGCTAAATAAATGTTTATATAGTGTCATGATGCTGCTAAGAATATAGACCCACTTTTGTCTCTTTTCCTTGCATCATAAAGAAGTCCTTTTTCTATCACCTAAGAAGATGAAGTAGCCCCTTTTTGTTTTTCTCAAGTCATAGCATACTGTTTTTCTTTTCATAGAGTGACAAAGATATCATAAGAACTGAGGATCTGACATTTGCCCACATTTCAGATTATATTTTTTAGGATAAATTCCTAGAAGTGGAATTATTGAGTCTAAAGAGCATAAATATTAGGACACCTGCTAATTATCGCTAAATTGCTCTCCAGAAAGGTTGTACTAATGTATACTCCACCAGCAATCTGTTAAAGTATTTTTTTCACTGTATACACTCCAGAATTGGATTCCTCCTTTTTGTAGCCTTCTTTTAAAAAATATTTTAGAACTATAAACACTTTTTTCTTTTTTATAAACACTTTTTTCTAGGTAGAAGATCTGTTGATCAGTATTTCCCAAAATGTATTACTAAGCTAATGTGATATTAAAAAATGGTTCAGTGGTCCAATAAATTTTTTAAATGTTTTTTTGTAGATTTATGAAGCACACATATATGTTAAGGCTCTGAGAAATCCTGTAGTAAACGAATCTGTTTAACGTGGTGTTTCCCAATTTTGTCTAATTACAGAATCCTCTTTTAAGAGTAACATCTGGTCATATCTCATGAAAACAGGATTGTATTTTAGAAAGTGGTGATAGTTGTTCCTGAAGCTTTTAGGAACCACCACAGTATTGAAAGGATTTCTTCTCAACTTAAGTTGTATTCGCCTTTGATCTTCATTCTGGAGGTTAGAACCTGGAGTAGCTTCATCAAGTACAGGAAAACGTATTAAGATACATAGACAGAGCACGAGCTTGTCGGGCCGGCTGAAGAAACAGACTCCAGGTTGAGCTTCCAGGAATTCTACAGAACTGGTCAGCCCAGGGAGCTGCTGCTTCCGCCACCATCAGGAAGCTTCCGCCAGAGCTGCCTCTGCCAAAACGGGAACCACTGAGTCCACATTTATGCGTCCCTGCCCTACCAAAAAGAAGGGTTGGGGAGTGTGGTGTTTGGGATCCTATTTTAGGAAGGAGGGATTTTACGCTATGGTGAACTATCAAATATGGAGAGAATGTTTAAAAGACTTTTGGCAGCCACTGTTGGCAGAAATCCAAGAGGACAGAGCTGTGTAATGTGAACACCTCTGGATGTAGGTCAGAAAATTGGAGTGTAAGTCTGGCCTACCCACTTAGCAGCAACATGACCTTGGGCAAATCCATTTTCAAACTTCTGCGTTCTCATCTCTAAAGAGGGGATCATAATTTCTGCTTACCCAACTCACAGGCTTGAAGTAAAGATAAAATAAGAGTAACAAGTGTGAATTTACCTGAGAAACTATAACGTATGAAATAAGTGAAAGGTGTTTTCTCACGCCCCAGATATTTCTCTGGACCAGGGGTTGGCAAACTTTTTACGTAGAGGGCCAGATCGTAAATATTTTTGTCTTTGTAAGCCTTATAGTCTTTTTCTTACCTACTTAACTCTACAAAAGGAGCCATAGACAATATGTAAGTGAATGAGTGTGGCTGTGTTCCAATAAAATGTTATTTATGGACATGAAATTTGAATTTCATGTAATTTTCACTTGTGGAATAGTATTCTTCTTTTGACTTGTTTCAGCCATTTTTAAAAAGTGAAAACCATTCTTAGATTGCAGGCTGTACAAAAAGCAGGTGGCAGGCTGGACTTGGCCTATGGTCCATACTTTGCTAACTCCTGTTCTATAACATGATACTGAAAATATTTTAAAATGTAGGGTTGTTTTGCCTTAATGTAGTAGCAAATACATTTGGAGCTTTTTCTGATATTGTCTAAATAGAAAGTGTACTATCTTTATCACTCCCTAGATTGGATTCGATAGTAGCTGCCTCTTTGATAGTAGAATTAAATTAATTCAGCAGGCATGTATGGAAATGGGGGTACATTTAGGTAAGAATATTCTGTGAAGGGGTGCCTGGGTAGCTCAGTTGGTTAAATGTCCCACTCTTGGTTCTGGCTTAGGTCATGATCTCAGGGTCCTGGGATGGAGGCCCCTTTCCCCCACTCAGATACGCTGGCTTGCCCGCCCCCCACCTCTCAAATAAATAAATAAAATCTTTAAAAAAAATAGGGGTGCCTTGGTGACTCAGTTGGTTAAGTGTCTGCCTTTGGCTCAGGTCATGATCCCGGGGTCCTGGGATTGTGCCCCGTGTCAGGCTCCCAGCTCAGCAGGGAGTCTGCTTCTCCCCCTGGCTTGTGCTCTCTCTCTCTCACTCACTCTCTCTCTCAAATAAATAAATTTTTAAAATATTTAAAAATAATATTCTGTGAAAGTTGAGTTTGCTACCCAGCCATTAGGCTCTTAGAACCTCCACATTTTCTCTCCTTCTGTGCCTTTGGTTTGGGGAAAGCGATAGGGCAATCAGGTACTTCTTGTATGGGAAAATGCTAAAGTTGCATTTAGTGCCATTCCCCTTTCATGCCCACAACTCATGCCCCTCAAACCCACCCATTCCTTCTTTTAGAATGTTCTGTATTTGGACAAGAAGTTCTCCCCCAAAAGCCTGATTGCCACTGTAGTCTCATTGTCCCTATTGGAAAACCAGAACCAGAGTGTTTCCCTCCCTGGTCCCCAAGTCCTATAGAACTTCCTTCAGTCAACAAAAGCCCAAGATCGTTTTAAATAAATCAACTAAAGTAAAAATGTATACCGTAGAGCAGTTACAGTGGTATGCTTCTGAACTAGCTTGGTTTAGAATTTCTGGGTCACCTAAGCACTTTTCCATGCTTCCTTTTATTTAAATGAACCTTTCTCAGTTTTTCTTTTTTCCTTCTGGGTGCAGGCAGAGAGTCAGGGATGGTGTAGATCTATTGAAATCTAGAAATGGAGAGTGGAGAGATGGGGGTAACCGGGAAGGTGGGGGGTGGGGAGATGTGGGAGCAGGAAGGGAAAGGGGCGGTCAGAGATTGAAGATGGGAGAGGATGTGCCTGCCTTCCTGTTGTACCTGCTACTTGGTGAAGCATGCGAGGCTGCAGGCCACCTTTGGAGAAGGACAGTGCATCTTATGTGCATATGTGTATTTATATGAACTTCACTTTCTTAGCTGCTGCCATATAGGCTAACTCTGGGATTTACTGATTCAAAGAAACTATATTTAATTTTGCTTTGCCTGTATCCCTTTTATTTGGGCTTTACTAAATATAGCTGGATGGAAGGGAAGGAAGGAGAAAACAGTGTGTAGAGCAGAAGTTAAAACACGCCAGAGCTTTGGCAGCTTTGGGACAGAAAAATAAAACTTTAAACCTGCTTTCTATTTTGAGGCCATCACAAGATGTTTTGTGCTTACGTTCATTCCTAAGTCATAAACAGGGGTAGGAGGGGTTGGGGATTAAGTAAGTTATCTCTTGAAAAATATTAATTTGAAACTGAGTTAAAATTAGTAAAGGGAAGAAAGAGGAGGAATAAAACATTGGATTCAGCCTATTTGGAAGCAAAATAATAAACACCTCACGGGGGTAGAAGAGGCATGCAAATTTCCTTCCAGTCTTTGGCGTCTGCTCCTGCACAGAGCCCCATTGTCTCCAAGTGGGGGGCAAGGCTGAGTGCTGGGAGAGCTGACTTGGCCAGTAAGGCCTGTCCGTGAATTTTGACACAGGTCAACCTCTTCTTGAGGCTGGGATCTTAGAGTCAACATGATATCTGACTAATAGGCACTAGCTGTCATACCACGAACTGGTTTATCGTAATATAATTATCACATAGTAGATGTGGTAATAGCCTATTTTTAGGCATTTCTATACTGGGAATCCTGCGTGGTGAGGATGGTCTCTAGGAAAGCATTCTCTGGTTCCATGAAACAAGGCCCCATCGGGAGATGAGACTTCCCTTCCTGGAAACCTGTTTGCTTTGCAGATGCATCTGTCCCCCTCTGCGGAGGCCTTTCAGCGTTGCTGAATAGTGGTAGGAGTGCTTACCCTAGGCTTTGGCCTGGGGCATTCCCCCTCAGGTGCCACTTGCCCCTTAGGGTGTATTTGTGGGTCTGCTCTAAATAGCCCGTGCAGGAGAAGCTGTGAACCTGTGTGCAGAAGCCTTAGCCAGTCACCTCCATACCCAGAGAGTCCACTTTGTACTTAGACCGTCTTTAAAGATTTTATTTATTTTTATTTTGAGAGAGAGCAAGAGAGCGAGTGTGAGCAGGAGGAAGGGCAGAGGGAGAGGAAGAAGCAGACTCCGCCACTGAGCAGGGAGCCCGACAGGGGCTCGATCCCAGGATCCTGGGACCGTGACCTGAGCCAAAGGCAGATGCTTAGCCAACTAAGCCACCCCGGTGCCCCTATACTTAGACCATCTTTAATCGGCCTTCTTCAAGCATAGCCCTAGTGATGTCACACTCCTACTCAAAAATCTTCCATATAGGGAAAAGACTGGAAGGGAGTGTGCCAAAATATTAATAATGGCTTTCTCCTGGTGATGAGCTTCTTTCTGGTGATAACTTTTTTTTTTTAACTTTATGATTTTTAGACTTTTCCAATTATTTTTACAATAAATGTATAATAATGTTTTTTGAGAAAAATATCATTTTTGTAATGATAAAGAGTATCATTTAAAAATCTTTACTGGCTCCCAGCTGCTGATTATAAACACCCCACCCACCCACCCCAACATTCAGGGTCTTCGTGATATTGCTGCAGCTTGTCCAACCTTACCTCCTCTCTCTCGGTCCTACCCTCCAGGTTACAAGCAAAACAGAGCTACTCATGTTGCCAAGTACATTTGGTGCTTTGTCTTTGCTTGTGCTCCTCTCTACCTGTTAGTTTTCCATTCTTCAAACTGATTTTACTTTCTTTAGAGAGTATTTTTATCATGTACTCCTTGTAAAAGACTTGGAAATAGAAGAACACAGATAACAAAATCCCTGACCCCACTTCCTAGAGATAACCTCTGTTAACACTTTGATATATGTGACTTTCAGAAATATTTTTGAGCTCTGCAGCTAAGCATGGTCAAGCGCATCTTGGCTGTCTGTTACAGACTTCATATTCTAACTGGTGTTGTTACTCATACCTGTCTCCTCTCCATTCTGGAGTTTGAGTTCCTTGACTGCAGGTGTAGCTACAAGAGTGACTTCATCTTTGCATCCTCCACAGGTTTTGAGCACAGTGACCTTCACGTAATAATCAGTCTAAAGCCATCTAATAAATCAAATGAGAGCTAACACAAGCATGTAGCTTAGCAGAAACCATAGTAACAAACACAGACGTAATGGTTACATTATGAATATGAGGCTGAATATATGCATAAATAGTCACAGGAAAAATACAAAAAAAACGTAATATTGGAGGTGTATCTGGAATGGTTAAATGACTAGGGCCCTACTAAGGTAGGACCATTTGGGTACATTACATGAAAGAGATTCACCTGTGAAGGAAGGAATAATCTTATTTGAGGCATCTGTATAGACCATAGGCTCTCAACCCTGGCCCACTTTGGAATCACTGGGGAGCCTTTTAAAAATATCAGTGCCTGGGCTCAATCCCAGACTATTAAATTAGAGCCTTGGGTGGTGGGGGAGGGGGCTTAGCTGTTTGAAAACGCTGTCCAGGTGATTCTAGAGTGCATCCAGGAATGAGAACCACAGTCTAGGCAGAGAAATCTTCCTTAAAAAATAAAAAAATAAATGTCTTGCTGTGACATTGTTAGAGAAGCCAGGAGGTTATCATCTTGAGGGGGGAGAGTTCTGGTGGTGTGAGAAGATTTGGTATGGATCGTTCTGTATTATGTGTACTTTAAAGCATCTGGATAAAATTCATCTGTTAGCTTTTATGAAGATAATAGCCTTTGTGCATCTCAGATGGCCCACACTCTTTCCCCCTCCCGAAGGCTGCGTTCTCCTAGAGCCATAACTGAAATAGAATATGGCCCACATGAGTTATGTTATCATGTTCACCTCTATTATTATATGAAAGGTTCTTCCAGGGATATTTGTCCCCTATTCAAATACTATCGAAATCATGTGTACTCTCAGACATGATATTTCCCACCTTTTTGTCTCTTTTTCACATGTTAAAACCTCATACTACCTACCTGCCCCCCAACAAAATAAAACAGACCACCAGGCAGTTTTTCTTCATGCAAGCTTTTCTAAAACCACAAAGTAGGGTGGAAAAATCTATTGCAGTTTATCATGTGGAAAGGGAAATCTCAGTCCCTTGCTCTAGCTGTCAAGTCGCCATGCACCCTAGAATAACACTTTCCACCGTGTGTCTCCTTGGATTTAATACAGGAAATGTTATTTTGCTAAGTTGTGCTTTCATGTTCTGAAACATGCTTGCATGTTGTCATACAGTAGTGTTTAAATCCAAACCAAAGTGATTTTGTTGCAATGGAAATATTTCAATTAATGTTTATAGTTAGAACATATAAACAAAACTTGGGTTGAAATTAGTTGATTAATCATTGCATTTCTGGATACAGGAAGAGTTTTGTTAAACTCTATCAGAGGAAGGATTAATGTCTCTGTCTGTGAGGTCCTTCCAGGCAACTTTTCATTGGGAAACCTGGGTTTTAATGTTGCTTGGTTCAGGATATTTCTCTTTTGGCAAAAGCAGAACAACCAATACCACCAAGTAAATATGTGCCAGCACTTGGAATGGGGATGAGTACATCACACTTCTATCAGTAAAGCTGCAGTTCTTATTCCCTGAAATTCACACACACACACACACACAGCTCCCAGTAAATGCAGTAGTAAGGTATTGAGCCACTGGGCCAACATCCCAGAGTGATACCTGCTATGTCTCTTTTCTTCTTTTTCTTTTTTCCCCTGACCATCAATTCTGTCACGTTTAGTTCTCTAAACCAATGAATCACCAACTCTTCCTTCACAGATTCTTCCCGCACACGTACACCTCTTTTTTTGTGTGTCCAGGAATAAACTTCACATATTCTCACTCAAGTCACCTTTTATGCATTCATATCCTTTAGTAGGAGTCCTAGGACCATATTTTTGGGAATACCAGTCTAAGCACGTGCCATCAAAAAGAAATAATTATGGCCAAATGGGAGAGATTTTCCAAGGCTTTTAGGATATGATAGGATCATATCAAAATGTCTGGAGAAAAATTATACGCATTTAAATCTTCCCTTGTTCCAAAAAAGCATTTGACCTAAAGTACAAAAATTCTTGAAATATAAGAAAAAAACAAATGAAAACAAAAGGAAAATTAAGGTAGAATGCTAAAGTGAAGACAGAGGGAAAGTTTGGTCAGAGAAAGGTATATAATAATATGCTACATGGTTATAAAAGCTGGGCCACAAATTCGACTCTGAGCTCTCTTTTTTTTTTTTAAATAAGGTGGGTAATTAAACCCAGGAAATTTTATTTTTTTAATTTTTTTATTAATGTATAATGTATTATTTATTTCTCGACTCTGAGCTAACAGGAAAGTGAAAAGAAATGACTGATTCTCTCCCCAAAGTAGGGGAGAGGAGGAGCTCCTTGCTGGGCATCTTGTTCCCAAGATGAGTGTCAGGTACCATGAATACCCTCGCAGGATAACAGTTCCTGTCTTGGTTGGGGGTGGGGGGAGCAAACCCCTAAGCAGTTTTAAAATGGTGTGTGAGTGGAGTAAGAATGTCCAGAAAAATGGACAAAATCTACGGAGGCAGAAAGCAGACTGGTAGTTTCCAGGGGCTGGAGAAGGGAGGGTGGGGAATGACTGCTGATGGGTACAGGGGTTTCTTTTGAGGGCGGTGGTAGTGTTCTAAAGTTAGATAGTGGTAATATTTCATAACCTGTGGGTATACTAAAATCCACATTAAATGGGTGAATTTTGTGGTATGTGAATTATATCATTATAAAGCTGTTTTTAAAAATTTGAAAATTGTAATTATGAACGATCGTAAAATAACATACAGGAAAAAAATCAGCTCATGAGTCTAAGATTCACATCTTCCACAAGATGTACACTTCTAAGGGAGTGTTACAGCTGAGGTACTGCTTTAAGGGGAGTTGGTCATACTGGGTAGAAATTGGACCGTGCAATCTCTAAGTTTCTTTCTATTGTGAACATTCAATTTTTGACCAATTGTAAAAAGACGATTAGGTCATGAGACAATTGGGACATATTTGAACATTGGCGACATATTTGATAATATAAAGGAATTATGTACTTTTCATTGTTAGTATATGATAATGGCATGGTGGTAACTTTCTGAATGTCTTTGAGAGATGCATATTGAAGTATTTCTAAATAGATGCTGGGATATTTGGGTTCGGCTTGAAAATAATCCAGTAGACAGGGTATAGATGAAACAAGGTTGACCATACATTGATAACTGTTCAAGTTGAGTCCATTACACTATCTCTCTACTTTTGTGTAAGTTTGAAAATTTTCCTGATAACATGTTAAAACAGATTTTATCATTCTCTGTTAAATACAAAAAAATCTAACGTCACCTAATTTCTTGCTCATGAGAAATTATGCTATTTGCAGTGCTTGTCTCATTTGCTGATTTATGGGTGACTTCTGAGAGATTGGAAGCTTGGGTGCTAGCTCTAGGTCACAACGTATAAGTAAGCATGAAATTCCAGTAAGGTCATCCACAGCTTTTTCAGCCTTCCCTGTGCTTCTCAGAGCATGCTACATGGGTTATGGAAAGAATAGTTGCTGTTCTTCAGAAAGGCAGAGGGGAACACTCTTCTGTCTTTTTTTTTTTTTAAGATTTTATTTATTGATTTGTCAGAGAGAGAGCGCGCGCACAAGCAGGGGGAGTCGCAGGGAGAGGGAGAAGCAGGCTCCCCGCTGAGCAAGGAGCCCGATGTGGGGCTCAATCCCAGGACCCCAGGGTCATGACCTGAGCCAAAGGCAGATGCTTAACCAACTGAGCCACCCAGGTGCCCCAGTACTCTCTCTCTTAAGGGTAGTTTTGCCCTTTACATTTCTTTGTCTCCTCTTTCTCCCTGCTCTTCAGTGGATTTGAGTGCTAAAGTACTTAAATGTAATATCTTCTTGGGAGGGGAACTGAAAGAATATCGTTTATCCTTGACTTCCTATGTGAACTTAAGACCCGTGGGTCTAAAACCCTTGCCCACACCCGTAAGACTGTGGGGAAAACGGGGTAATGTTGACGGCGGCACATGATTGGGAGGGAATGCCAGCTTCTCTTGCAGTACTTTCTTCAGGTACTCTTTGTTCTCAGGAAGCTGGGCATTTGTATTTCCTTCTCTGATTCTAAAGATTGGAATTCTTACTCATAAAAACATTTATTGCATTGACATCCCATGTGTTCCATTACACTGGATGTACAGGTTCATTGTATAACTGAAACTCATTTTTATGTTCAGCAGACATTTGCGTGTCTACTATATGCTAGGTGTCCTCTTTGCAGTGGCCTGCAAGGGAGCCGAATTCTTACACTAGTTTTGGATTCCCGCGTTACCTCCCCTAAAGAACCAGCATTGGTTTTTGGAACATATTGGCTTTCTAGGAGTTTACAGCCTATATTTAGCTCAAGATAAAATAGATGAAAGTGCTTTAAAGTGCAGTCAAATGTTCTATCACTGACCTATATCCCCCAAAGCAGTTTGAATTGTTGAAAGCACCAAGTGACTATGACGTGAGAGTAAAGCTGGAGATGTTTTGCTTCATAATAGTTTGGGATAATGTTGCTTGTGATGTCAATGAAACATCTGGTTCTCCACATTACTTAGACTTTAATGACAGAGTTCCAAGGCATAAGATAGTCTTATATATATATACATATATATATATATATATATATATTCACCTTATTTCTCTAAGTCAGGGTCTCCCTTGAGGTTGTCTTGTTGGCAGTGCTAATAGGCAGCGATGCTAATTAAGCACAATGCCCAGCACTGTGAATACCTCTGCTGCTTGCTGTTCTTCTCCTTCAACTGTAGCAACAACCCACCTACTGAATAGCTACCTGTGCCAAATAGTTTGCATGCATTACCTCATTTAATCCTCAAAGCAACCTTGTGAGGTAGGTGGCCTTATCCTTTTTTACAGAGAAGGAAACCAAAGCTAAGCAAGGTCAGATGTCTTTCCACACAGCTAGTTAGTGGTATATCTAAGAATCAACCCGGGTTTTCTTAGTTTCAAAGCCCAAACTCTTTATAGAGTGTGTTGCCTCTTCTTGGTGTTTGGTAAATATTTGCTGGATTGATGTGTGTTTTGGATGCTTGACAGATCTTTTGCATATCTCCTAAATTTATATGAGATGAAATGATTATGAGTCTATAAGAAATACCAGAGGCATTATATGAATGGGAATCTATAACCAAACCCGTGTTTTGTTGCCTAGACATATGAGGGCAAAACCCACCTGTACTGTCTCCTGTTGCCATTCAGAAGTGCCTTTTGCTGCTTCATCAGGGTTTCACAAAGTGCTTTCAGTGCCAGTGGCAAACTGCTCACATTCTCTGTGGGAAAGAATGTTATTGTTCTTGGTCAGGTGGCCAGTTAGCCTAGTTGGTTTTAGAGCGTAGTGTTACTAAAGGTTAGCCTCTTCAGATATGAGCCAGTTAGCTTGAATGCATAAATAGCTTCTGTCACAGGCAGGTCAGGGTATAGATACATGGATAAATTGGATCTCTAAGCACTAATCAAAAATCAGTCAGCAAACATTTACTGACCAATTGCCACATGCCTGACACAATGCTAGGAGTGATGCAGGATTAAGAGGGGGACAAAGTGTGAGATATAGCCTCTCGAAAGTTTACGCCAGTTGGTGCAGATATGACTCACACAGAAAAATATAAAAACAGGAACCATATCTGTGTTGTTTTTTTTTTTTCATGTCCTCATGCTCAGCAACCAGCTTAGTGCCTGGTACATCATTAGAACTTGATAAATAGTTTTTGAATGAATGAGAGTACAGAGGAGATAGGTAGCTTTTTTTTTTATGGCTTTGTAGAAGAGGTTGGATTTGAGCTAGACATTCAAGTATGAATACATTTAAGGAAGAGGAGAAGGGTGGGAAGGTGGGAAGGACATTCCAAATGCAAAAGATGGTGTCAAGAGTACTCTGGAAACACGGGAGTGCATGTATAAATGTGCTCAGGAAGAGAAGAGACCAAAGAGACCAATTTTGCTGGGCCAGAGATATGGCTGGAACCGTGGAGTATCTTGAGTGTTGGATGAAGACATTCAGATTTTATTCTGTAGCCATCTGAATTTCTGATCAGCAGAAAGGTATGACCAAAATGGATGGTCGAGGATGGAACTGACTAATGGTTGGGGAGACCAGTTAAGAGACTATGGTTATGTTTCGGTGTTTGGGTAATAAGGACCTGAACGAGGGTATTGGTTAAGAAAGCTGAAAGAAAGAGGCAGATGGAAGAGCTATTATGAAGAGAGAAGAAACAGGGCTTGATGAGTAGTGACTGGATATGCAAGTCTAGTGAAGGTAAGGAAGAATAATCAGAGATGGCCCAGTGATCCTGAACCAGGGATCTTTGGGAGAAGGGTGATGGTATTGTTTTATTAAGTGTAACATGGAAATCAGAAGAGAGGGATGGGCTTGAGAAAGTAAAATTTTAAATTTGAGGCACTGGGACATCAAGAGGAAGAGTCTGCTTAGTAGTGGGAGAGGGTCGCTGTGCCCTGCTGCTCTCTTCGGATTGGGCAGCTGCTGCATCTACTGTGCATGAACAGTGGTATATCCCTCGGTGCCCCCCAGGGATGCCTTGTTACAGGAAGTGATAAATAATTTAACTTTTCATAAGGGATATATGAGTTGATTCTAGTAGATAATATATATCATCTTTTCTGCATCTTTCCTAGTAATATTGGTCCTCCCAAGATGGGACAACATTTATGCTTTGAAGCAGTTAGTGAGAAACGAGACTTGGAGGGGGCAGATGGTCCCTTTCAAGCACAGTGCACCCCTGCAGGTCCTTGAAGTGGTGTCTGTGCTGGATGTGGAGGCCGTGGCTGTACGTGCTTCCTGGTGAATGCTCTGTTGGAATGGGATTCCTGTACTCATGATCATCAGTTTTATGAGAGCTTTTTGATAAGCACAGCATAAATAGGAAGAGTTGGAGTGTTCCTCACATGGGGTCTTTGATTCTTTAACAACATCAACTAATTAAAAGTGCAGTATAAGACTTCGATTTGTTTCCCCCAACCACCCTGCATTGTCCCTGTAGTGAATACAGAGCTGAAGCATAGTAAATAGCTTAGATAAGTCTTCATTGTTTCTCTTTATTTTAAAAAAATGTTTTAAATCCTCTTACTCTCTTTAGACCCTGGGGAACGTATGTAAAGTATATTCCTATTTAATTTCATTGACAAAATTAAATTTCTCATTAAAACAAAAATGAGGGAAAATGTTCTACCTACATTGAAGTACAAAAGAAGTTTGTGACTACCTGCTCTCCAATATTAAATGTACAGAAACAAATAGAAGTATTTTTAATCAATTCAAGTGTTTTTCTCTGATTTAAGAAAGTCAGGCTATAAGTTCATTAGGTAATAATTCCTTTAGCTTTATCAATCCAGCAGTTCTATCCTTGCACATGGCCCAATGATGGAGAGCAGGGATAGTAAATACATGTATTTATTTCTTCTGGATCCTAAACGTGCACAGCAGGTGTGAGAGAGAAAAGGTTCCAAGGGGTTAAGTAAGTTATTGTCCAACCATGCCATGAAATCTTTTGCAGCCATTAAAATTAATGTAGAAGAATATTTAAAAACCTGTACAATGTACTAAGTGGAAAAGATTGCAGAACAGAGGGCGCCTGGGTGGCTCAGTTGGTTAGGCAACTGCTTTCGGCTCAGGTCATGATCCTGGAGTCCCTGGATCGAGTCCCGCATCGGGCTCCCTGCTCGGCGGGGAGCCTGCTTCTCCCTCTGACCCTCCCCCCTCTCATGTGCTCTCTCTCTCTCATTCTGTCTCAAATAAATAAAATCTTTAAAAAAAAAAAAAGATTGCAGAACAGAAATAAATAGTATGATCCCATTTTCATAAGCATGTACCCAACTGTAATAACACTCATCAGATTACTAACAGTGGTTATCTTGTGATAGAATTACTAGTGGTCTTAATTTCCTAATTTCTTCTCTATGTAACAAAAATGTTATAAAACTGAGGGGCACCTGGGTGGCTCAGTCGGTTAAGCGTCTTCTTTGGGCTCAGGTCATGATCCCAGAGTTCCAGGATCAAGCCCCGCATCAGGCTCCCTGCTCAGCGGGGAATCTGCTTCTCCCTCTGCCCCTCACCCTGCTCATGCTCTCTCTCACTTTCTGTCTCTCTCTCTCTCAAATAGATAAAATTATTTAAAAAATTTTTTTTAAATGTTATAAAACTGACACTTTTTTTTTTTTTTAAAGATTTTATTTATTTTTTCGACAGCAGGGAGCCCGATGCGGGGCTCGATGCCAGGACCCCAGGATCATGACCTGAGCCGAAGGCAGGCACCTAACGACTGAGCCACCCAGGCACCCCGAAACATTTTTTAAAAGGATAGAATGTGTACTGAAATACATAGATTTCAAGGGAAATGGCATGCATTCAGGTGGTAATGGTTTGCTTATCTTCAGATGACTGAATTAATGATGGCCCACACCTTTCTTCCCTTTTCCAAAAAGATGGTTTTTTGAAAATGATGAAAGAATTTAGGGTGCCTGGAGGACTTGAGTGAAAGTACACCAGTTAGACCTCATACATTAGCATATATGGAGGGTCTGGATTGGAGCAAAGGTATAAGGATGGCAGGAGGACAAGAGTTCCAAGGGGACTGGTAATGATGTTTTCTCAGGAGATGTTCTCTCCCGTCTTGGCCTCTTGTTGCAATCCGAGTAGGTGGGAGTTATCAGTGGAGGAAGAGATCCTGGATTACAAATGTGAGAATTCTCGAAATCTCCAGCAAGGAGCAGGCATGATAGCATTGACCTTTACTGAGTTTTCTAAGAGTTAGACCTAGGGCTAAGAGCTGTAGATACAGTTGACCCTTGAACAATGTGGATTTGAACTGCATGGGTCCACTTATGCAATTTTTTGTACTACAGTACTGTAAATATATTTTGCATATGATTTTCTTAATATCATTTTCTTTAGCTTTATTGTAAGAATACAGTGTATAACACATATAGAAAATATGTGTTAACCAACTGTTCATGTTATCAGTAAGGATTCTAGTCAACAATAGTCTATTAGTAGTTAAATTTTGGGGGAGTCAAAAGTTGTATGGGGATTTTTGACTGCATGGGGGGGGTCAGCATGCCTAACCCCTGCATTAGTTAAAGGTCAACTGTATTATTCTTTCACTGAATTTTTACTACCACACTATGAATTATAGGTATTATTATGAGTCCCATTTTGTAGATGAGGAAATGATGGCCCAGAGATGAAATAACTTGCCCAAGAGCTCACCATTTAGTAAGAGAAAACCAAGATTTGAATTTAGGTACGTCTTATTTTAGAATTTATACTTGTAGGGGACAAGATCCATGTTGTCCCAGGCTGAGGGAATTGCTCTCTTTTGCTTCAGAAGGTCTCAAAATCATCTGGAGAGGTTTATAATACATAGATTAAAGATCAACAAATAATAAATTCCCAGTGTCAGAGGCAAAGTGTAGACCTATGTGGGCATTTCCTGAAGGATCCTTTCACCTTGCAGCTTTCCAGTGCTGTTGAGGGAATGTTCCCCACAGAAAAGTAAGTATCCTCTCGCCTTTATACATCCCATGGAACATATAAGCTGCGGTAATGATTCTCAAAGTGTAGTCCTCTTACCATCAACTGGGAACTTTGTAGGAAATGCAAATTCTTGGGCCCCATCCCAGATCTGTTGTACCAGAAACTCAGGAGGGAGGGAGGTCCTGTAAAGTGTGTGTCAAGTCCTCTAAGGAATTCTGATACTGGTTGGCTTGAAACAACTGAGCTAGGATATAGCCCCACTTTTGAAGAGTTTCTAGTCACATATTAAATCAGCAAGAGGAATAAAAGCGAAAATGCTGCTGTGGTTTTGGTGTACTTTAAATTTTTGTTGAAGATGAGTCCTTGCCTGATTTATCTCAGGAATAGGCTCTTTTCTCCCTGAGCCAAGCTAATTCATGTTTTTGGCTTGGTATAAGGGACCCTTTTAACACACTGCAACTTTGCTAATTTTAATAGTGCCTTTGTCTTTCAATGAGAGATCATATCCTGGCTAATTCCAAATCTGATTGTAAGCACTAATTTTTTTTTCACACTGGTTAGTAAAACAACTTGAAGTTTTTTTCCTCAGAATTACCCAGAGGAAGAAGTGATGGTCATAAACACAACACTACTCTGCATTCCAGAATATTACTAGTTTTCAGAGTTCTTAAATATGCTCCTGGGAGGAAGTGGCATGGGAGTTACCATAGAGATTACAGGATAGATGGTCACAAAGTCTGCAGGAGGAAGAGGCCAGTCTCATTCAGAAGAGCAATTAGTCCATTCATTTAATTGTTTACACTTCTTTTATCAGCCTTAATTGCTTGTTTGAACTATGGACTCCAGCGTAAATTATAATCATTAGTGTCTAATCAGTAATTGATTATATGTCTTAATTTCTTTAAGTGAGTTTATCTTCAAATGAAGACCCCCCACTTCTTGTTTTTTCCCTTCTTGACATTTGTTTTTAAGGCCAAGAGTCTTTTAATAAATAAACTATTAGGTAATTATATCATTTATTACAACATAGCCTTGGCATGTACATGTTTAGGTTAAATTACCATTCTCAATGCAATCAGGCAGGAAAAGGGAGAAATTCTTTTTTTTTTTTTTTTTTTTAATTTTTTTTTTTTTTTTAAGATTTTATTTATTTGCGAGAGAGACAATGAGAGACAGAGAGCATGAGAGGGAGGAGGGTCAGAGGGAGAAGCAGACTCCCTGCTGAGCAGGGAGCCCGACGCGGGACTCGATCCCGGGACTCCAGGATCATGACCTGAGCCGAAGGCAGTCGCTTAACCAACTGAGCCACCCAGGCGCCCGAAAAGGGAGAAATTCTTGAGTTACTATACATATTTTTAAATAATTTTAATGGCTGGAGAAAAGTAAAAGGGCCTTATGGAATTTCTGACATTATCAATGACATTGGAGTTCTTTGTGTCTACAACTTGGAGAATGGGTTTCTCAAAATGTGACTTAGGCTGATTTTGAAATTATGCAGGGTAGCCAGACCTGCTGGAACAGGGTTGCTACACATCAGGCTGTGTGCGGAGGTTGAGGTGGGGGTAACAGTTGGTATATTCTAAATCCAGAGTTGGGGAATTCAGCCCCTAATGATTGTTACATAATATGCCCTACCAGTTCCTACTGCTGGCCTACAATTTGTTGGTTGGGAATTTTTAGAAATAAAACAAGTTCAGGGCGCCTGGGTGGCTCAGTTGGTTGAGCATCTGACTTTGGCCAGGTCATGACCTCAGGGTCTTGGGGTCCAGCCCCACATCCTTGGCTCCCAGCTCAGCAGGGAGTCTGCTCGTCCCTCTCCCCGCCCTCCTTGTGCGTGCTCTCTCTCTCAAATAAATAAATAAAATCTTTAAAAAAAGAAAACAAAACAAATTCTATAATTGGGGAGAGAACATCTATATAATCTGTTATTGGGGGGAAAGAAAATTAGTATTTAAAAAGGTTGCTGTTTGACTTCCCACAATAGTAACAGCCACAGGCTTTGTGGCATATTGTTCTGTCTGTTGGTTGCTGCTTCTGGTGTTAAGGCACAAAGTACTTGTTCATTGACACACTGAGCACAGGCAGGCAGTACGTCATATATTTAATGGTGTGTCCATTATGCTGACCCATTAGTCCGCTGCTGAGGGCAAGCTGAATAGGACCACCTAAAAAAGTGCTAGGAAGCAAACTTTTATAATTTATATTTGCGACACTCAACCTATTAAAGAGATTAGTCATTGTCCATATATATATATTTTAAGTCCTGTAAGAACAGAGTGCCTACACCATAAATACCAGAGACCTCCAACCCCAGGGAAGGTGTCTATACCAAAACATAAGGATAGTGAAAAGAGCTGATATCAGACTATTACTAGTTTTCAGAGCTTTTAAATATGTTAACATCTTAAAATTTCTTCACAGCAGGAGTGCCTGGGTGGCTCAGTCTGTTAAGCATCTGACTCTTGGTTTCCACTCAGGTCATGATCTCAGGGTCGTGAGATTGAGCCCCGAGTCAGCCTCTCCGCTCAGCATGGAATCTGCTTGTCCCTCTCCCTCCCTCTCTACTCTTCCTCCCTTTCGTTTTCTCTCTCTCTCTCTCTCTCTCTCTCTCACTCTCTCAGATGGATGGATGGATGGATGGAAAAATAAATAGACAAACAAAATATTTTTAAAAATTTCTTCAAAGCAGTAAGGGTACCTGTTTATAAGTTTGAAGTAAGCAGATAATTAATGTTGAAAGCATAAGAATCATAGAAAATTAAAATATAGGGGCGCCTGGGTGGCTCAGTCGTTAAGTGTCTGCCTTCGGCTCAGGTCCTGATCCCAGGGTCCTGGGATCGAGTCCCGCATCGGGCTCCCTGCTCTGCGGGGAGCCTGCTTCTCCCTCTCCCACTCCCCCTGCTTGTGTTCCCTCTCTCGCTGTGTCTCTCTGTCAAATAAATAAAATCTTTAAAAAAAAAAAAAAAGAAAGAAAATTAAAACATAGTAATTCCACTGATATTTGACAGATAATTGATAATTCCATGGGTAATTGTCCTTAACTCCTGGTGATTTGGAAATGATTTATTTTGGAGTTTTCTGTGTCTCTGACTTATTTCTTTGATTTACCTGCTTTTGCTTTTGTTTGTTATTTTGCTTCTTGCCCAATTACACTTCCAAAAGAAGGCAGGTCTAGAATGAAAAAGAGCCCACATTCAAATTTATCACAGCCACCTTTGGATACCTAGATCTTTACAGATCAACTTTTCAACTTGAAGCATCAGAGAAATCCTTTTCTTGTCCTGCTTCCAGACATTAGAGTATTTTCTCTTCTCCCATAAAATATTTCAGGTAGGGCGCCTGGGTGGCTCAGTTGGTTAAGCGACTGCCTTCGGCTCAGGTCATGATCCTGGAGTCCCTGGATCGAGTCCCGCATCAGGCTCCCTGCTTGGCGGGGAGTCTGCTTCTCCCTCTGACCCTCCCCCCTCTCATGTACTCCCTCTCTCTCATAATCTCTCTCTCTAATAAAAATAAATAAAATCTTAAAAAACAATTTCAGGTAATTTCTACAGGAATCTCTATCTCCAGAATCTATCATTTAAATGAAAATCTAAATAAAAATTATAAATAGGTGTCTTGCATAAGGTGGTATATGTTCTTGTGAGCTTTGTCCCCACTTCTGTTCCACTCTCATATAGTCTTTCTCCTAGAAGCTTATAAATCAAAGTATGCCTCATACTATGGACCTGCCTTTTTTTATCCCAGAAGAGACATTCAGTTTAAACTAGAGTTCCAGTGCTAGCAAGGCTAGTCCTTTTGAATTATATCCTACCCTAGCTGGCCTCCCCAGTGCTGCTCAGGAAAATAATTAATCACCATCTAGTAGATCAATCCTGTTGTTACTGGGAGGATGTGGAGTTGCCCATGTGAGAAGCAGCTCCACAGCAGAGCAATGCCTGCCATTTGGAGCCCTTATCCTTGGAATGCTGATGTTTGGAACCAGCAGGTTTTATGTCTGTAGTTGCTACGAACAGTCTGGTACACCTGGCGTCAGTAGCTCTGAAAGATGGCTTCCTGTACCATCGAATGCCCCATACTGACTCGGGATGTTCCCAGGCAAAATGTGTCATGCCACATAGACTATATCTTAAGTTATATGGAAAATAGACTTACTTTTTATTTATTTTTTATTTTTTTATTTTTTTAGATTTTATTTATTTATTTGAGAGAGAGACAGAGATAGTGGAGAGAGAGCATGAGTGGGGAGGAGAGGGAGAAGCAGGCTCCCCGCTGAGCAGAGAGCCTGATGTGGGGCTCGATCCCAGGATCCTGGGATCATGACCTGGGCTGAAGGCAGTGGCTTAACTGACTGAGCCACCCAGGTGCCCCTAGGCTTACTTTTTAGAATTACATTAAATTAGAATGGACTAGGGGCAGGAAGGGGTGGATTTCCCGGTAAACTGTGGCTACACATTTTTGTGTTTTCAAGTAGGTTTGGGGGTCTGTGGGGTCCTTAGATGATAGGATAGATTCTCTTAAGTCTGGAGTGGTTGAATTGTGGTTCTACCTGAAGGAAGGTCACCTTCTCAAACCTAGGTTTGAGTTCTTGGCTCTTCAGTTAGCGAGGAGTGTAAAGGAATGGACGTGGTCTTGTCAAAAAGAGAACTTTCAGACCACCCACCAAACCAGAGGTAGGCTAGGACTTTTTTTCTATGTACAGCCTCCCACGGCTTATGATTTTTATTGCTACCCAGTGGCATTTGCAGTATAAAATGGTGCCAGTGATATTTCAACCTGTTGGGAAACAGCTAAACTGTGTACTACAACCAGAGCTGTTTGTTTGGTCAGCTACTTCAGGCTCTCATTTTTGTGGCCAGTGTTTTGTTTATGAGTGTCTTCTCCTCTATGGTTTCCGGCTTCAGCGATGAGGGGTGGGAGTTGTGGGGACTTGGGGGAGAGGGCAGACAGAAGATGATTGGGCTCATTTCATTTCCTGAATCCTGTTAAGCATTCTTGCATTTCTTGGTTCCATCTTGGCTGGGCAGCATTTCCCACTAGTTTGTCAGACCAGCTTTCCCAGCCACCTCTGGGGGCGGGAAGGAAAACCACACCTTGCTCTGTGTCACCAGTTAACAGGCAGAGTTTTGTTCAGTAAATATTTATAGAACTTCCTTATTAACCTCGAACCCTGCAACCTTGTACCTTTGAAAAGTTTATTCTCCCTCCCTGGCCTCCCAAGTAACCGTTTGGGTCCAGGCAGTACATCTCGGAAGGACAGCAATGGTGCCCTTTATCTCAGACTGGGCACCACAGAAATACATCCTTCCTGATCTAAACCCTGAACTTGGTGGACTGTGCCCCTTTTTTAGGGTGAGAGAGCAGAGCGTTCATGGGAAAAGGACAGGGGCAGATTGTCTTTCACGATATCCCCCTTTGATTTGTCAAGTTAAACCCTTGTGATCAGAGGAAGTGCAGAGCAGCGTAGGGAGAGGAATAAGCCTGCAAACCCAGTGAGCTGCAGCCTTCCCTGGCTCTGCACACAGCAACAATAAGGTCATCAACCTGCATGAGCTGTTACCTTGTCCATGAGAGAGAAAGAAGTGTCCTCTGGTAATTTTGGAAATAAAAGTAGATACAACCTAAATATCCAGCAATAAGGAATTCGTTTATTAACTAGGATTTATCTTTAAGCAATACTATGTTGAATTTTTTTTAAGATTTATTTATTTATTTGAGAGAGAGAGAGCACGAGTGGGAGGGGCAGAAGGAGAGGAAGAGAGAATCTCAAGCAGACTCTGTGCCCAGCGCAGAGCCTGAGGTGGGGCTCGATCTCAAGACCATGAGATCACAACCTGAGCCAAAACCAAGAGTCCAGTGCTCAACCCACTGCACCACCCAGGCACCCCCTATGTTGAATTTTTAATGCTTTATAAAAATGTGATATGTTGGAGAGAAAAGATGAAACATCATGGAAAGCATGATTCCAGTTTTACAAAAACAAAGAAGGGAGCGGTGCCTGGGTGGCTCAGTCAATTAAGCATCCGACTTTTGGTTTCGGCTCAGGTCATGATCTCAGGGTCATGAGATCGAGCCCCGAGTTGGGTTCCACACTGAGCAAGGAGCTTGCTTAAGATTCTTTCTTTCCCTCTGCCCCGCCTCCCCTGCTCACATGTGCGCATTCTCTTTCTCTTTCAAAAAGAAAAGAAAGGGGGGGGGGAAGCATCAAGTTGTTAATAGTTTTCTTTGGGAATATGGGAGATTTTTAACCTTTTCCAATCTCCTGCAGTGAACATTTATTACCTTTTGTTCTTTTTGTTGCAGATTTATACACAAAAGTACATAAAACACATATATGAAGGTTCATGAATGAGTCTAAAGTGAATACCCGTGTAACCACTACCCAGGTCAAGAACATTAAAAGCAACATGACTTTTAGCATTGGAATACTGATAATAAAAATGTTATTGAAAATTCCTTTTCCCGAGTCCCTAACGTGGCTATGGTAGAAATAAAATAAGACTGTATATGAAAGTGCTTATGCTTATTAAGTCTTAAAACATCTATCAAACATAAGCAGTTAGCTTTCTCCTCTAAAGTGCCAAATAGGACAGGTGCACATGAGCAATAAGTCATTTGCTGAAGCTTGTGTCATACAGAGATTTGCACTGAAAACGTGTCCGTGATCCCACTTGTCCTATCTGCATGTTCTTCCCGCACAGGGAAACCCTGCTGCACAGTCTTGGACCCCAGGAGAGGTGTCTCTGACAGACTCGATGTAAAAATCTTTTTCCTCCTTTTCAGACTGGATACCCTTGGTTTTCTGTGATTCTCTGGGTGGTTGCATGTGGTGGAAGAAGGTTGTGTGAGTGCGTTGATGAGTTGATTTCACCAAAGTCAGAATTCCAAGCAGTCATGGTTTTATACTTTATTATTGAATTATCGAGTCTTTCGCCTCTTGATTTGAAGTTTGACTGGAAACAGGCAATGAATCAATCATAACTTTCATCTATTATTGTTGTCAAGGCTGCTCCAAATTTGTTGGGCCTTGTGCAGAGTGAAAATGGGAGGGCCCTTTTTCAAAAACACAGGGAAAAAGTCTTTTAAAGGTACTGAAATATAGAGCTTTTCCCTTTCTTCCATGGTCTCTGTCTTGACTTGTCATGGTGTACTTTATTTGCTATTTCATGTCACTCTAAGTAAGGGAAATTTTAAAATTTTAATTATTATGATGAATTTTACTGTTTACCTTTATAAGGTACGATGCCAGTTTATTTTATTTTTATTCAGTTTTTAATTTTAATTCCAGCAGAGTTAACATACAGTGTTATGTTAGTTTCAGGTGTATAATGATTCAGCAGTTCTATACATTACTCGGTGCTCATCATGATAAATGTACTCTTATTTCGCCCGTCCCCCCACCCCTTCCTTCCCCTCTGGTAGCCATCTGTTTGTTCTCTGTAGTTAAGAGTCTGTTTCTTGGTTTGTCTCTCTCATTTTTTTCTCCCTTTGTTCATTTGTTTTGTTTCTTAAATTCCACATCTGAGTTTAAAATGCAAATAGAAGCATTTAATTCATATGCAAAATCACGAACATTAGAAAATTTATATTTTGTAGCTCATACATTGTTCTTACAGGAACAGTGGAAATACTGCACCGAACAAACTCAGCCATTTTTATTTCACGTAATATGTGCATGTTCTACCAACACTCCCTTTGGCTTACTGACAGTGAGGACTAATGGGAAATAAGCTACAGATTGCCCTATCTTTTCCCTTCCTTTTACATCAGACATGATCATTTTCAGTGTAAGTGGTTAGCTAAAATGGGCAAGTAACATGAGGGAGAAAGGATAGTATAGGGTTCCTTGGTTGGTTGTGTTTCTTAGGACGGTATTGCCTTATTTCTACCTTCAAGACAAATTCTGGTGCCAATGGAAAGCATTCTTTCTTGGGTCTGCACCTCCACTCACTCAGTCATTGACCTCACGTGCTTACCTTGAGCTTGCTCTGAGTCTTGCTGAAATCCCACGTATGGTGGGTCCACCAGAATTCTGTGCTCCTAGGATGGCATGAATGCTCCACGCAATCGAGATGACAAACAGAGCAACGTGCACATTACCTGTATCTCCTCTGCTTGTACGCATGCTCCGCTATTCTATTGAACTTCACTTTCAGAACACAAATTCAAAGATAAAATTATTAAGAATTCCTCTGTGGCCCCAGGAGAGCATTAAACAAAGTGAGGTGCAGGGCCCTGAGTGATCGTACAGGCTGCCGTGGCCGGGAAGCTGGCCCTATTGTTATTTTTGTAATCCTAATGACCGGTTCTTGTTGTCACCCTTCCCATGGCTTTCTGTTCTGGGTTTCGAGTCCTTATCTGTAATCCTTTTGGGCCCAGAGCTCTGTTCAGGGCGAATTCTAGGCTTTTTGACCGTGACAAATAGCAGTCATTCGTAGTACAAGGTACCCTTGCTGTTGGTACCAGTTCATTTTTCATTATGTGTTTATCAGTCAGACACATTAGCCCAGGGATCTTGAATAGGAAAGAAAGAATGCTGAGTCGAAAAGGCCAAGCTCTTGGAATTTAAGAAGTTTAATAAAAATCAAAATCTATCACTAGCAGCTTCAAAACTGTACTTTTGCTGGCTGCAAGGTATCCTCCCTTTGTTACTGTTGGGTTTATAAAATTGTCAGTGTACTGGTAAGCTGTTTGCAAACCAGTAACTTTCTGAACTTATCTCTGAGAGGTTATTGGAGTATTTTGCCCCTGTGCCTTCGATAGAAAATTCCTCAGAAAATATCTAAAAATTCTTTCCATTTCAACAGACTGTCAACTAATCTTGAGAGGCTGTTGAGTAAATGGAGGCTACAGAGCTTGGTAGTTAAGAGCATAAGTTCCGGTTGGGCAGACCCTAGTTCACATCCTGGCTCTACCTCTTACTCGGTATATGATTTTGGGCAAGTCACCTATGGTTCTGAGCTTGGATTCCTCACCTGTGAAGAGGAAATAGTAGAGTAGCTAGCTTAAGGATTATGCTTGTTAATATAGAGAAAATGTTTGACACAGAATGGGCATTCACTTTTAACTATTAATGCTTATAGTATAAACTGAAAAAAAAAAGTCTTCAAATGACTGTATTTGTGAGGTTAGATGAATAATAATATTATCAGATTAATAAGTAGTCTAGTTCTGTAGTTCAGAACTAGTTCTAGTTCTGAAATCCGGCAGATAGCCATGAAACACGAAGGAGAAAAATGGTGTCGTCTGTATCAAACTGAATGTTTGAGAACAGGAGCTGTGAGCCATGCATTTCAGTATCCTCAGCCCAGCACAGTGGCTAGCACATAGTAGGTGCTTGCTAATTAAATGAAGAATGAATAAATAGGTAAATATTTTATTTTTCACCTTGTGTGACTTCTATCCTTCTAAATTTATAAACAAACCACGAGATATATTGTGGGTTTTCTATGTGTGAGGATCCCCTTTGCTTTTTGACGACCGAAAAAAAAAAAAACCAGACAAAACCTGGTGGCATCTTTACTTTTAATAAAGATGGGATAACTGATAATTTCCCATATCTGAAGACAGGTTTGACCTGTGAATCCTGGGCTCAGTGACAGATGGTCTGAAGCCTCAGCTGGGATCTGGGCTGCATTGTGGGCCTGGACAGAAACCAAAGCTCTGTGTGGTTGCTTACCTGGGCTCTGGGGTCATAGCCTTCCCCTAGAGCTCCGGGCAGGAGAAGCTGTCTCCATGATGCATGCAGCATCAGAGATGTTAAGTGTCTGCTCCCAGCCAAGCCCAGCTGCATTCCAGCAGGTGGTGGTGATTCCTAGGGAGACAGGAGAAAAACAGGCTGTCGTTTAGATTGAGGGAAGATCTGTTTGCCTTTTGACAACAAAGCCTTTAGGAAGATATTTGAGCCATAGGGTGCAATTTGAAGGTCTTAAATTTAAGTGAAAATAATTGACAAAGTAATTCAGAAGTCATTTTCTAATGATTTATAAAAGACCAGAGAGGCCCTTTTGTATGTGATTTTCTGCCAATTCTATTTAAGTCCTCTGCAGTTTAAACACCAGAGGATTAGTGACCTGGAGAGGTGTTTTCAGCTTTGAAAATTATGGAATAAATTAGAGGCTTTTGACCCAGTATAGTTGCAGTTGTCTCCTCCACCCCCATTTAAAGTGTGCTGCAGAAATTCATGTTCTGTAAGAGTTTTTCAAAACAGTTAGATTCCAGACATGGGTATTTATATTTGCCACTACTGACATGTGAAAACACATAAAAGGGCAGCTTTTAGGGATATTTTTATTATTTGAAAATGATATGATGTCAAAATAGATTTTTATACTATTTTAAGATTTACTTATTTATTTTAGAGCGTGAGTGTGAGCAGGGGCTGGGGGAGGGGCAGAGGGAGAGGAAGAGAGAATCCTCAAGCAGACTCCCTGTCGAGCATGGATCCCAGCACGGGGGTCAATCCCAGGAACCCAAGACTACAGCCTGCGCCAGAATCGAGAGTTGGCCACTCAACCTATTGAACCACCCAGGTGCCCCATACTATTTTTAAACTGGATTTTGTGTAGATCCAATTGATTATTTTTTAGTAGAAGGGAGTTATTAATCTCATTTCTATTCTCTCCTACCTTATTTGAGAAAACTATTTTTTTAAGTTTTTATTTGAAGTCCAGTTAGTTAGCATAGTGTCATATTTGTTTCAGGTGTACAACTTAGTAATTCAACACTTCCATACAATACCCGGTGCTCATCACAGCAAGTGCACTCCTTAATCCCTATCACTTGTTTAACTCATCCCCCACCTACCTCCCCTCTGGTAACCATCAGTTTGTTCTCTATAGTTAAGAGTCTGTTTCTTGCTTTGTCTCTCTCTCTCTCTCTCTCTTACTTTTTTTTTCCCCTTTGCTTGTTTGTTTTGTTTCTTAAATGAGGAAATTATTTAAGGGTCATTAAGGATTAAATATCCTCTTACAGTTTGACAATCTAATTTTTAAAGATTGTATTCAACAAAATGTCTCCCTACTTGTTTTTGTGAAAGTGTTCTCTGTGAAGGAAGCAGGAGAAATCTTGCACCTTCAGTTGTTGGATGAAGTAGTGGGAAGATTTGCTGATTGCTTTTCCATGGACAGAAATGCAACTGCAAATGATAAAGAGAGATGATAACCCTGAACCTACCCATGAGGCTTGAATGTGGATTGCTAAGATTTTATATAATAAAAGTTGCTGTGGGGAGGATTCTAGTGGCTACACAAACCAGCAACTGGGTCCTGTGCCTGGATTACTCTCCTTCTTTCTTCCTTTTCTGGTCACGACCTCAGCTTACCCTGAAGCTTATTACCCTTAAAAACCCAACTCAGATGTCACCACTTCCTTGAAGCCTTCCTGACTATTCTCGGCTGCTTTGCCTGTGTGGCTTTTGCATTTTAGTTGCACTTCTTAAGGAAGGAGCACTTTCCGTAGTATTCTGTAATTATTGGTATTTATCTTTTGCACTGGATTTATGAGTCCTTTGAGGGCAGAGTCATCTTTGTGGTCTAACCCCCAGGATATTGCCTGGAAAGTAATAAGCACTCAAAGATTCTATTGAACACTCAACTACCAGAAGGCAATACCAAAATAGGTACCCCGTGGGGATATTTTGTGTTGGTAGAAATGAATTTATTTTAGATTTCCTCCTGTTTATGACTTCTAAAAGCAATCCATTAGATGGGGAAAAAGATAATACCCAGTGTTGGCAATAGTATGGTAAGAGATATTTGTACATTGGTGGTAAGGGTATAAACTGGCACACCCTTTCTGGGAAACTGTTTGGAAATTTGAGGCTTAAATATGGGCATAACCTTTGACCTAGTAATTCTGTTTCTTACAATTTGTTCTAAGGAAATAATAAATCACTCTACTGTTTCAAAGCATAATCAAAGGAACAACAGTTATATGTTAATTATATACCTCAATAAAAATTTTTTTAAAGTATAGCAGCAACAGCTTTCTAATATTATGTGATCGAAAGCAAGTATGTAGTGAGTTCCTGAGAACTTGAGATGATGATAACTTCTTGAAGTGCTTCTTTTATGTTTACCTTATCATCCAGCCCATTGTCTTGCATGTAGTAGAGGTTGAATACTTTTAATGAGTAAATGAGTAATTTCATACATTGAAATAAAAAATATCAAGTCTATGTTCACCCATATCATCCAGCCCACTGTCCTGCATATAGAAATTCAATAAATACTTTCAGTGAGTAAATAAATGAGTAATTCCATAAATTGAAATTTAAAAACCCATCAAATCCATAGAATAAGGTAACCATTACTCCTGATGCTACCACCAGATTTAATAACCATTAAATGATGTACTCGTTTCCAATCTTATTTTTCTTTGTTTAGGCTTTTAAAATTATATGAGTAATATATATGCATATTCTTTTTGAATAGTACTTTATAATCTGCAAAGTGTTTTTATATTTTATCTTCTCTCAAATCAGAAGAGGTACCACTCCCACTTTATAGAAGAGACAACTGAGGCTTACAGCAGAGCCAGGATTAGAACTATCACTTCTGACTCCTGGCCCAGCATTCTTTTTACTATAGGAGTCTTTGGGAAACTCTTAGAACAGGGAGTACCTAGCATGTTTATTAAGGGCGGGTGTGCATCAGTTCCAGAAAGATGTTGACAGATTAGAAGGAATTTAAAGAGGAGCCAACACTGCTGGAAGGAAGGACATAGGAGAGATGAAAGGAGCTAAATATGTATAGCTTGGCCAAAGGATGATTAAAGGGGATATGATAACAGTCCCTAAGAATGTGAAGGATGTAAACATCATGGAAAGAGAAAATGTATTTAGAACCAATCAAAGCAGTACATAAAAAGAAATAAAAATTAACGCTAAATATCAAAAAAAGCTGTTTCATGGAGAGACTTGCTAGCTTGTAAATTGGAATCCCAAGAGAAGTATCAAAAGCCCCATATATAGAAGGCATTTACGACTGAGCTCTCCTGCTTACATTTGGGGAGGGCTTTCTAGTTCTAATTTTGATGACTGAGATCATGGCCCTTCCTAGCATGGATTTGCCACCCAGTTCTGATTGCACAGTTTTGCATATCAGGGTCAAAAGAAAGAGTCTTGTTACACTCTTGTAGAAGCCAAACTCAGGCACGTCCCCAGCGTCATGCAGTCCAACCTTGCTGACTGTCCATGAAGCCTAAATTGAAACCCTAAGAGTGTGGCTGTTTAACTCTGCAATCAGGTGATTCCTCCCTCCATGGTGCCCCCTGCTGGGCATTTCAGGTTGTGAGCAAGATACAGAGGAGCCTCCCTGCTGCAAAATTAACAGCCACAGTTGGTGAGCAAGTGGAAACATTCCTGAGGGAGCCTAGGAGGCACTGCAGTCCTTTGTCCTGTGAATGCAGTTAAGACATTGCCATTGCCTGGGTAGGAAGTGATCTTGCACATATTGCGTGTGTGAAGTCACGTCCCAGGAGAGGCACCAGAGCCCATGGGGACATCAAATAAAATCTGAGGCCAAAGCTGTAAAAGGTATTCACCATTCACTGGGATGTAGCCACAGAATTATCTCTACCCCACAGGAGTCATGCAAGAGAGATGTCCAAACTAAACAGGAATTTAGAGAGCAGTCTTAAAAGGAGTGTGATGTTCGAAATGGGAAGGGATCAGAGGTCTGTTGGGGCCCTTGGAAGGAGCTGGAAGGCATTCAGACTTGCAAAAGAGTGGGCCACCCCACCTCTGAGACCACATGAAGCTAGGCTCAGTGCCATCTTAGACCAAAAGGTGCCAGTTCGGCTTCAACCAGGCGCAGGAGCACCCAGCCTTAACGGTCTGGTGAATTTGATCTGGAAAATTGAACAGGACTGAAAATGGTGATCTGGGGTCCCTTTGGGCCCTGTGACACCACCACTAGGAAAGCGACCTGAAGAGGGAGGGAAGATTCTTAGAGATCAGACCCAGCACCCTGGCAAGGCAGAACTGGGCTAGGACTTGAGTTAACAAGTATATGCATGTAGTTTGTAAACTAACCTTTCCTCCTGCCTGTGCAGCCTTCCTCCCATTCCTGCTTATTCACTCACTCAGCAAACTCGGTCAGCCCCACTTCTGTGGCCAGTGAGGAGCCTGATGAGAAGGATCTGAAGCCCATGATGGTACAGGATCCGGGGGACACTGGATAGTGGCAGAACTGTGATACAACCTGGGTCTTCAGGTTTCTAGGGCAGGGAGCTTCCCCTCTGCTGCATAAAGCTTATTATCTCCTCCCAGAGGAGCTCTGTCATTTTGCTTTTCTTTCCTGAATGAGGACTTGGCATCAAGACAGCCACAGATAAGACACACGGTGTCATAAAAGCAAAGATAGGAAAACTGTATACTCCTTAGCAGTCTATATCGATACTCTAAATCCTTTAAGATAGAATCTGCTGTGCACATAGGTTATTAAGGGATTTAAATATATTTTCACGTGTACATATTGTCATAAAATGCAGTTCTGTGACATAAAGCACATTAAGTTGTTTTCTTTAGCAATCAGTGTAATTCAGAATTCTGTCCTTTTGCAATAAGGACTGTGTGTTGTGGCTTGAGAGCCTGCTATGTGCTCTTTGGTGCATGGATGGTATCGGTATCTTCACTATTACACCTTGAGGGAAGAGTTGCTTTTCTCTCCATTCTGCCGCGGGGAGACTGAGACACACTGGAGTTGAGGAATTGGCCAAGGTCACAGGGTAAGTGGCAAAATCTGGATTTGAACTCATGCAGTCTGGCTGCAAAGTTCAAGCCCTTTACCATTGTGCTAAACTGTCTCTCACAAGAGAAGGCCTTTGGAGTTAACATTTTAGCCTGAATCTCATAGGATCTGCCCAAGAAATTTGAGTTTTCAGTTAATTTCCTGGTCCTAAGCAACACTTAAAATTATTCTAGTCCATGTGAATGCTGCCGTAGAACACTGTAGACAAGTGTCAGCACACTTCTCACCTCATTGGAAACCCATAAAAGTAATTGCCAGGTGTTAACACACACTTTAAAAAAAAAAAGAGCTTTAACACTGCAAAGGCAAGCAAAGCCTCCTGGATCTCCCCAGTGTATGATTCTTTGCTCAAAGTAAGTGGAACGGATGGATGGAGGCACTGAATGATTGAGTTATGGGTTTTGATTATGCTCTTAAAGGGAACTAAGGAAAATGTGTATAGGATTGGGAAATCAGAAGACATTAGTTCAAGTTTGGGCTCTAACATCATTCCCCCTTTACCCTTGGGCAAGTCATTTTGCCTCTGAGTGTGTTTCCTCATCTTTAAGATGAGGTTGGTACTGGGGCACCTGGGTGGCTCAGTTGGTTAAGCGACTGCCTTCGGCTCAGGTCATGATCCTGGAGTCCCGGGATCGAGTCCCACATCGGGCTCCCTGCTCAGCGGGGAGTCTGCTTCTCCCGCTGACCCTCCTCCCTCTCACGCTCTCTGTCTCTCATTCTCTCTCTCACAAATAAATAAAATCTTAAAAAAAAAAAGATGAGGTTGGTACTTTTCACCCTTCCCACCCTCACAGAGCTATTGTTAGAATTACATGAGATAATACATGTGAAAAGGGTTTGACCTACATAACTGTGCAGATGCTCATTATCCTGAGGCTCAGGGGTCCCAGAGAGAGGTGCCAGAGCAGAGGTGGGAATTAAAGTTTCCCTTGGCTACCCTATTAAAAAGGAAGTGTGCACCCTCTTGTGGCGAAGTGTGGGGGTTAAGGGAGCCTTCTGAAAAATGCTGGAAGGTTGTTACTGGGGTTTTTAAAAGTTATCTCCAGAAATCCTTTCCCATTAATGAATGTACACACTCTTTCTAAACAAAAACTTAAATTGCAGTGTAAATAAATTGCTTAGTCTTTACCCAGTTTTGTTTGCATTGAGAGATACTACATATTTTTCTTCAATCAGAATAAATGTTTTCCTCCATTTCATTCCTGTTTCATTCATAGAGTTTTTTTTTTTCCTAGACTACTGTATTTATTTTGGTTTCCTTTGTCTGTTTGCATTTACTTTTTTTATCTGATTTAATACCTGTTAAATTTTTCATGCACAGTTAGAGCATACCGTGTCTGCCTGTGCTAACACAGGGCTTCTGGCACCTACCCATATAGTAGATGCTCAATAAATGGTGCTGAGTGGATGCTGACAATCTTCTTAAGCATTCCTCAGTTCCTTTCCCTGTTTTACCTGTGGGCACCCCCTTTTCCTTGGCATCAGTTTTCCTGAAACATACAGAAATAAATTAAGGAAGTGTGGCATTTCAGTCACTTAACATTATTTTTCTTAGTTCCCTCTCTAGTAAAGTGAGGGGGTGAGAATAGGTGATTTCCAAGGTTCATACTCTGTGGAGGTAAGGAAATAAGATGACATTCCTTAGCAGAGTTTGTGAATGTCTTCTTATGCTTGTCAGCTTTTTTTTTTTTTTTAGATTTTTTTGTTTGAGAGAGAGAGTAAGTGAGAGAGAGCACAAGCAGGGTGAAGGGCAGAGGGAGAAGCAGGCTCTCTGCTGAGCAGGGAGCCCGATGCGAGACTCGATCCCGGGACTCTGGGATCATGACCTGAGCCGAAGGCAGACGCTTAACCGACTGAGCCACCCAGGCGCCCTTGTGAGCTTCATTATATCCTCCCTCAGTTCCTAGGTGAATAGAGGGAGGAGGCATCAGAACAAGGTATAGTGGAAGGAAAGGCAGAAGGAGGGGTAGAGGTGGAATGAACTACAGGATAAGAGATCATTGTGTGTTGGGGTGGGGGTGGGGATTAATAGAACAGTAGCAGCATTCCAGAAAGAAGCTGTAACATCCTGAGCTATGTGAAAATTTTTCATAACTTATGCACATTGTATTGTCTGCGATGCTCACAGGGGATTATCTGACTCAACATCCTTTATTCCCACATTGCTCACATTAAATTTGAGGAAAAAATTCTTTTTCTCTAATTGAGTTATAAAGTCCCTGATCATGTAGCCATTCAGACTACAGCATTGCTTTTTAATTGGCTTTATATGCTCTTCATTTTGCTAAAAGTTTCTTCTTCAAACCTGCTTCTTTAAAAGCATGTTGTTGTTTTAGAGAACTTGTGATGCAGGTATCACAGAAGGAGGCCAGTGTCCTCACAGGGAAGGCCCTTGTGGTGTGGGGAGGTCACGGGGCGGCGGCGGCGGGGGGGGGCTGGCCTGGAATTGGGTCTCTGTTTGACAATTTCAAGATTCATACCAATCTAACTAATGAAAGACTTGATAGTCAAAATGTCAGTTGAGTGACATACTGGGAAGCACTGAAAACCCTGCACTGTTCCTCTTGGCTGGCTAGGGTCTTCCGCTGGAGAGGTCAGGTTGCTATTGCAAAATGCCTTGGTGCATGATGGGGAGTTAATTAGTTAGCTTCATTAATTGAACAGACCTTTTTTGAGTTTCACTCTATGTGCCAAGTACTGAGCAAAATGCTGGAATTAAGACAAAATTCTAATTTTTAAGACCTTACACTTCCATCAGAGAGCCGTGTAAGCAAATATTACAATCAAGTGCTTAGTGCTGTAAAGGGATATTCTGGGTGCTTGGAGGCAGAAGGAAGAGGTGAGTGCCTACTGTACTAGAAGTCTCCTTCAAGGAGAGTAAGAGTTTCTCTGGACAAAAGAGAGAACGTGTACACTCTGGGAACTGCAAGGAGTTGAGAATGATCTTTACTGCTCATTGTCTTTAAGCCATAAAACCTGATGAGAAATTGAGTCCTTGAACCTTACTTGTGAAGAAGTCTATGAGATTCATGGTGGCTAGTCATGGTACCCTCACCTGGAAAATGATACAGCTGTACCATCTGCTCTTTGGGCTTCTCTTCTTCTAGATTCCATGCTGTACAGCAGTGGTTTTCAAACTTCTGGTCTCCGGACTTCTTTATGCTCCTACAAATTATTGAGGACTCCAAGGAACTTTTGATATTCACCATTTGTGAAGTAAAAACTAAGAAAGTTTGAAGGTATTTATTAATCCACTTAAGATAATACAGTGATTACATATTAATAGAAATAATGATTTCTTAGAAATAGCTATATTTTATAAGGCTAGAAAATTTAGTGAGAATATTGGCTTTTTGCAAATCTCTTTAATGCCTTGCTTAAGAGAAGGCATATACATTTGTATATCTGCTTCTGCATTCAGTCTGATATATTATTTTGGTTGAAATACGTGAAGAAAATCTGGGCTCACCCAGATATGTAGTTGGAAAAAGAGTCTTTCAGTAGCCTCTTCAGATAATTATAGATATTCCTCTTTGATACTACATCAAAACTTGACAAGTAGTGGTTTCTTAAAGATTAGTTGCCATATAGTATCTGAAACCATACAAATGAACTTTAAGATTCTGTTACATTAGAATCTCTTACTAATGCAGAAATTTGTAATACCATACATTAGTTATTTAGAAAATACTGTATTATTCAGGTCTTCCAGATGTTGACGTTACATTATCAATTACAGTATCAAAAAATCAGTCATTTGCTATCCTGACTGATCTCATCTCAGAAGTCTTAAATATTAGTAAGCTGCAAGCTCTTGATGGTAAAATACAAGTTTTCCCAAATCCTCATTTTTGCTTGAGAGGTCCTGTTTCATCATTAGCAGCATAAATACTATCAGTTGTTTTCTTTGAAGTCATAGGCTCCCTTCATTTATTTTCAAGAGTATGACAGGTACCCAGTTCTGAATAGCTCTGGCTGCCTGTCAGTCTTTTTTTTTTTCAGGTAAAAATGGTATTTCCATGAAGAAAGCCCACAACTCCATCACAGAAGTTCCTTTCCTTGAGACAGCATCTTACTTGAGTATATGCAAAAGTGCTTTATGTATACTTTGCGTTTTATCACACAATATTTTTTAAAAGATTTTATTTATTTATTTGACAGCAATCACAAGTAGGCAGAGAGGCAGGCAGAGGGAGAGGGAGAAGCAGGCTCCCCGCCGAGCAAGGAGCCCGATGCAGGGCTCCATCCCAGGACCCTGAGATCATGACCTGAGCCGAAGGCAGATGCTTAACGACTGAGCCACCCAGGCACCCCTATCACACAATATTTTGGAAGACCAGTGCTCCAGGGTCAAGATTTTTAAAAATTAGTAATTTCTGCTGCTTATCAAGGACTCCATTACTGAATGTGTACAGGTGAGAATACAATGACTACGGGTACATTTTAGTGCCATTGCCTTGATTTATGCGAAGGTTTCAGCAGTTTTAGCTATCATTGCTTTTGTACCATCTGTACAAATACCAACACAGTTCTATAGAAAAGGCAAATCATATTTTGGTATTATTAGGAAAATAGTTTTAGCCTTTGCAACTCCTGAAAGAGTCTTGGGGATCCCAAAGATCTGCAAATCACACCTAAACAATATATTTAATATATTTAACAATTATATATATATATATATAAATTATATATGTAAACATATTTAATATGTTTAACTCATAACTGAGTTAAAACCCATATCCTAGAAAGGCTAATGCATTAGCTAACAATTTAGCAGGGGTTGGTTTACTTAATTAACCCAACACTCTTGCCAACCAAGTTAAGGCTCTGAGGGAATGGAGGAGGACAGTGCTTGATGAAGGGACAGAGGTGGGGAAACCCAAGAGCAGTGAGGGGTCCATTGGACAGCTAGCTTTCTGGGGAGGGGAGGAATGATACAACTTTTCCTCTCATACACTGGGATTGATCCTGGTCATGTCTTTATCCTTTGCAAATTGCACACATAGTTCAGGCATATGTAATGTGAGTGCCCCTCCCTGCACATTCTCCAGCTCCAAGGCACCGATGTCATCTCTGGAGCGGTACAGTAGACCTCATTAGTTCAGACCTGACTAATGTTGAACTTGTGACTATTGGAAGTAGGCGGTGCAATGCACAGAAAAGAATATGAGCTTTGCAATGAGGCATATCAGGGCTCAAATCCTGGCTCTGTCATACACTAGCTGTATGGCCTTGGGCAAGGGGTGAACCTTTCCAGGCGTTGGTTTCATCTCTGTGAAATGGGGCTTCCACTACCTCTGGAGGGGGTTGCAAATGTTAAATGAGATAGCTGATGGTAGGTACTCAGTAAATGCCTGTGACCTTGCACATGCCAGCTTCATTTATCTTAAACTCCATCACTGGTCATTTATAATAAAGCCCTGACTCCTGTTCAGTGTCATCCTTGGCTTTTTTGCTTTTATTAAGAAAGTGAGTTTTTGGGAAAAGTTAGATGCAGTCCTGGAAGGATTGTTGGGATGCTGCTTCTCCAGGAATTTCAATAAATATTTCACAAAAGCATGACCCCTCTTCTTCCCTGTTCCTGGGGATGCCGGAAGTGCTCTGATCCAGAACCTTCTGCTCCAAAGGACTGCCCTTTTGTTCACCAGCTCAGCCTGGAAGTAGCCCAGTTCCTGTTCAGTTCACCCCAGCCGCTTTCATGCCATCTGCCCAAAGTGAAGAAGCAGAAGGAAGCCATGTGTGGAACAGTGGGCACACAGCCACCTCTCCAAGGTCCGCCCAACGGCCTCTTCCCTCCTGGTTGCCACCCAGACTGACTCTTCCCCAGTGCTTTGTCTCTCTGGCTGTGCTTAGAATCTTCACTGTTCCTGGAATTTCTCTAATTGTTTCTAGACTCTGGGTGGCTGCACCTTTTTTTCCCCATAGCACCCTTGGTGAGTTTCAGAAAACCCTGTGGTCATTACTGAATCTATTTTCACAACCTCCCCAGAAACAAGTCTCTTCCGTGTTCTGGATCAAAGAACCTATTACTGACACAAAAGGAACCCAGCCAACTGGCCTTCCCCCCACGGGAGGCAGGCCCCACTCTAATCTTGCCTTGGCTTTTGACTTGCTGTGTGGCCTTTGTTTCCTCATCCAATGATAATATCTACCTCACAGGAATATTGTGGAGTTCAATAGATGCTAAGAACTGTTCCTCTTCGAGGCTGAAAGATCGGTATCACATCTACTACAGTGCCAGAGGACTCAAAGCACCTTATAGGAGTCTAATTTTTCCCTTAGTTGGTTGAGGTAGATTAGTGGCAGGTGTTCCCATGCCCACATTGTACCCTTGCAAATGTGCCTTTCACCATCTCATTTCAACACTTCCTATTCACTTCCTCTTTGCAGGCTCACAGGAAATTGTCTATCTGAATGGAGACTAAAGACTGATGGGCTAAGTAGGCTTTGTGTCATTTCACTCTTCAGTTTGTGTGTTTGATTCGACTTGTGGTCGGGGGTGGAAATGTTCTCCTCTGATCCTGCGTCCTTTCGCAGTCTCCTTTTTGGTTTCAGTCCCTTTTCTCAGTACTTTATCCTTTGACCTCTTGGCAGCATTTGGCACGAATAATGATCACTTTTTCCAGAACTTGTTGGTGATATTATACCCCCAGAATTCTGCCTCTGTGACTTACCAAACCTGGTCCCTCTCATCTGTTGTTCCTCTAATAAAGGCTGAGGTTAAAACCTTTTCTCAGCACAATCTCAGAGGTAATCTCATCCATTTTCAAGGTTTTAACCAAAACCAGTGTTCCGCTTCTGGTCCTGAATTTTTTCTTGCTTGACGTTTCTTAGATCCTCCTAACATCATGCAGATTCAGTATGTTCAGTATATTTAGAATGGAATTGACTTTCTCTTCTCTACACACCAGAAATCAGTCCCTCTTCTGGATGAACTTAATTCTGTCAGGGCTTCCACCATTAATTCAAATGTTGGAGTAATTTGAACTCTCTTTTTCTCAACCCCTACATTTAAACTGTCCCCTGTAAAGACTCTCTCTGCCCCAATTTTTAGGTTTGAGTCCTATAAAACCCGCCATATTGTATCAGTGATTCCCTGCGGGTCTCTCTGCCACCAGTGTCAACCCACTGCAGTCATGTTAGCCTTCTGGCGAAGAGCACTTTCAAGCCTTTCCAGTCCCTCTGCTGACTTAAAGCAATTGTAATGATTAACTGTTGCAGTGTAACAAATCCAAACTGAGTGGCATAAACTAGCCACCATTTTTTTTAGACTCACAGATTGTCTGGATTAGGAATTTGGAAAGGGCACAGTGGGTCGGCTTGTCTCTGCTCTGTGATGTCTGGGCCCTCTGCTGGAAAGATTCAGAGCTGGGGTGTGACTTGACATCTGTCACATCTTTGACAATCTGATGCTGGCTGTTGGCTGGGCCCTCAGCTGGAGCTGTCAGCTGGAACAGTGATCTCTCCACGTGGTTGCTTGTGCTTCCTCACAGCATGGTGACTGGGTTCCAAGAGCAAGCATTCATAAAAGAGGCAGGGTATGATCTAGCTTCAGAAGCCCTATGCTGTCACTTTTGCTGTGGTCACAAGCCTGACCAGATTCAAGGGAGGGAGCATAGAATACCATCTTTCAGTGGGAGAAGTGTCAAAGTCACATCACAAGAGCATGTGGATAATTTTGTTGCTATCATCTTTGGAAAATACAGGTTAAAGAAGCTTGTCAAGGGTCTTCCAATTAGTAAACAGTTGGGTGGGGTTTGAACATAGAACCTTTGACTGCAATCTTAACCTCCATAGTGTCTCCACTTAATCAGGGCAAAAGCCCAGGTACAGAAAGAGATGGGGGAAAAAAGTGATAGCAGTTATAAAAACTTACTAGGAATTATTTTTAAATTCTGATCTCCCCTTGTCCAGTTGCAGTCCTGCAAGGTTCACAACTCAAGGGAAGGAAGACTCTTGTTGGCGGATAGCTCGAGCCAGCTTAGTCCTTGGACCACCCAGGCCCCTGTGGACAAGAGCCCAGGGAATGATCTCAGTGACTGTCTCTGTGTCTGCCTCTTCGGGCCTCGGCTGGGCTGTTTTGCTCATGTGCTTTCCAGGAAGCTTGCTTTCTCTTCTCTTCTCTCCATCTGTTCATTCCTTCCTGGTTCTGGTACCCACTTAGACCTCCCTGCCTCTTCCATGTTTGCTTTGACCTCATCCTCATTGCAGCCCCACTGAGAGTTAGAGATTTGTCTCAGCATGGTTTGGCTTCTCACTGGAGTTGGCTCCTCTGGCTTCTCTGGGGTTACTCAGGCTGAACCTGCTTTCCTGGGGTTTCCTTCCAACTTTGTTCATGCTGTTTTATCTGCAAGATGAATGTCCTTTCCTCCCCTTCTTTACGTGAATAAATGCCTATGCTTTCTCCAAGGTTCAAGTCAGGTTCCGACACCCCTCTCCCTTATGGCTGGTTGTGGCCTCTCCTCAGAGCTCCCAGAGTTTCTTGTACATTCTTCTGGAATGGTTTTTACACCATTCTGTACTTACCTGTTGTTTCGTTCCATGTGACCCTTATTACTTCCAGCAGGGAAGAAACTGGAGCCCTCCAGTTCATTGTTCATCGTGGAGCCCTCCATGCCTGTTCAGGGCTGGGCATATCAAAGACACTCAGATCCTCCTGAGGTGGTTGATGTGTGCCTGGAATACTAGTGCTTGCTCATGTCTATTAATGGATATACTGGGGTGGGTGCTGCCAACAGAGTTATTGGGGTGGGAAGAAGATTCAAGGATCTTGAGACTGAGATGAGGCTTCTCATCCAAAAAACTATTGTGTGTCTTTGGACAAATCACTTCTCTGGGATGTAGTCTTTTATTTATGAAATGAAAGGATTTCTCTAAGGACCTTCCCAGCCTTAATACTCTATAAAGATAACTTTATCTGATAAGCTTTTGACTATACGCTGCCATGGAGCTAAGTAGTGAGTTCTGAGTATTGGAAATATGACCCAATATCATTACTTCCTAAGGATAGGGTTTAGATATTTGCACAATTTTGATTGTGTCCCTGGTGGGGGACTGTGGTTAGCTGGGTTTGATAGAGTCATAAACACGTCCGCAGTCTATAAACCCTGTTCCTTCCCCGTGTAAACCTCAGTGGATCCTAAATCTCATGACTTGTAAGTCTCCATTGAACTTAACGTCTTCTCTCCAGTTTAGCCAATAAGAAACATTTCAACAATTTTCAACTCTTAATTAGCAAAGCAAGACAAAAGTACATATCCCTTTGGAAACAAGACAAAACAGTTTTTTATGCTAACAGTTTTCCCTTATAATGAAGTCTGCTCTTGAAAGCACCCTAATATAGTAGGTTCTTATGACTCAATTATAATTACATACATATATAACATATACATAATAATTATATGTAATTATGTATATGTAAATGTATGTGTGTTGATGTATATGTATATACATATACAACTGATCCTTTAACAACAGTTTGAACTGCATAGGTCTGCTTATATGCTTATATGCAGATTTTTTACAGTACTGTAAATGTATTTTCAGTTCCTTATGATTTTCTTAATATTTTTTCTTTCTCTTAATTATAAGAATACAGTGTATAATACATATAAATACAAAATCTGTGTTTATCACCTGTTTATGTTATCAATAAGGCTTCCATTCAACAGTAAGCTATTAGTAGTTAAATTTTGGTGAGTCAAAAATTATATGCAGATTTTTGGGGCACCTGGGTGGTACATCCGTTAAGCCTGTGATTCTTGGTTTCAGCTCAGGTCATGATCTCATGGGTCATTAGATGGAGCCCTGCATCTGGCTCTCCGCTCAGCATGGAGTTGTTTCTCTCTGCCCCTCCCCTGCACATGCACATGCCCTCTCTCTCCCTCTCTCAAATAAGAAAATTTTATTTATTTGAGAGAGAGTGAGTGAGCACAAGCGGGGAGAGGGGCAGAGGGAGAGGGAGAAGCAGACTCCCTGCTCAGCAGGGAGCCCGATGCGGGGCTCTATCCCAGGACCTTGAGGTGATGACCTGAGCCGAAGGCAGACACTTAACTGACTGAGCCACCCAGGCACCCCTCAAATAAATAAATATTTAAAAAAAAGAAGTTATAAGCAGATTTTTGACTGTATGGGGTGGGGGTTCAGCACCCTTAATCCCTTGTTGTTCAAGGGTCTGCTGTATTTACATAATTACACAGCATAGGGCCTGAAGTCTCCACTCAACCAGCCCTGATGTAAAGAGGCCACATAATTTTCCAGTGAACTTACACTGAGTACAGCTGAGGGTCATTTCCTGGAGTCTCTGTGTAGCCTCCACCAAACTGATCATTCTTAGTTTGATTATCCCAGTCTGGATCATACAAGCCTCTTACTTTACTTCTCTTCTCCACCCTCCCACTGTGTTACCTATTTCCAAGCTCAGTATACCTCCTCCAGAAAGCACAAAATGGCATAAAATTGAAAACTTAAATCTGTCAGTGTTGCCTCTCATTCAAGTTTCATTTCAAGTTGAAGTGTGAAGGAAGTGGTAAAGGAAGGCGGTAGTGTAATAAGAAGTGATTCAGTTCTTATTACAATCCCTTCTTTAGTTTTTGAAAATAACCCATGAAGCTGCATTACTCTTATCTTGTATCTTGCTCCTGTGGCATGTCCTGACAGTGATTTCCTCTTCTTGTGCCTCAGTTTCACCCCCTACAAAATGGGAATAAACAAACACTGCCACCTGGAAGTTTCTAAGGGCTGCCAAGGAGGCTGGTTAGTGGTGAGTGAATGGTTGCTAGATAGAAGGCATTATCTGCCACCCAGAAGAAAAGCGCTTCACAAATAGACTGAAAGACTGCCCTGACTTGCCAAAGGGGCATTCTTTGTAAGCAGGAAGAGTCAGGAAGGAAGCTAACGTGGGTAAATTCTCCCCAGGGTCTGTTGGTCCTGATGACAGGGAACTCACAAGGTGGGTGTTCATGTCTTTTCACATGAAGGTGAGGGGGGTGGTGGACAGACAGGGAGGAAGATGTACCTCGTCAGATACGTGAGAGACCTACTTGAGGTTTTAGGGGTTTTTTTGTGAGAGAGAGTGAAAGGCGAGAGAAAACAAGGAGTGGGGAGGGGCAGAGGGCAAGGAAAGAGAGAATCTTAAGTAGGCTCCACACCCAGCATAGAGCCCGATGTGGGGCTCGATCTCACGATGCTGAGATCATGACCTGAGCCAAAATCTAGAGTCAGATGCTCAACCAGCTGAGCCACCCAGACGCTCCCAAGGTTTTTGTTTTGTTGTTGTTGTTGTTGTTTTAAAAGATTTTATTTATTTGTCAGAAAGAGAGCGAGCACAAGTAGGGAGCAGGCAGAGGGAGAAGCAGGCTCCCTGCTGAGCAAGGAACCTGATGCGGGACTCAATCCCAGGACCCCAGGATCATGACCTGAGCTGAAGGCAGATGCTTAACCAACTGAGCCACCCAGGCGTCCCATGCCTTGAGGTTTTGATTGTCAACAGCATTTTATTAGTAGGAAGGAAACCAGCATGAAAGTATAGTTTTTAGAGAAAGAATTCATTTCCAATAAAATGTATTGTTCATTAGCTGAGGTGAGCAGGTAACAAAATTAAATAAGATACAAGAAAAAACCCACTTGGAAGGAGAAGAGTATGAGCCTATCCCTTCAGATGTGATATTAACTGGTTAAAATTTACACATTAATTTTTTATTTCAAATAAGATACCTGGGCTATTTTGCTCTCTTGATAGTACATGGTACATAGGAAGTGGCATTTGGGAATGCTTTGTGGCCTCTGCTCACTTACATATGCACATGTGTGTGTGTGTGTACATGTGTGTACACATACACATATAGCTTCTAGATGTTGTAGGTGAACTTTCTTTTCCTTAACTAGACTACCCTGGGAGTGATTTGCCATCGCTGTATCAGCTGCACTTTGATGTGGCTTGACTGTAGACTACCTTCTCAGTCTACAGTTTGGTTTCAGAATTAGCTTCTGATCATGCAGAACATGCTCCCAGCCCTGCCACGTAGTCCAGGGTGAGCAGTTCTATAGTTCTAAGCTGGTATCCTTTTCTGCAAAATGAAGTTATTCTGAGATTTGAAAGTTAGGTTCTTCAGAACCCTTTTGTGAATATCACCTGAAAAATCTCAGTCTCAACAATGGGGTGGGTGAAGTAGCTTCAGCAGCATGCCTTCTGAGAGACCTGTCTGTGTCCTCTCACATCATCTAGGTAAGAGCTGCTGTGAACAACATGCTAAATTTCTGGTGGTTTGCTGGAGAAGGCTCGTTCTGCTCACCAGAGCCAATTATGAGCATCTCTTTCCAACTTCCACTTGGTGACGTCATGTTAGTGGATTTAAATGAGCTATGCTAAGAGTATTTGCACCACAGAAATTGGCAGAACTACAAATTACCGCCTTCCCCACCAGCCTAGCCCCTGCAAGTTTATGCCCTAGTGGCTCTTGGATCCAGTACAGCTTGCTTCCCTCATTTGAATTTGTCTCTAACAGAGCCCACTTATTTGTACTCCAGCCTTTACACCCCAGTCAGCACTCCTGGTCACTCCAAAGTCATCACTGTCTTGTTTCTGTTTAACTCATAGAAATGTCCTGGCAAGGAGATGAGGCACTAGTGTAGACATATTATTAAGACTTTTATTCTAGCAGACCCGATCCGTTTTGTCTTTTATATTATTGTCACCCAAAGATAGGTAGTATTTTACTGTATTGTAGAGCCTTGTCATCCCCCACTCTCTGCCTCACAAATAACTGGAATTACAAATGACTGCCCTGCTCAAATGCCTGTAGTTGATCTCCCATAGCCTCCTGTATTAGTGCAAACCCCTCACCCACAGAAATAAGGCCTCTGCACTTATCCCAAATTAGTATTCATCTGTCTCCTCGTTAGGTGTACCCCGTTGGCCCTTGCCCAAATACAGGCTGTTATTTCCTCTCCCCACCCAAGGTCATGTGTGACCATCACAATCATCATGGTTCACATGCAATACCACCTGCCAAGGCACAATTGGGGTCCCTGGTTTCCCAAGGATGTGGCTCCTTTATGTTGCAAAGGGCAGCAACTTGGGAAGGTCCGGGAAGCCCAGAACAGCTCATCACAGAGGTGGTTTTTGACTCCAAAAGATGCAAAACCATTATCTCTGGTGTGACCTTGCCCCTTGTTCATCTTCCCTGCTTGTCAAGTTTTCATCATGGCTTTGCTCTTCCCCTCTTTCTGCTTCAGTTTTCCATTCAGATTTCTTCCTTCCTATCTATCTGCCAGTTCCAGGGGGCAGTTTCTGACCTAATTTCTGGCAGAGTTATTGCTTTGACTCTTGAACTACACTCACGTTCTCCATTGGCTCTGATATACAATACCTACCTTCCTGGGTGCAAGGGTCAGGTTTTTTGTTTGTTTTTGTTTGTTTGTTTGTTTGTTTGTGGGGTTTTTTGATGAAGATAGTAAATGTATTGGGCTTTGTGGCATAAGTCTGTCATAGCTACTCAATGCTGACATTGTAGTGACAATATGTGTGTAAACAATACATTTCTATAAAACTTTATTTACAAAAACAGGATTCAGCCTAGATGTAGCCAACCAGCCAAATTTGGTGATCCCCTACTCTAGTCAAACACTTGTTAATATCCACTTCTCACACCTGTTCATGTAACTGCCAGCCTAAATATGTGATATTCATTCATGTAGTCAATGCAAGAGATCATGTCTGGGACATGTCCAGCTGGGAATCCTGCAGCCTCAGAGTTGAGGGTTCTAGAGAATACTACTTGTTCTATTTACTCTGCCCATGAAGGAGTACTAATTTGGAACTGGGGAGAAGCACTTGTATTCTGAAGGCCAGTGTGACGTAGAACAGCATGTCCCAAATTTCAGCCATCAGTGTACTGCTTCCATGTTTTCTGCCATATCTTCACCACCTGAACCATTAACTTTTTTATTGCCCTTTAAAGTGATTCCCCCTTTAAAAAACTTAACTCAGAGGCACTTGGCTGGCCCAGTCAGTAAAGTATGCTACTCTTGATCTTGGGGTCATGATTCAAGCCCCACGTTGGGTGTAGAGCTTACTTAAACAAAAAAACTTACTGTAAGTTTAATTTAAAAAGAAACTTTATATCATTTATGTAAATGGAAAACCAGTACCATTTGCAATAAATAGAAAGTAACCATAAAAAATAAAGTATACTGTGAACAAAGTGTTATTAAATTCTAGGTACTGTTGCTTGTTGAAAGGTTCTCCTTTCAATATGATCTCCTTTTTTAAAGAGGGAGAAGGATTAGTATTGATGAGGTATTAAAAACTGTCCAGCCACAGCCTGAGACTTTTTCCTTGATGTACAAAGAAATATTAGAAAATAAGTGAAATGTGATACATTGTTTTTTATTGCTGAATTTGCCCACCTCCTGCAGTCATCACATGGAGCTATGTATGTCTCGTGTGCCACCTAAAAACACTACCAGAATGGAAGGGCTAGTGATGTGGGCGTCAGATCTGTGTTCAGATTCCTGGCTTCACCTTAGATTCCCCAAGTGCAAAGTGCAAGCAGTTAATACTTCACCTTCATTCATGCAAGAGAGGAGCCAGGTATTGACTGTCTGGGTCAGTGGCAGTGTGGGGCTCTTTTAGGCACTGTGTCTAGTGTTCGTAGGGTACCCCACACAATGCCTGTCCCTCACATGGCACTGTTGTTGTCCTTGGAATGCCTGTGAGTCCACAGTCTCTCTTATAGTTCTTACAGTATTATCTGTGAAATTTCTATAACTGACCCTATCCCATCACAGCTGAGGGACCTTGGGCAAATTACTTACATTCTCTGCCGGCCTGCTGGCCAGTGTGAGACTCAAATGAAGGGAGCGTGTGTAAAAATGCTTTTCAGGGGTGAAGGCTGCACCAGTTTTATCCTTGACAGTACCTCGGATGGTAGGTTTTGGTGTCCTGTCTTCCTTGCCTCCCGGACTGGTTCCTGGAAGGCAGAGACTGTAGTGGGAGCCTTCTATCTACATCACCCCTTTGCATTTACAACTTGTGCAAAACTGTCAGTGAAAGGAATGGCAAATGTAATTCCTGTTCATTCTCACTTCCTTTTCTACCTCCAAGACCGGAGCTTTTGGCCTTACAATCTCTAATGAATCTCAGTAGTCCCTCCTTCCCATGTGGAAAATACTGATGTGGTAGATGAGGCTGTGGCCATTGGTGTGGGCCTGGGATGAAAATGTGTCTACTTGTCCGCGGCGGGTGCTGCTTGGGTCTGTGTGTGTCACCTCCCACAGTCCCATTCTGCACCATTTGCCCTTTAGCCGGTTAATTCTCTGCCATTTCAAAGCTCACTCTCCACCTCCTGTGATCCTGCTGATTCACAGTCTTCCCTTTAGAACTTTTGTTTGTTACAGATGTTTTTACAAGTTCTTAGCCATGGGGTTCTTTTCTTCTAGCCTTTACAAACCATTTTTCTTGGCTCACAGATTAAAGTCTGTCTATCTGTGTCATTGAATGAAGATTTCTAAGACTTCTCTGAGTCCTATTCTCAGAATAAACCACTCACAGCATAGAAATTCTTCCTTCAAAGGTTGTGTTGTGTTTTGTTTTGTTTTGTTTTGTTTTGTTTTGCCTGGACAACTTAGTTCTTGTACAGATTTCTATGGGTGGAAGAGACATCTGTTGTGTCCTTGAGGGAAGGCGGCAGGCAGGACTAGAGAATTCTTGACACTGAGCAGGTTTGTAGAAAAAGGCCATCTGGCCCCAAGAAATGAAGTAGCCTGCCACAGTCACATATCGAGGTGGTGGCCTCATGCTCAGCAGTCTTGGTGCCTCACCTCTCTGCCTATGACCTCCCAATAAACTGGGGTCTCAAGCCCTGAGGGATGAGCTTTCTCTCAGGGCTCTCTGACCCTCAAAAGGCTGCAAGGAACCTGGTCAGAGACAGAGTGGCCTCTCCTCATTCCAGTGACCTGGCCTGACCAAAATGGGATGAATTGAGAGGCCCCATGACATGGGCTTACAGGGTGGCTACTCCTGCTATCTGCTCACTTGTTTACAGTCATCCCTCGAGCATGGAAAGTGCTAGCTGGTGGGATGAAGAAATCACAGGGAGCAGAGTCTGGCTGGGCAGTAGAGATGTAAATAGAGGGTTGTGATAAGTGCGACAAAGAAGACTGTGGGAGTACTGACCTTGCCAGGATAGGCACCCTCCCCCCAGTGAAGGTGAAATTTTGATCCTGGCACCTGATGTTCACCACACAGAACGTCCCCCGCCCCCATCCTGAAGAACAGCCAGCACTGTTGGGGTTGGCTTCGCCATGCACCAGCCTGACTGAGTCAATACCTTCTCTTTAACCAGACCAGGGAGCTCAGGACAGCCAATGGTGTTCTCCCTGGTACTGCTCCTCTCCACCCTCCCTGAAGGAAAGTAGGAGGTGAATCCCCCATGAGGATAGGTTGATGGCATGGATATGGTGGCCAGCCTCCCAGTCCTGGCATCTGAGGAACCCTACATAGTAAGGCAGCCTAATCCCTAGAGATCTGTGCTCTGTGCTATTAGCAGAGACATAAGGAGAGACCTCTGAGTTTTGTTTCTGTTGAATATAGAAAGAGAGGAAGGAATAGAGGCATATTCTGCTTCAGCACACAGCAGGTTTGTAAGATTGCACTACAGACCAAAGGCAGATCAGTTAGATCAGTGTTCATTAGATAACTGCTGAAGAGAAGATACCAATTTTAAAAATCCAAAAATATGTTGGGCAGAAGAATCATTATTGGAATAAGTAAATAGTCTTCTGTGGGCCTTACTTTGATGGAGGCATTATTTACATGGATTTAAAAAAAATAGAAGTTCTTGTGCATTTGTTTAAAAAAAATCGATCATGTTGTTTAATCATGGCTTTCACTAACCTAAGACACTCTTAGTATTTTTAATGGATTTATCTGTTGTACTCTTCAATAGGTGTGGTAAATACCTGCTGGAGACAGAAGAGTATTACAGTGGTAGTTGGTGAGATGCTTTTGTTTTAAGTTAAAGAGGCACTTAATTTGTTGGTTAAATGTACCTGGCAGCCCCATGTCAAGGAGAAATGAGGAATAGTCAGCGGACTTCCCCAATAGTGGTGTGCACACAGCCACAGGAAAGGGTAGAATTATGCTCGTACCCAAATTTTCAGAGCCACAAGGCTCTTTTCTTTGAGGAAGGAAGTCAGTAAGAAGAAAGAAGAGGGGCGCCTGGATGGCTCAGTCTGTTAAGTTTCTGCCTTCAGCTCAGGTCGTGATCTCAGGGTCCTGGGATCGAGCCCCGCATTGGGCTCCCTGCTCAGTGGAGAGCCTGCTTTTCCCTCTCCCTCTGCTGCTCCCCCTGCTTGTGCTCTCTGTCTGTCTCTCTTGCTGTCAAATAAATGAATAAAATCTTAAAAAAAAAAAAAAGAAGAAGAAGACAGGTTCTGAAAAGAAGGTTAATGCTGATGGCTATGTTTATGTGTCTCCAGTGTTTCACCTGGTGTTCAACTGACCCTGCAAAGGGCCTGATGTTTTGTTTCCGGGTCTTGGTGAAAGGTTTAACATTTTCATGGCTCAACTCAGGAAATAGGAAGCTTTTCTTGATCCAGTTCCTGCCAACCTCTCCAGCCTGCTCTCTTGACCTTCCCTGGAAGCATTCTTTGCTCCTCTCAAACCAAATGACCTGGCCACCATGCTTTTATGTACCTCATTCCCTTGACATGGAAGGCCTTTCTGGACTCTTCTCCACTTTTGACCTTGCTTCTGGACCGCTTACCTTTGTTCACCTGGCCCATTCTGTCTCCTACTGCTCAGGACTCGGCTGAGGTGTCTCTGGGGGCCTTTGCTGGGTTCCACCCTGGCACCCTCCAGGGTGACGCAAGCCTGTCTTGGCTATAGGGTGCACTCACTGTGTATGTGACTGTCTTCCCAACCAGACTGTGAGTTCCTCCTGGGAGAGGACAGGCTTTTCACCTGGTCTCTCTGGTGTCCAGCATAGTAAATACTCAGCAAGTGTTTGTCAAATAAATGAAATTAGTGAGATTAATCAAATCCAGAAGTCACCTCCTAGAATACTGAAGAAAAGTGGGGAAGAATTCTGTCAAGTTTCTGGGGCACCTGGGTGGCTTAGTTGGTTAAACACCCCAACTCTTGGTTTTAGCTCAGGTCATGATCTCAGGCGTCATGAGATTGAGCCCCGCGTCAGGCTCCATGCTTAGTGGGGAGTCTGTTTGAAGATTCTCTCCCTCTGCCCCCCCACAAATAAATAAATCTTAATTTAAAAAAAAGAATTATGTCAAGTTTCCCAGGGTGGGTGAAGTGAGGGAGGTTCTTGAACATATGAAGAATGATCAACCTCATTTGTAATTAAAATACAAGTAAGATAATACTTTACACCTGTGAATAGGCAGAAATAAAAAATTTGATAACTATGTTTTCAGATGTGTGGAGAAACAACATTATGTTGCATTTGTATTTTAACATTATAAATGCAAGCCCTTTAACCCAGTGATTCCATTTCTAGGGGCTCATCTTCCAAGATATAGCCACACATGTGCAAAATTAGTAGATAGATAGATATTACAGCATTTGAGTTTTTGTTGTTGGTTTGTTTTGAAATAGCAAAAGAATAGAAACATTATATGTCCATCAGGAGACCATGGGGTACCTGAGTGGCTCAGATGGTTAAGCGTCTACCTTCAGCTCAGGTCATGATCCCAGGGTCCTGGGATCAAGTCCCACATCAGGCTCCCTGCTCAGCGGGGAGTCTGCTTCTCCCTCTCTCCCTGCGTCCCCCCCTGCATGTGCTCTATCTCTCTCTCTCTCAAATGAATAAATAAAATCTTTAAGAAAAAGAAAGGAGACCAGTTAAATTAATTATGGTACTTTCATAAAATTGAGTATTATGCACTTATCAAAAAGAATAATACAACTCTGTGTATGAGTATGAAATAATCTTCAAGTGAAAACATAAACAGAGCACTAACATTTTTATTTGGTGGGGAGAATATATACATACATGCTTATGTATAGAACACTCTGGAATGATTTTTTTTTAAAACTAGTATCAAGAATAAGAGGGCATAAGTACAGAAGGGAATTGTTATACTATACCTTTTGGTATCTTTTGAACTTTGTGCAAAGACGATATAGTATTTGGGGCACCTGGGTGGCTCAGTTGGTTAAGTGTCTGCTCAGGTCTTGATCCTGGGGTCCTGGGATCAAGCCCCACGTCGGGCTCCCTGCTCAGGGGAGTCTGCTTCACCCTCTCTCCCTCCCTTTGTGCTCTCCCTGTCTCTCTCTCAAATAAATAAAATCTTTAGAAAAAAATAAAAGTACATTTGTTTGAAAGAAACCAGTTAAGTGGTAGATGTAAATGTTCAGATTTGCTGAAATCTGCAGGACCGCTGTATGGAAGTCACTGAGAAGAATTCTATCCTATGAACACTTTCCTCCTGATGTCTCCCCACACCCTTTCACCCTCTGACCCCTGCCTTTGAAGTCTTTCTTAATCACCTGTTACCTAGACCCTTGTTGGTGGAAAGAGCCTTGGACAATTATCTAGTGGTATTTTCATCAAATCAGGCTGAACATTGCTGCTTTTTGAATAAATATGCTATGCCTTAAGTTTCACCTACTGCTAAAGCATGTTACTTTAAAAATGTGAATGTGGGCTTTAAAGAACTATTTAGATCAAAGTTGCAATAACAAGCAGAGTATCACTACAATACTAATTAACCAACATCTGAATTATGGGCCAGAGCTGTTTCTGTGTAGTGGAAACATAGGCTTTGATCTGGTGATTTCTGACATCAGTGGAATTCCTTGGAGGCAATTATAGTCTCCTTATTCACAGTCCCATGCCAAGACCTACATATACCTATAGGATGTGGACGAGCTCCTACTTAGCTGTGCCATACCCTCCATTCATAGTAAATTTCATGAAATAACATCACACCTTCAAAATCCAGGTACCAGAGATTGTGCAAGAGTAACCCTGACGGTAGTGAAGGTGTAAACATAAAGCTTCTGTAATCAGGTAGAAAAGGGAATAAATGGGATAAATTGTGGCTGTTGGGATGGGTCATGGTACAAATAGAGTCAAAACCCACTATTTTTGGAATACTACTCAGCCATCAAAAAAATGAAATCTTACCATCTGCAACGATGTAGATGGAACTAGGAGGTATTATGCTAAGCAAAATAAATCAATCAGAGAAAGACAATTATATAATCTCATGTGGAATTCAAGAAACAAAACAGAGGATCATAAGAGAAGAGAGGGAAAAATAAAGACAAAACAGAGAGGGATACAAACTATAAGAGACTCTTAAGCATAGGAAACAAACCTGAGGGTTGCTGGAGGGGAGGGAGGTAGAGGAATGGGGTAACTGGGTGATGAGCATTAAGGAGGGCATGTGATGTAATGAGCACTGGGTATTATATAAGAGTGAGGAATCACTGACCTCTACCTCTGAAACCAATTATACATTATATGTTAATTAATTGAATTTAAATTTTAAAAATGGGGGAAAAACCCACTATTTTTGGATTGTAAGCCATCCTATTATAAAATACTATGGACTGTGTCATCTATCTTATTTATTGGTTTGTTCAAAACAATATGCAAGCTTTGCTGAATTGGTTTTTTGGTTTTTGGTTTTTGGTTTTTTTTTTTCCCAGTTCTCTTTGTAGCTTAGGTCCATGGAGATACCTCTTCTGCTTCTTAACCTTCTCTTTGTGACAGTTTTGTTTTGCTGCTAAAATGAAGTGAATTTTAGTTTGGGAAAGCATCTGGTCTGTCATCTTGTCTAACTGCCTCCAGTTCTGAGGCATTAACCAGAGAGGTTAAAGGACTGGCCTCAACATCTCTCTGACAACGTGTCCAAAGGGGAGCAGGATTCATACTCAGCTGGGCATGCCTTCCACTCTGCTGCCCTGTTGTTGAAATAATGGTAACCTTTGGTAACGGAATGTTTTATTAGGGGTGGGGTGAATCACAGAGTTAGAAAATCCAGGGAATAGATTTAAATTTATATTTTTTCTTAAATCGTATTTCTCTTAAGAAATCAGGGCCTTTTCTTTTGCTTACAGACATTCGATAAAGTGTTTGCATTTCCACAAGTTTCTAGTGGATATTACAAGTTCTCTATTTCCCACCAAGGAACAAAAGTAGTCTCACTTAAGCATAATAATCAAGGTGCTCTTAAATGAAGAAGCATAATCCTTCAGTTTGCCAGTTGTACTCCTCAGCTTCTAAAATTATCCTGAAATGGATTTTTAGCCTGACTCCTCAGGTGGCCCCATATAATTTCAGTAGCATCTTCCTTGGTTCAGTGCTGCCTCCATGCAGTGCCTTCTGTTGAATGACATGGTTGTGACTCATCAGATGAAGTCAGATTCACTCACATTTCATAGGAAAACCAGCTCTCCTGGGTACATCAGAACCAAAGCTGGGAATGAGAGATGCAAGCGCAGTTTGAGGTTGCTGTGCATCTATCAAAATAATCCTGCCCACATTTGTAGGGAGCACTGCAATTTACAGAGTACTTTCTCATAATTCCTTGGGGTTTGGCAAGGGACAATTAAGAGGAGAGGGCAGTTGCTCATCACAAAACTAAGGAGACTGGGACTCTATGAACAGCAGAGGGGAGGGCAGCGCTGAACCCTCCTCCCTCCCCCAATCATGTTGCTGAGGACCTGGCCCCAGGCAAAAAGAGGAGCTTCCCCAAGTAGGGAGCAGCCCTGTGCTGCATCCAGGGGAGGGGAAAGAGATGGGAAAAGGAATTTGAAGCTGTGGTAGCAGGACCTCTTATGGCCACCTGCTGAGCCAGGTAGGTTGTTCACCTTTATTCAGGCCAGGTGTTGACTTCTCTCTGCAACTTCCCATTGATGGATTGTGCTGGGGCCCACCCAGCCAATGGTGCTGGCTTAAGAGGAAGTGATGAAAAGTCAGGAACCAACTGAGACAGATGCTCTGTTTACAGTCTTTGTAAGACAGGGAACTCAGAAGAGACTGTGAATCAGCAGCTGGAAGGAATTCTGTGTTTAAGCACCAGAGATGTTAACCCTGTCGTGTACATTGATTCATTCATCAAATTTATGGAGTGCCTGCTGTGTACATGCCACCAGGTTAGAAGCTGTAGATGTACAGCAATAGGGGTAGGATGTGCATAGTTGCAGAAGGATACAGTTCATGAACCTTGCATTTCTATTAGTACCCTGGGAAAACTTCTCTGTGTAAAAGTCTAATCTTCCAAAATTGGTTATAAATCAAATTTGCATATCTGAAGTTATCTCCCTGCTTATTTGCTTCATTTCGGAACTGATGTAAAGGGATCAGAAAATGAATCCTCATTAAGAAGATGAATCCTTTTTAAAAAAAAAAAAATTTATTTTAGAGAGAGAGAAAGAGAGAGTGGGGGTGGGGGGTGGAGGGAGAGGGAGAGAGAGTCTTAAGCAAACTCTCTGCTGAGTGCGGAGCCTGAACGTGGGCTTGATCTCACAACCCTGAGATCATGATCTGAGCCAAAACCAAGAGTCAGCTGCTTAATCAACTGCACCACCCAGGTACCCCTAGATGATAAATCCTTTTTAAAAATAAGAACAATTTATATACTCTTTCCCTGGTTCATTCATGTTTTTAAAGTTGACTATTTGAGGTTTTAAAAAGCAAATATCAGGGTGCCTGGGTAGCTCAGTCAGTCAAGAATTGGACTCTTGATTTCAGTTCAGGTTGTGGTCTCAGGGTTGTGAGATCAAGCCCTGTGTCGGGCTCCACGCTCAGTGTGGAGCCAGCTTGAGATTCTTTCTCTTCCTTTCCTCCTGCCCCGCCCTGCCTGTGCTCGCTCTCTTTCTCTCTCTCTCTCTAAAATAAATAAATGAAATCTTTTTTAAAAAGTGAATTGCATTGTACTCAAATCATGTAACATTAACTTTAAGAGCTAGTGATTTTTCTCTCCTTTTTCATCGCACCTTAGGAGATACCAGTTGGTCACTGATTTTTTTTCTTTGCATCCAGTGAACTGCTCTTATCTTTCCATTGGCATTGTGTGAAAAGTTGTTTTTCTGACTCCTTTCCCAATTTTGATAAATAACTTTTCCCATGGTCTTTTCTATTCTCTCCAGAGTACCCCTTTGTATAGCAGAGAAAGCCTTAGGGGGTCCAGTGCCAAGGACAGGCCCTGGGTAGGGAGGAAAGCTTCTCCAAAACCCCTTTGTGGTAATGCACCTGTCCCACTCTTACACCTGGGAGTATCTACCCCAACCTTAACTTCTCCATGGCCCTTGGAAACAAGGACTCTGCGATGCTATTTGCTAGCTGCAATTACATTATAAGAATACTGTGCAGAAATAGGTGTTTAAAGATACTTGGTTCAGGGGCGCCTGGGTGGCTCAGTTGGTTAAGCGACTGCCTTCGGCTCAGGTCATGATCCTGGAGTCCCGGGATCGAGTTCCACATCGGGCTCCCTGCTCAGCAGGGAGTCTGCTTCTCCCTCTGACCCTCCTCCCTCATGCTCTCTGTCTCTCATTCTCTCTCTCACAAATAAATAAAACCTTAAAAAAAAAAAATAAATAAATAAATAAATAAAAAAGATACTTGGTTCACTTCTAGCCAAAACCTAATTTAGGCTAGCAAAAAGCAGGGATAGCCTTTTTCCTTCAGTATTTAATGAGATCAAGGCACCAACTCTGAAGTACTTTCTTTTGTTCTATTGACATTAAGTTGAGAGTTCTAAGGGTTGCTGAAGTCAATATTGTCCTGTCTTTTTTACTCCCTAGAATATAAGCAGCCTGAGGACCTTTTTGTTTTGTTTACTAATATACCCCAGAACCTAAGCCAAGTGCTTGGCATATTAACAGGTGTTTAGAGAACATTTGCTCAATGAATTTGGAAAAGTTTTAAGTTTAATCTTGGAAATCATTCTGTTCTCCAAAATCAGATAAAATGTCCTATATTTAATCTCCTGTCAGAACATTTGGGTATATGTGGCTTAGGTTGTTTACAATCCAGTATAGGTAAGATGTTACTCTTGTGTGAGATGGTGAATACTACTTGATGTGCACAGCAAAGGGAAGGAGTTCCTTTGTGAGGGAGGGGTATGTGATTTGGCTAACCCTCTCCTACCTTTCTCTGCTTATTGGGATTCAGGGCTATAGTAGAGATGCATTTAATTTTTCTCAATCATCATCATGACTATAATGAATAAGATCAAAGTGTTCTATAACTGCTGGGAATAATTCCTTCTTTTCAGAAGTAAAGTGTTGTTGGTTTATCACTCATTCCCAGACATTGAGGACTCATAGCTTCTGGCTTGAATTTTTGTGTTCATTGTGAAACTCTTTCTTCAGTAAGTCAAGGCGTGCTGATGTACTTCTTGTCTTAAGGGGGGAAACACCACCTTTACATGAGTCACGACATCTAATCACAGGAAATGTGTGTAGTGGCTACTGTGCTAGGAAGTATCTTCTATATTTTTCAGTCAGCAGCCTATTGCATTGAGCTGATGAGCATAAGTTAGAGTCAAAGAAATTGGCTTGGTTGAAGACCAGTCAGTGTCTTCAATAAGCACATGTTCTTATAGTTGGAAGACAGAGTATGGGATGGAGTGGGCCAGGAAAAAGAAGCCAGCTGTCAGCAACAAACGCTTCTGGTGAATTTGCTGATTGCTGAGCACTTGCTGTGCTCTAGACTTGGGCTGAGAAGGGAAAAAATGAAGAAGGCCCAGGTAGGAAGGAAGGGAGGAGGGAAGGAGGGGGACAGATTTGTGTGCTCTTTGGAAAACTAAAGAAACAATTATTTGAAAATGGGTTGAAGAGATGCTGGAAGGATGGCATAAGTGTGGGTGACTAGGCATGTGGCTCTCTTTGCCTTTACAAAGATGATTTTGTGTTTACCATACACCACACAAGGCAAACATTTATATACTCGGATCATAACTTGTCTTGCATCGAGTTTATGTGTATCATTTATCTTGGCTCAAATTATGATGTCTAAATATGTGTTTGTACCCTGGTTAGTCTTAATTACAGATAATGAGTTGAGGGCCTTATAAAGAGTAACTAATCACTTCTGTAGAAACACAGTTTGGTTTTGTTAACTGGAACCTTCATCACAGCAGAATAAAAACATTAAAGAAAATCCTTTCAGTTCTTACTCTGCTTAGATCTTAAAAAGCTGGAAGTTGGTATGCAGATTTTTGGTTCACAAAGACTCAGCCTTACCTCTCAAAATCTCACCGCCCTGAATCCAAATGCATGTTTGTACTTTGGCACACATAAATGTTCTAGCCTTCTGAGGACTTAATCCATGTGTCTGGGATCTACTCCACCTTTCCCCGTACAGCAGTTGTATTTGGGAGAGAGGTCTCAAACTTTATCATGAGGCTCAGCACAGCCCTGGTTGAGGCCAGCGGTACTAAGCAAAACTGTGAGGCAGATCATTCCCCCCTCAGGCCTTTGCAGGTGTGTCCAGCTCCCAGCCCTTCTCCAGAAGAGCTGACTGTCAACCAGGAGTCAGCTGACCTGGTGAAGAAAGTCTTTATCCGCCACCCCCCCCCCCCAAGGGCATTTATATGTAAGCGAATTCTTTTTGAGGAGCAACAAGTGAGCCGCAATGGTGAAGTTTCCAAAATGACCCTTCCTGGAGGAGGTGTTTTTGGTCAGAGTCTACAATGAGGTTGACACTGAGAGGGAAAGGCTAGAAGTCTATTCCTAAGACCCATTTTCCTAGAATTTGCCTGAAAGGGCGTATCTTGTCCAAAATTCATTGAACTGAAATCTATACATTAAGTGTAAATTTTGCTATTGGTGAATTGACAATTCCAAAGTGACATTTTAAGAAAAAAGATTTAAACTTGCAGAGCCTATGTCAAAAATATCACTCCCTACCTGTGAGATGCAGGCCAGGGGACTCATCAACTTCTCAGTTTATGGATTTGAAAAATGGGGATAACAATGCCCACTTCCTGTGGGAGTGGTAAGGCTTAAAATGAGATGCTTAGGATACATGAACTTAAGCAGTGGTGGTGGTTTGGGGAAAGCTTCCTGCTAAAAACACTGTGATGAATGTTTTGGGTGTACCTTTGAAAATTTTATTAGACTTCATTAAATAAAATAACTTGGATGGGGAAGAGATAGTGTTAAGTGAAGCACATGGAGAAGTTTTGGTCACACCAGAGCTCAAACTATTTCTTTGTCATGTCACAAAATGAATTAAGGAGGGGGGTGGTGGATGGGAAAGGTGGTATTATTTGTAGGAAATTGTATACAAACCTTGATAAGAGTGGTCACACTTTTCCTGTAAGCATTTTTTATTTTCTTTTTAATTTCCTGAAGAAGTTTTTGGCAAAGAAAAATACCAATTTCTTCCCCAAATTATTATTTAGATTTTTTTTTTGTCTTCAGTTCAAATAGTTCTCCTATTTACCACTATTCTGGTAAAAGGAGCCCTTTGCCAAAAACTGAATATGAATCAAAAAAGAGAAAGTTTTAGATACTTCCTTTTTAAAGAGCTAAAATATTGAATCTCTGAGAAATCTGGTTATCTACTTTGCTAGAACAGTATATGGTCATTTCAGTCTACAAAGTCAAGCATGCTAGTTCCTTTTTTTTTTTTTTTTCAAGATTTTATTTTTTAAGTAATCTCTACCCCCAACTTGGGGCTCGAACCCGCAACCCCGAGATCAAGAATTGCATGCTCACCAGCAGAGCCAGCCAGGCGCCCCCATACTGATTCCTTTTAACAGGAGATTATTTTAACCTTCCTCTTACACTTTCCAAAGGATTTATAGAATCCTGCAATTGGAATGAAACTTAATGGTCTTTTCATGCAAATTATACTCACTGTACCCCTTCCCAATAGGGGAATTACTTCACCATCTTGCCCAGGAGTAGCAGTCTGGCTGGTCTTCTCATGAACGTCTAATCATCATAAATCATCCCATTGGGGGCGCCTGGGTGGCTCAGTCGTTAAGCGTCTGCCTTCGGCTCAGGTCATGATCCCAGGGTCCTGGGATCGAGCCCCGCATCGGGCTCCCTGCTCAGCGGGAAGCCTGCTTCTCCCTCTCCCACTCCCCCTGCTTGTGTTCCTGTTCTCGCTGTCTCTCTCTGTCATATAAATAAATAAAATCTTTTAAAAAATAAAAAAATAAAAAAATAAATCATCCCATTGACTTTTCTCTTTTGCCTTCTCCCTCTTTCAGCAACAATTAAGAATCCCTGGTGCTTTCCTCAAAAGGGAAATCTGGAATTGTGTTAGCAACTTCTTAAAAAGTCAAGGCCTTTTTATAAGCTAGTAAACTGTCTGAGAGGGTGTAGGAGGTTAAGTAAGTTATAAAGTCTCAGGCTACTGCTTATCATATTCACTGATGTCTTTTCTGTCGCATTGAAGCAGTGGACTTTCATGAGCTCCTGACCCTGAATGTGCAGGAAGCATGAGTATGTTAGGGCTGCTTGAGGATTTATGGTTTTGTGGACCTGAGTTTATAGAGCAAAGGAAGTTACCAGGTTTTTAACTGTAGTTCTGCTGGCTTAAAACCCTTTACAATAGGTTACCACAATAATATCTAATTTAATCCTTTTATGATTTGGCCCATAGTACTGCTAATATTAATTCACAAAGACTTTGATCACATAATTTTTCTTCCTAAAAAATCCCAAAACCTCTTTTTGTTCATTTTTTTCAGCGGTTTATATATTAAAAACATTAGGTTTTCTAATAACTGTTATAATACATTTATTTTAGATCCCATAGAGGCAAAGGCAATTGTTCTTCATAATTTTGTAACAAAGAAATTGACTAAACAATTTGTTTAGTTGACTCCTAATCATTTTCTGTGCCCTGCCTCTGTGTGTGTGTGTGTGTGTGTGTGTGTGTTTGAGAAAGAGAAAGAGAGACAGACAGAAAAGAGGGATTTGGGGAGAGGATTTAAGTGACAGTTGACTAGAGGATTGGACTTGGCAATCACTGGTGATTCATTTGCTTCCCTGAGCAGCCCTAGGTCCTAGTTCAATTTAGCACTGAATATCTTTTGTACAGACTGTCCAGAAGTTTTAAGTTTAAGGGTTTTTTAAAATTTTTATTTAAATTCAGTTAATTAACATATAATGTATTATTTGTTTCAGGGATACAGGTCTGTGATTCATCAGTCTTATATAATACCCAGTGCTCATTACAACACATACCCTCCCCAGTGTCCATCACCCAGTTACCCCATCCCTCCACCCCCCTTCCCTCCGGCAACCCTCAGTTTGTTTCCTATGATTAAGAGTCTTTTATGGTTTGTCTCCCTGTCTGGTTTCATCTTGTTTCATTTTTTCCTCTCTTCCCCTATGATCCTCTGCCTTGTTTCTTAAATTTCACATATCAGTGAGATCATATGATAATTGTCTTTGATTGACTTATTTTGCTTAGCGTAATACCCTCTAGTTCCATCCACATTGTTGCAAATGGCAAGATTTCTTTTTTTGATGGCTGCGTAATATTCCATTGTATATATATACATACCCCATCTTCTTTATCCATTCATCTGTGGATGGACATCTGGGCTCTTTCCATAGTTTGGCTATTGTGGACATTGCTGCTATAAACATCAGGGTGCATGTACCCCTTTGGATCCCTACATTTGTATCTTTGGGGTAAATACCCAGTAGTGCAATTGCTGGATCGTATGGTAGCTCTATTTTCAACTTTTTGAGGAACCTCCATACTGTTTTCCAGAGTGGCTGCACCAGCTTGCATTCCCACCAACAGTGTAGGAGGGTTCCCCTTTCTCCGCATCCCCGCCAACATCTGTCGTTTCCTGACTTGTTAATTTTAGCCATTCTGACTGGTGTGAGGTGGTATCTCATTGTGGTTTTGATTTGTATTTCCCTGATGCCAAGTGATGTGGAGCATTTTTTCAGTGTCTATTGGCCATTTGGATGTCTTCTTTGGAGAAATGTCTGTTCATGTCTTCTGCCCATTTCTTGATTGGATTATTTGTTCTTTGGGAGTTGAGTTTAATAAGTTCTTTATAGATTTTGGATACTAGCCCTTTATCTGATATGTCATTTGCAAATATCTTCTCTCATTCTGTCTGTTCTCTTTTGGTTTTGTTGACTGTTTCCTTTGCTGTGCAGAAGCTTTTTATCTTGATGAAGTCCCAATTAAGTTTAAGTTTTGAACACATACTATTGAGTGCATGGAATACAGTGGAATCTGACTGAGGCACTATCTGGTGAGGGAGGGCGACACAAAAAACATGGTGGTTTTAGTCTTGGCTTTGCCACAGTCCTTGGAGTTGGTTAACATACTTGCCACTCTTTACAGAGAATGCACATTTCGTGGTGCTCTAATTTCCCTCCAAAGTGGGACTGTGTGTCATCTGATGGCACCCAGAATTGCTGTGGAAACAGATGGGACCTAGTTAGGTAGAATCCCTCATAGAACACCAAAGGACTCTATCATAGGATCCTCTTTACTTCCTAGATTACCTCTCTTGTCCACAGTTTACCTGGGGATCCTCCAGTCCCTAGACGGCCTAATTTTCAAATGGAACCTGAGGTCTCATGAGCTGTATTCCCACAATTTGTGAATTTTGTTCTCCACTTAAGCCCTCATCATGGTCAAGGCTTGGGCTAGAATTCCCAAGGTGGCTGATTAGACTTGTGGCTAATTACCATATGCCTGAAAAACTATGCCATCATCCTCTGCATATGCAAGCATGTATTTTACTTCTCCCCCCCCCCCCCCCCCCCCCCCCCCC